>NW_024498462.1:3303912-3467884 GCF_017590055.1 Onychostruthus taczanowskii | reverse complement strand
CGCCTTCCACCGCCGGCCCTGCCGCCGCCGCCGCTCGCTCCATGGTTCCGGCCGCGCCGCCGGGATGGCGGGCGGTCTCCCGCCTCTCCGCAAGCCCGGCCCGGCCGCCACTGCCCAGCCCGCTGGGGCCCCGGCAGCGCCGAGGGCTGTCACCTGGCGGCGGCGCCTTCCCAGAGGCCTCCGCGCCGCGAGGGTGGGCGGGCGGCGGGGCCAGGCCGGGCCGCGGAGGGCCGGGCCGAGAGAGGGCAACTCCCGCCCGCCGCCCATTCCGCCCCAGCAGGAGACGCGGCAGGAAAGGGGCTATTGGAGGCAGAAGAGTTCAGCACTGACATCTTTATTTTCCCCTCCCCGCACATACACGGCAGACGGATGATGTTCACTGCTCTCCCCCGACCCAAGGCCTGGCACACAGGGCCGGGCTCCAGAGCAGTCCCGCGGCATCCAAGGAGAGCGGCCGACATGGTTAGTGAGGAAGCGGCAGTACGGAGGAGATCCTGCGCTGTTACAGATCGTGTTTTCTCATGCATGACAGAATGCTCGCTGCGACACAACACCTGAACTCAAGGCAGAGGTTAACAATACATCAAAGGAGGTAGCACACAAGTCATGTCTTAGGTACAGTCATAACTGATGCTGGGGGGAAGGGTAAGGCATGAACAAATAGAGAAGGCATTCAACAAATAACCTTTCTAAATAAGTAACAGAAGCCCAGCACAAAACCTAGCTTATTCTCTTCATGTCCACGGAAGGAAGAATACAAAAAACCTAAACTAGCATTCAAAGACTGACATTTCTTATGGGCTATTGGGCATTCATTGCTGGTGATGCTGACACCAGCTCTGCTCTTTCACCCCTCCAAGAAAAGGCACTCAGCGCCTGCAAGTCCCATCTTCACCACCTCAGAAGCTTCCCCAGGTGTGCTCCTGGCAGGGAACGGTGTGCACAGAGGACAGGGGGTCTGTGCAGAACAGCCCAGAGCGCCCAGTTATGGGGGAAGGAGAGAGATGTTCTGCTAGCATTGATAAATTTGTATGCCTACATTCACAAGTAGTATTTTCCAGAACATACTGGATTAAAATCACCTTTATGTTGGTCTCATATGTAAAAACAATTAAAACACTTATCTGCTGACTTGAAAAATTCCAAGTCCGCAGAGAGCCATGTTAGAGAGCTTCAAAGACAAATTCAGCTGAAGACTAATACAAAGTAATATGTAATGAAGTAAGTGCAAAAAGATCCTTTCCATTACATTACACTTTCCAAAATGTAACAGGTTATCATGTAGTGTTTACACAGTAAAAACTATTAGATTTTCAGAACTTTTTCACACCGCTCACAGATGTCACCAATATGTTAAACTCAAATACAGAAATTTTAAATATTCTAATAAAAATAGCGCTTTTTTTCTTTAAATAAACCACAAGTAAGTAGAAGGCAAATATACCAGAGTATGCATAGCTTTCAAAATGTAAAATATATTGTGAACAACTGAGTATCCTTCTTCATTTATCTGATGTAATGAATCTTAACAAGTCAAGATTGGGGGACAACATTGTTATTTTGGATACACATACTGGAGAGCGTAGATGGGAGAATGAAATTTAGAGGACAAAGGTCATATAATTCTGCATATTTAGAACACACATGCTGTATGCTCTGAACTTCCCTGAAAACACAGTGCAACTCAGTGCATATACTGAATTAAATCCAGAGGCAGTATATTTTTATTCCTTTGAAAAAATACTGTTTTAAATATTCAATGTCCTCTAAACTTTGACTTATTTTATGGAACTATACCTTTAAATTTAGTTTTCATATGCAAAATATTTACACTTTATAAACTTGCAGAATTTCTAATAAACTATATTATATACACTTACACAAAACTTAATTTATATATAATCCTATTATATCTTGCAGATCAAAACTCACCACATGTACAATAATTTACAATGACAGAAGCCTCAAGCATCAAAATATCTCCTTTAAAATAACAACATTAGAGTCCTTTACCGATTCTGATTTGCAGTATTTCCTGGATTGCTTGAACTTATGTGATTAAACTTATGTGAATATGCAAAATTTTAATTAAATATCATGAGCAAAGTTTGTAATGTCATAAGAAATGCTTGCAACTATTTAAAAATTACCTGAAAGGAACAAGTTTAAGATTTACAAAAAGCCTCTGAAAGGTAGGCTTGAAACTAGAGCTCACTTGAATGCTCAGTATAAGTGCACACACTATATGCAAATCTTGGATACTGAAGCCCCTTAAATACTTTAGAATTAATTTGCTGAGCAGGAGTTAAATTAAACAGTAAAGTATAAATGTACAAGTTTTCAAAATTATTTATAACTCAGAATTTTTGTCTACTTTGGTATAAAAGCTCCTTTAAACAGGCACATTTATTTTTAAAAGACAAACAGAAGCTTTAATACTATGGCTATTGCTGGATATTTAAGCTATGTCTCTGTGGTTCTGTTTTTCATTTTATAAACCTTCTTTTGGAAACATTTAATTCTGTATTAATTCAAAGAACCAATACTGCCCACAGTGATAATTTGTACTGTACTTTAGTGCTGAACAGCTAGCCCAAACAGAACTTTTCAGAAACCAGTGCAACTTTCATTTTTTTTTAAATAAAATCAAATAGAATAAAAAAGTTTCTTTTATTTTGATATCTACTGAACTATTTGAATTTTTTATTTAGAAGCATATCAGTGACATGCCTTCCATATTTCTGTTTATTTAAAAAAATGAAAATTTGGAATTCTTGGGTAATCAGAAAGTTTCAACACTTCTCTCTGACATCTTGCAATATAATTTATTTTTCTCTCATGAACTCCATGAATGTACTCCTAACAGGAATACAGACATACCTAATTTTATACCATGTCAATATTCCTATTGCCATTATTGTGTTTTTTCATGACATGTAAGACTAAGCATGAACTTCCTTAGAGAAACATGACCTAAAATGTAATAAATTAAAGCATTCTTATGAAAACAATAAATCAATTTCATTTCAATTGTACCAGACCTACCAAAATAACTCTTAAAGCCCTCCATAGCTATGAGTTGATTAATAATGTTCCCAGTCCACAGGTTCTGAAAGGCACATAATCGAAGAGCTGGGTTTGTTTTGAAGTCCTCCTCAAATGAAGACAGTCTAAAATAATTTGTGTTAGGACAGTCTAGTGTAAGGCATTAGAATATTCCTCTTTATAATCTATGTTAAGCACCACTTGCTATTACAGTATAAGAAGCCAACATTTTCTTCAAAAATGTGTTTGTACTTGGGACACCATTTGTGAGGGAGATGTTGATGAGGCTGATGAATTGGATATCTTAGAATTATTTGTGATCTGAAGCTCTTCAAGTCTCCTGATATAATCATCACGCAGCGCAAGGAGCTCCATGTAACGCTGCTCCACGGGGTTTGGCTGCTAGGAAGAGATCCATGTTAGTCTTAGCACTTCAACTGCTTGTACACAGGCTGCTCGAGTATCCAGGGCTTCCTGGCAGGTGTAGCAAGTCAGAGCTAAGCAGAAATACTCACTGCTGTAACCTGAGAGCCCTCTGCCTTCCAGCTGTCTCCCCCAAAGTCCTTCTCTGCACAAAATTGTCCTAACTCAGTAAAATCAGCCACCACTTCCTGGAACAGATTTTATTTTGTTTTCTACTATTGTGTGCGAGATAGTTACTCACATAGTTACTCATATACCTTGACCAATGCTTTTTTCTTGACTTACTAAATGGTTTTAGAGTCCAGAAGCCAAATGTCTCAGCATCTTCCCTAAAACACAGTGCTCAGCCAGATTATTTTAGCTACACAGATCAGATTAAGATCCATGTCTTCAGTTTAAATAACTTCTCTCACTGATGAAATTTACTTGAGTTTTTGACAGTTAATTTGCAACTTAGTTAAATAAACAAGTGGAAAAACTTTTTAAAGTGAACTCTCTAAGTAAACTTGCATGTGTTTAAAATCAACTGCTCTGGCTTTCAGGAGATTACTGAGAAAGATCTTTTTAATGGTTTCCACTTCGAGTTTAAATTCCTTTTAAGACTAATGAAACAAATGGAAAAGAACTATTACAAATGTCCAAAGCAGAGAGAGAGCTTTAAGTTTACCTTCAGCTGAATATACCTGTCTAGAAGTTGTTGCTGTTTCACAGTTAATTGCCTGTAATTCAAAGCTATCAGCAGTGGAGTCCCAGCAGCAAATGGCTGAACACCTCACCAGTTCAAAACCAGTTCAACCAGCACTCTGAGATGCACCACTCACTATGCACCCATCTGAGGATCATGATGAATGCTGGGACAACTGTGGAAGTTGGAACAATGCTGAATGTAGGTACTAAGATGACTGCTGATGTAGGATAACAGTTTTGCTAGCAGAATATAATTCTAAGGAATGGCACTAAGGTCATCAAAAAAATTGTTCAGGTCACATGTTCATTATTCAGTTGCTTAAGTGATGATGAAGCATAAATTTCATGTGCAGAAAAAAAGTTGCATTTTGTGTACAAAAATGGTGAAAATTAGGGACCAGTAGTAGCAGCACGGAATACTGCCACTTCGGTTTGCATTTCCAAGGAGAAACTCCTGCCAAAAAACTCTCCCAAATAATGGCAAACCGCATTTTTAAGTAGATCTATGGCTAATTTGCATGTCTTATAATCCTTTATTTTCTAAAATAAATCTTTGCATTTACCTTTTGCAAAACACCCTCATCTTTCACAACAAGTAACAAGAACTTTAAAACCAGGACTTCCAATTCCAATAGGTAAGGCCAATGTACTTGTAAAAAGCTATAGGAAACTGCCAGGCTTTCCTGAAGCCTCTGAAGTGCTGTAAATAATACAGGAGATCAGCTGTGCAAAAGGAAGTGTATTGCTTGAAAACTACTGACTCATTCCAAGGGCTGGACTGTGAAGACTGCTTCTGTCAAACAAATTGCTCCTCTATCTTCTACTCAAATCTCCACAAGCTGTTAAAAAGGACAAAAAAGTCTCTATACAAAAATCTTTATGTGCCACATGGTGGAGATTTTCAGCAAGACTAACAAACACTGAGTGTCCATATGGATTAAAAACACAGAACTGAACTATGTGTCATTTGATAAAAGCTTTTCTAGACTTGCAATGTGATCTACTTGTACAATTTTCAATAAAAGCTTTCATCCACAGTGTAAACAATGCTGGGTCATCAATGTTACATAAAAATTTAAATCTTAATGTCAGTACATATAGCTTTGAAAGAGAAAGGACTCAACGGTCATTTCATTTGTAAATTGTTTCATACCCTCTCTCAGAAAAGGAGAAAGACCAAGCAAATGCAACTGTGTTTGTGTTGCGAATGCCCCAACTCTTCAGGGATCAGCAAGCCCCATTTCTAAGCATTGTCATTCAGGATTTAATAGCATCAAATGCCCTTAGACATGTGTCCAAGAAAAAGGGCTAGAAAGGGCTCAAGGATGACTTGCCACTAAACAGAGAAATAAGTTCAATGAGCTAAGAGAGAGCTAAATAATTATTTACACTTTTTTCCCTCCATCTTACAAATATAACATTAAAAACCCGAACAGATTACAGGCACTGCTCTACAAGTCAGTTAAGACACAAAATCCTCATTTCCAATGTCTAAGAGCATTTTTTGTACGTTACAGAGAACTGACTTACTTGCTGCCGAATCCTGGGGTTCCACCTGATGTAGTAATTAACCCAGAGCTCTAAATGCCGCATGCTGGCTACCGGATAGAGTGCTCGATTTAGCTCTTTACTATAAAAAGTATTGGTGTATTTAGATTTTTCACTGTTTATCAGAGACCATAACGATAACGTTTTCTCAGTCACTTTCTACAATGAAATCAAAATAAGAATAGTAAATATACACATAAAATCAAGAAATCCATCACAGAAGCCGTTGTTACATTCCAAAATTAATACACTTCTGGTTTACTTAGAAGCATAATACATTACTGTATTATAAAGATTCCAAACCCAGTGCTTGACAAGTATTTTAGTGACTGCATGGCACTATTCTATAAGAAAAAAAGCCAGTTCAAAATCACTGTCTGCAAGGACTATAACCAAATACAATACAACCAAAATATTTTGCAATCACCTAGAGGAAAGACAGCAATGCAATGACACAGTCAGTGGTGTGACTAACCTCTTTTTCTCTGAGGAACTCGCTGTTGTACAAGAAAGTGCCAAACCGGCAGCTGTACAAGTGATCCAGGATTGTAATCAGGAACTGCTCATTGAATTCAAAGGCCGTAGGAAACTAAAACCAGGAAAGACAAACTCATGGTTGACATGGAAAACGTAGGGGGACATGCACATGCCCTGGTTAAAAGGCTGAAGGTAGCATTCAGAAGTGTGGATACATCTACAAATCATTTTTAAGGTAATACTTTAACGTACTTTATATAATGTACTTCAACTTTCTCAAACTAGCCACTGAAAAATCTCTTCTCAAAATGTTCTACCTAGCTTTAATTTATTTAAAAAAAAAAAAAAAAAAAAAGTACAGAATGGTTACACATACACTTTTACTAGCAAGACAGAATAAGATCTCTTCAGTGCACTCTTACAGTCCAGCACCATACAGGAAAATAAAGGTCCTGATCCTTACTGATCCTTAGCCCTAAGTGGACTAAGTTCACTGCTTTGTTTCACTACTCACTAACATTACAATGTTTAAATCACAGCACTCAAAAACTCCCTAGCTTTCTTTTTAAGCATAGATAAAACAACACACCTCCCTGCAGTTCAAGGGACAGTTTCACAAAATGGTCAAACAAAACAAGAGACACCATTAAAATGTTGGGTGCAATTCCTGTAAAAGCTTTCTGCAGGGTATGAAACATCCCTCCATATGTGTCTGAGAATCCCATATCCAGGAACACCAGCCATGCCTGCACAGCCAGTGCCATGTCCAGCAACGTAACAACAGCCTGTATATCACTTTCACAAAAGTAAATACCTTTTTTTTACTACAGGTCAGAGCACAGGGGTATGCTGTCCTCTTCAAATACTTTTTTCAAAAAAAAAAAAAAGACGTAGGGTTTTAATTCAGTAATCTCTTCACACTGTTACCTTCTGAAGAACAACACCACATACCTGTTTAGACATCTGCCACACACAATCAATAAACTGGAGAAAGATGGGTGATCTGTCTGTATCAGCATGGTTTTTATCACCGTGGCCTATTCTCTGAAATGAAGCAAAGCAGCCTCCTGTTAACTGAAACATGCTATTTTATGACAACAGACATGGTTTCTTATTTTGTACTAGAGCATTAATTCTTTTGCAATAAAGCAACCCACTGTTATAATTTCAAAATTAGTCACTGCACCAAGGAGAGATTCAGATATTTCAGAGAAATACTGCAAAGCTGTTTCAAAGATGTCTGAAAAATATTCCTAAATGATAACTGGTCCTGTTATGAAAACCTGCTGATTATTAGACAAGCAGAACTGTTGAAGCATCCATTACTTAAATAATCAAGACATATTCTGAACTTCATTTACATGGTAAGTTGCATACTTTGTCTTTCTTTTTATTTTAAGCCACTGCAGGACCTAGATCATCAAATTATCCACACATTATCATCTCTTTCTCCTCCATACTTGAACCTTAACATGCACCCTGAGGTAGTAGGCAAACATGAACAAGATCAAAAAAATATTCATGTTCTTGACACAAAATTAACAGATTGGTAAAGTCTGGGTGAGCCCCTTATTCTGAGGTGCTCAAAGTAACAATCAAAGGAATTTGCCCCACAGTAGATTTGGTAAAAGCTGTTTTACTTCCTTTTTACATTTGATAGCTGAGAACAGGTAAGAGATTCAGGGAAAAAGAGTTTCTTTTCATTCCATAATTCTGTTTGAATGTACTTGCTGGAGGAGACAAAAGAAAAGCAGGTATGTTGACCTAAGATGTTGTCTATCTGCCTGTAAGATAGCAAGCTTAATGCCTCAAGGGCATGAAAAATCGTAAGAGCAGTACACTACTCTGTACAATGGCTTGCAAGATAGTTTAAAATAATAGAATTGAATGGGAGGAAATAGAGGGAGATGAGGAATTGCAGCTGAACTCAGTCAACAGTAACAAATCACTAGAAAAGGGCTATAAAGAAGAAAACCAAATTGGTTTCCTTGCTCTTCAGTTTTCATGGTTTGAAATACTCGTTATCCATTAAGAGTCATATATGTGTTTAGTAAGAAGTGAAAGTCTGTCCACTTCCACTATAGTTAGCAGTTTCAGGATGTCTAACTATTTCCCATCTATAATTATGTCTTACATTTGAATGCATAATTAGAATTAAATTCCACATAAGCAAATTTATCATCTGGAGAGTGCACTAAATTCAGCACACACAGAAGTTGGGGTAGGGAATTCTTTTTCCACAAGAAAACTTATTGCTCACCTCATTTGACATAAAATATGGAGATGAACTATTAAGTAGTCTTCTATTTGGTTATGTGATATTCAATAATCCAAATTGCACCCCTGGCATCATAAAAACATGAAGCTTGCACCAACCCAGACAATGTAAGTAATGCTCTACTCTTCAACTCCCTACTAAAGGGAAAATGAAACAACAACAGTTTCAGGGATGAGGTTCAGAACTGCTCTAACTGCACTAAGTATCTAGTTCTCACTATTCAAAGCCATAATTCTATCACATAATTACCAAGCTAAAAAGGACTACGAATTATCATAATATTTTCTTTTTTTCATTATAATTTTGTTATCATAGAATAGTTAAGGTTGGAAAAGACCTTAGGTCCAACTGTTAACCCAGAACTGACAAGCCCACCACTAATCCATGTCCCCAAGCAACACATCACCTGTCTTTTAAATTTCTCCAGAGATTGTGACTCCATCACTTCTACAGAACAATCTGGAAAAGACTGACCTTCACTATGAGCTAAATAAGCCATCAAATAAAAATTTACAGTACTCTCAGATTACAGCAGATGGCTAAAGAGCGACTTCAACCATCTCCAAAGATTGCTACTTGACTGAGCAAGTCAGGAAAATAGCAGTTGAAGCAAAAGCTACTACTTAAATCCTTCTTATTGCTGCTACATTGTCAGACATGAACCAATGGACTGAGTGAATCATCTGGAAGGGATGCCAAGTCCTGCCTCACTATTTGGAAAAAAACATCTGTTGAGGGAGAACAAAATCCTTTGATTATCCAACTAAAATGAATGGTTTAACAAAAAGAAACATAGATCATTTGAATGTATTAATAATGATGAAGAAGACACAGATCTCTTTCTTTAACCTCTGTGGTATACCATAACACATGTTTGACCAAAAGTGCCCTAGTTATACCATCTAATTTTATCTGCATCCTGACTCTTAACTTTTCGAAGTACCAAATAAAACATGAGAATAATAAGTCAAGCCTCTAGCTTCACATTTTCCTGTGGCTGTACCAAGACAGAATACTTAAAGGTTTATAAAACATATCACTGCTAAAGGACCACAGGTAAGTACACAAAAAAACCAGACTACATCGGCTATCACTCCCAACAGCCAAAATACAAACCTTCTAAGCCTCAAAGCACCTTCTGAATGCCAGATCAAAAACTGCCACAGCCTACAAGCACATGTAAATGGTGAGGTGATTTATGCTGAGTAGCTATACAGGGATTTCCAAATGACTACAACACTCTTACACATTTGCAAATGTAAAATGGGCATGAAACACACAGGTAGGTATATTTTTCCATTTCTTGATTTTTTTCCATATTGCCTATTTTCCAAATTTTAGCAATATTAGTATCTTTAGAATATTCCACTAGGGAAAAAATATCCATGCAAGTAACTTCAGTACTGAAGTTGTAGAAACTTTCTTACTGTGAATTACAGGGTTCAGCTTCAACAAGCAACACTGTTGTAATGTTTATAGTAAGTAACAGCACAGACTCCATGGCAACCTAATCTGTTCCTCCAGGTTCTGTCTATAGATTTCCTGGTTAAATGGTTAGCTGCCACATTTAGAAAAAGTTCCACTAAGACTTTGAAAAGTTTTCTAACACAAAAAGGATGAACAGGGTCCCTTCCAATTCAGAATATTCTGTGAATTTTCCGTGAATATGATTCACATAACCTGTGAAATATTAAGGACTTCCTATGGAAGCAACTACTTGAACTGTCTGAGTTTCTAACCTTCTGCCCAGAGGACAACTGAGCAGCACTTGAGCCAGCATTACCAATAACAGCCTCTTGGGAGCTATTACAAGTTTAGAATATTTGGGAATAGCATGCAAAATCTCTCTTAGAAGACACTGGCCAGAGTCATTCATCTGCTCCTTGTGACAGTCAAAACAGTCCAAGGAAAGAGTGATGGAGAACCTCATATCCCAGCTTTATCTGATCTTCAGCTGAAGAATTTGAGAGGACACAATTTTTCTGCCTCCTTATTTTCTTTCTGCCTTTATAGTTTCTCAATAACCACAGTGACCCTAGCAATTCTGTGCTTTTATAAGGATGCAAAGGACAAAATATGAGTTCTCAGAGAAAGAATAGCAAGAAAAATATTGATCAAACCGGTCAAAACCTAAAAGTTCTGCTCAGTTTACCTGGAAATATTTTAAATCTACATTCAAAAATAATGGAAGGAATTCTCAAACCCTGATGCAAAGTGAGCAGTTTAACACTGGAAGCCCTTCAAAAAGTTAGTACTACACAGTCTTTGCAAGCGTCTTCTAATTCTTACCGATGCAAACTTGTGTCCAAAGCTCATCCACTCTTTTTGCAGCAGAACTTCAAAGCCTTCGATGGTTCTGTAGTAGCTGTCCAGCATGAGCATGGCCAGGGAGGTGAGCTGAGCCGTGCGGTCCCAGCCGTCGCTGCAGTGAACCAGCACCGAGCTCCGGCCCGACGACACCTTGTCTGCCACCTGAATGGCTCCTGTCAGCACGAGCTGGCCAGGAGCAGCACACACCAAACAAACAAACAACACAGCTTATTTCTGCTCAAATGACAACACCAAGTTCATTTCTTTGTATCTGAAATAATGCTGTTTCTATAAAAAAGACCTGAAAAGAGCAGTGTAGTTAATTGGAAAAGAATTTTCTAGGAGATCAAGTGAATTTCTTGCATAAAAATAGAGAAACAGATTGGTTCCCTAATCCCTTAGTAAGATCAAATTCATCTCACAGCAAATTCTTAAAAAATGGGGCAGAAAACAGTAACCTTGATAAATCAAAGAACATAAGCTGCTTTTTCAAAGAAAGAGGGGATTTACCATAGGATATACTCTCTGAAAATTCAGTGTTATTTCATTTGACTCCTTTATTTGAAATAAATGACTGAATTACCTCAGTTGTTGGAAAAAGGAGCTTGCGCCCTTCTAATATACTTATTTTCCAAATATTAAATTAAGGTGAAAATTTTGTTAAGTAGGATTCATTACATAATACTCTAATTACTTTTGCACAGCTGTACTTGAGGCAAAAGATCTAAAGGTCAACTAGAAAGAACACTGGTGAATTACCAGCTTAAGTATTTTATTTGTGCTACCAGATGAAAATTACGAAAATTACAAATAAATTTACAAGGTTTATTTACAAAACCATAAATCACAAAATAAAGTCACATAAACACTGACAACTAAAGTATTTACTAATATCTCACAATGACAGTCATCTGCAGGCCTGTATTCAAAATAAATCAGTTCTCATGCATGTAAAGCCAATCAGACTACGAATGCATTCTTCTACTGAAGACTCTTGAGGCATGCAACACACGCTCAATTTCACCTACTGTTGCTTAGTTATGAGTCTTGTAACATATCTAAGATTAGTTGGCAATACAGCCCACATTCAGGAATGTTGTTTTTGTAGTCCAAGTAGTTTGATGTGTTCTAGGACTACTTCAAAGCTTAGCAAAGAAAGCAAGTATGATATGACAGATTTGGACAAACATCTTTCAATCAAGGAAAAGTTACCTTTATATGTTCTAACCAGTGGGTTGATTCCAGACTTGACAACCAGTGTGATTCTTCTACATTAGGAAAAACAATGTCCTTCAGCTTCTTCAAAGATTCCCGCATGACATGAATGTTATGAATGTCCAAGAAGGAAAGTTCTGCATTGGGATATGCATCTTCACCTTCATATCCTCCCCCAGTTGCCTACAAGCAGGAGATCTGAAATTAACTTTAGTGATATGTACACTCTTTTCAACAGAGCAAGAAAGGAATGAATGTCATTTGACATGGAAACAGACAGTGATAAAATGTTTGGCCAAACAAATTTGAATTTAAGAGTTCAGTTAAGAATAAGATACCTTTAATTTTAAAATTATGTTCAAGAATCTTAGATTCTGTCTGTAAGAAGTAAATTAGCTTACTTTAAACTAAATTTTCTGAAACTAAATTTTAGTGCTGCAGACTAAACACATATTTGGACTGTTAAGATATTAAAGAGCCACATAAGTAAAAAGTCTCTTCTGCTGCTGCTCTTTCAAAACATTTCACCATCACCACTACAAAGGATGTGCCTGGTCACAAAAGGAAGCAGAAAACCCACACATTTTGGGGCGCAAAACCACCGACGAGACTTTCCAAAGATAAACATGAAATTGTTTGGGTTGGAAAAGACCTTTAAGATCTTTGAGCCCAACCATTAATCCAGCAGTGCCAAGCCCACCAGTAAACCATGCCCCCAAGTGCCACATCTTTTAAATACTTCCAGGGACAGTGATTCAACTTCCCTGGACAGCCTTTCTACAAATAAAATTTTCCTGATATCCAATTTAAACTCTCCTGGTGCAACTTGAGGCCGGTTCCTCTTGCCCCATCACGTGTTACTTGGGAGAAGAGACTGACCCCCACCTGGCTACAACCCCCTTTCAGGCAGTTGTATAAAGTGAAATGGTCCCCCTTGGGCCTCCTTTTCTCCAGACTAAACATCACCAGATCCCTCAAGCTCAGAATGCTGCAAAATTGCAGCATTTCCTGCAGACAGCAAAAACATGCCATAAATTTGGATAAATATATTTTGCCTTTATATGCAATTGCAGCCACCAGCTATACATCAGACAAGTGCCTAAAGCACAGTGTAGCCTTTCCCCATGAGTGCCACCTGCAGTGCTGTACAGGAGCACAGTATCTCTATTCTGTGCTCTCTCTTTTCTCAGATGTGGGGTTATTATCAGAGCTGCCAGGCTCTACAGTGAAAGAAGCAATGAGTGTATTTTTCTCTTTCCTATGATTGTTATGAAGTCTTTATGAGGAATGATTATAATTTCACCATCAGGGCTGCTGCAGCTCCTGACTGTCTTGACCTATGTACAAGGAACACAGCAGTGCATGAGTAGCACAGCCCAAAATTTTGCTTAGACAAATCTTCACAGCTGTTCGTACAACATTTTCAGACCTGATCAACATTGATTTGCACTTTTTATGTCATTCTCCCTCAGACCCAGAAATGTACCCTGCTGTGCCTACTGCTCTGATTGAGCATTTCATATTTAGATATATGAAGAATTAATTAAAACATGTACAATGTTGTCTATAAGATATTACCTTAAATTTTCTTGCAATTCTTGGACTAACTCAATTTTTTACCTCATTTGTTTCAAAGATGTAACTAACAATCTTTCCACAAGGCAAACAGAAAGATGACATGCTTTGTTCACCCATAAAAATTCAGTGTGCAGAGGATAATGGGATTTGTACAGATACATGCAAACAATTGAGGCTGACCCTCAAAATACAAATCATCAGGTTAAAACAGCCCCTAGGACAGAGTTTCTGAAAGAATGTGTGCTATACACAAACACAGTAACAAAGCTTAACAAACTACATTCTGTATTATAGACAAGGTTGTACTGGTACAAATAGGTGCACCTAACTGCACAGAGCAAGCTACCAGTATTACTGCCCCCCTTGAATTATTATTGTTATTCTAGAAAGCAACTTAACATTTGTTACACATAAGCCTCTTACATGCAAGCAAGTTTTACCATTTCATATTCCTTTCAGCACAAACACTGAAGAGAACTCATTTCACTAAAATGGTGTTTGCTTTGTTCCACAAAACTATTTGGAAGCTAGAATTCCTTCTCTCCAGATAAGCACACTCATCATTTCACTCAGGTCTCAAACCCTCTTGAGCTTAGCTCTCATGCTCTTTGTTGTGCAGACACACACCTTCACTAGTAAGTACTGAAGAGCATGTCTCTTTATGTGTGTTTGAAGCTCCATGACTAAGAGACTATCCCCAGGTGTGGCACATTCTCTTAAGACAAAAGCATTAAACTTGTCTTCTTCACCATCACTCCCTAATGTGGTTTTTGCATATAAAGATGGAGCACATCCATGTCTACCGTGCTCCATGCCAAAAACAACATGGACACAGTGTACTGGCATTCTTTGAGCTTGCCTAAATAATCTAATCCTCAACAAAGTTGAAGGGGAAGCAGAGGAGAAAGTAATCCACAGGCATACCTTTTCTTCCTGACAAACAAAGGACGCCTGTCAGTGGGCTTGGCTTTATGCACACATCCTTTCTAGGATGGAATTTTCCTAGAGCATCTGCAGGTTGCGCAAAGGTGGCCTGTCATTCCAACAGGGACATGTTCTACACACTAGCCTACAGTCACCTCCCAGTGCAGAGTGGAGTCATGCCCAACTTCAGTCCCATGCTAAGAGCTGTGCTTGGCTGAGAACTGACACGGTAAAGTCTGGTAATGTGTCTGGAAATCTACATATGGTCCTGAAACTCTGCTTAGGGACCTACTTTAGACACTCATGTCCTTTCATGGCCTTGAGCCTCAGTAACTGATTATGCAAATTTATCTATATTAAGATTACTACTTTTCCCCCAAACCTCCTGACAGAAAACTGTGAAATCTCCTCCTCATTCTCTTCAAAACTAAGACACTAGAAACATCTGTTTACCTTGTTTGCAACGGCATTGACATTGGGCCTTGCATCATAGATGGTCAGTTTGGAGATCTGCCCGTTGGCCTCCCTGATGATATCAAGGTATCTTTCATCATCTTTGTTCCGCTTGCCGCTCATTCCAACCAGGGGCTGACTGCAGCGCATGATTACAGCTTGGGTCTCTGGATGAATCCATGAGAGAACCTGGCCACATGGCAAACACACAGCAGAGGAAACTCATTTTAGTACAAAAATCATAACTTAAAGCTATATTCTTTAAAATACACAGTATGAAAATTAACACCTTTCTTTTTATTTCTTCAAAATACAATCTCTTGACATCTCAACTGCTTCTAGTCTCAAATGATTCTTCAAAAGAGTTCTGTTACATATTTAATGCTTACTGAAATCATACTTACCTATATAATCCAATGTATTTTAATATTTTCCTACAAGCCTTAGGTTACACAGATATCCTTAAAAATAAACTAGTAACAAACACAGCAATCTCTGCGGAAACGAAAAACAACTCAGGAGAATGAATTGATTGTAGAAATAGTGATTAAGATACTCCAATTCTACAAGAACAACTTTTCCCTTTTTTTGGATAAGGAAGGGAAGTCAAACCTTCCTGCAGTATCTTGAATGTTTTCTCTTCTCTTTAAAGCACATTTTGTTCCCCAGCCCTCTTTACAAAGAGAAGGCACTGGAGCGAAGCACATGCAGTCTTTGTTCAGAGCCACAGAGGCCTTGCCACAAAAGACAGGTAGCTGCCCAGGGAACAGATGCAGTGCCAAAGATTAAAGATAAGCAAGAAACCCAAGAAGCAGGCAAAAAAATGCAATTTCATTGTTGAAAAATATTAATAAATAGTATTCTCACCCACTCCATGTGTTGTGGGTTACAGAGTGAAAGAAGATCAGAATTCAAACAAAAAAAACCCCAAAATCCAATCCTCAGAAAGTGCTCATTCCTGAGGTGTAGATCAGAAACAAGATCTGCCAGGGGTGAGGGGGATAGGATGAGTGGCTATTTCTTGACAAGAATGAAATGACTATTTAAATAAAATTACTCTTACCCAGGTAATTACTCACTGTGCAGGCAAACCAAAAGGCCTGTCATGAATTTTGAGGTGACAGGGATGACACCATTAGGTTAGTAGAACTAAATGCACAGGCTATACATTACACATATGTATTCTATGCACATTATATACTATACAGATATATGTGTGTGTATATATAGTAAATTTATAACTGTAGACCTAGTCTGTTGGTAAATACCATATCAAATAAATATCTGTCATACTAAGCTGTGCATCTGTTTGAAACTGAGATTCCAGGCAGCTTTCCAATACTGTCTAAGAATCCAGCACATCTTCCAAGTTTGCCAAAGGGAAATACCAGTTAAAACAAGTATTGGGATAGAAATTATTATTTTCTAAGGCACTGTAAAGAGCTGATATACAAAAAATCTCTTATCTCATAGAATTTTCATTACAGAAACTCAAGAAGTCAAATGGGTTTCTCTTATTCTGCACATTAAAAAGCCCAAGAATTCACCAAAGAGACTACGCTTGAGGTCTTATTTTAGGACCAACCAGTAGAACTATGTTTAAATGCCATGTGGTTTGCTTGCAGAACATCATTTGTGATTACTTTTCATGGGCATTCAGCAATAGTAACCAGTGCATATTGCAGAAAGACTCATTCCTCATCAAGGGAAACTGCACTGCTGGCCACTGTTACTGGGCAAGCCAACTTAAAACCAATGGAGCTGTCGTGGGTGATGGGGGGAAAACGGAAGTGTGGTTTGCCCAAGATACCAGTTTCAAGCAGTGAAAACCACCAGCCAATCAAAACTATTTTGCCACAACCATTTCCAAAAAAAAGCATCCTCTGCGTCACATTCAGCAAGAAGTTGTCTGGATGCAACTTAAAACTGGCTACACTTTCAGGCTAGTTCCATACTCACTGGGATTCGATTTCGGGACCTAAAGGCAGCAACTTTCTTGAGATCATCATCTGTTGCGTTGTAGGGCACGACCAAGAGCGACGGGTACGTGTCACACAGCCCGTAATGCTCGTTAATGAAAGTCACCCGCCACCGCTCGTTAGGCAGCCCCTAAAACATAACATGATGTTATCCAATGTATTTTTGGCTGAACAAGTAATAATTCCGCTTCTGAATTTTACATGACATTATGGCCACATGGCAACAATTTAACTAAGCACCGTTTCAAAGGAATAGAAGCAAAAAAGATTACAAGACCACACAAGCCAGCTCATTGCAGATGGATTCACAGCCTTAAACAGCTGCATACCCATATGCACACAATTCTAGCCTTACAGTAACTCTCCAAACAATGACTGAAACTAGAGATCTATTTCTTTAACTGTGGGTTTGAGGAAAGAAAATTGCCTTCTCTCCTTGCCTAAAGCTCTGCTTTTCCACCTTCCCTGGTGAAGAGAGACTGTGGAGGAGAAAGTCTCACTGTAACTTTTCTTCCCTGTAGCCTGGTGCCTAAAGCTCTGCTTTTCCACCTTCCCTGGTGAAGAGAGACTGGAGGACAAAGCCTCACTATAACCTTTCTTCCCTGTAGCCTGATACTACCATCAGGTTAAAAGTAAGATTCAGGGTAACTTTCTTATAGAGAAAGAACTCCTAGTTGCACTCTGAGCAGTAAGGCATTTCCAGGAGAAATACTGCTAAGTCCTCCATACACACACGGTGGGGTTTGTGTGGGTGTTTGCCTTTTTTACCTTTTTTGGGCCTTAGGCTTCTAAACCATGAACCAAAAAAACTACGGAGGTTAAAAAAAATTAAGGAAGTTCTTACTGTTCTCTATTTAATTTTTTGTAAAGTCGGTAAGATTCAGGGTAACTTTCTTATAGAGAAAGAACTCCTAGTTGCACTCTGAGCAGTAAGGCATTTCCAGGTGAAATACTGCTAAGTCCTCCACACACGCATGGTGGTGTTTGTGTGGGTGTTTGTATTTTACCTTTTTTGGGCCTTATGCTTCTAAACCATGAACCAAAAAAAACTACTGACGGTAAAAAAAAAAAAAAGGAAGTTCTTACTATTCTCTATTTAATTTTTTGTAAAGTCATACTTTAATTATCTAACAGACATTTAAAAATTAAATTCCATCCTCTTTCATCGATATTTTCCAAGATCACATACAGAGCAAGGAAGAATACTGACAGACATCTGTAATTTCTGTAAAGCAATGCTGTTTCTAAAACAAGCTGGTTTTTTTTCCCCACTTCATTTTGGGAAGTAGAACAAATTCAGTCCAAGTTTAGGACACTACAGTTACAGATTTGGCACATTCTTCCAACCTCTGCTCACTTAGCAGTGGCACATTGTAAGAGGTGTCAATAAATTCCTTCAGAGAGCAAAGATTACCTTCCTGTGACATTCTAGGTTTTTTCAAAGGCTCAAGTGTTTTATTTCTTTCCTTTACCTTTCTTCAAGCTGCAATTCCATCCTCTCCCAACAGCTGATAAGAGAAATGTACAAACAGTAATTCCTCTATGCAAGCTGGGAGATGTGAAAGCACCAGGCAACAGAAACTGTAATAACTCACCTGTCTCCTGTATTCAGACATCGGGTTGTACACCATCCACCCATTTTCAGGAAACTTTTCTTCATTTACAAAGGCAAAAAAAGGCTGTAAGATATATAAGAAGCTTATTACACCAAACTCTGACTGCAAATAGCAAATATGAGGGCTCATCATCAGTTATACCCTAATGCTCTCTACAAAATAGGGCTGACTGCTCCACGGCAGCCCCATTCTCTCCATTTATATCTGGTATGTGAAACACTATGAGGCAAAGGACAAGTAACAAAAAATACAGATCTGGTAATGAAAATAATGAAAATATGACAACAGTTACCAGGTAACAAAAAGAACAGAAATTATAAAGGTTAACAGGTTGGATTTTTTTTTCTTTTTTACTGTCAGGAGATTGAAATGTTTTAGAATGGTTTATTTCCCATATTTTACATTGTCACTCAATAAACTACTGTCTTCTGAACAAAATTCTCCAATAAGCACAGGCTCAATTATAACATACAACATTAGATGCTAAATTCAAAATGGAAAAAGGTTTTAATTGCTATTCATTGCCATTAGGAAGCAGCTGCCTTTCTGCATCCCCTCCCCAGCTAAGCAAGGAAAAACTTGTGGTCTAAGCTGCCAAGATTCCACCTACAAAGGTCCAGAGAGAAGGCAATTCTTCAAACCTGCAACACCACGCCCCGCCTGGGAGGAGGCTTTGAACCTTAGGAAGGCTCTGGGCAACTCTGCTGAGCCAATAAGTTACTCTGCTTTATACACTGAACAGTTCATATCAAAACACAAAACTGAATCCCCCTCAAAAGGAGAAGTTTTTTCCTCATGTAGTTCAAGTAAACAAATATTTTAAACGTTACTGCTCATTCAAGATGCTTTATGTAACTAGTTTTGCAAGCCAGAATTTTAAATTAAATCCCTACTTTAGAGCAAGTGCACTCATTGGTGAGTTTGCAGAAGTAAACAATACATTCCCTGGTTTTATTTTCTGAATGTCTCTACCATTTTTAAAGAAGTAGACCTTCAGTGCAAATAAACATTACAAATTCTTTTTACTACGTGAACTGCTATCAAGTGGTAGGGAGGGAGAGATGAAGAGGTGGACATCTACTCTATTAGAAAAAAACATACCATGAAAAGTACATGCAAATATCAGAATTCAATAAAAACTTGAAAAAGGTTGTTTAATTGCAAACAAGGAATACAGCAAAATGGGAATATCACTATCTGAAACACTAGATGCAACTGATTTGCTGAACTATTAATAAACAGCTACACACAAGAACCATCCCCTCCTCCCAAAGGAATTTGCTATATCCCAAAGAGCAACTATGCTAAGAATTCACCAAGGACTCAGAGACAAAGGAGAATCTTAGAACAGTATGAAACAGAAACACTGGAATCCTAACAGGTCACCTAAAATATGTCTTGAAGGCAGGAATAAGTCTTTTGTTTAAGTTCCTACTTACAGCAAGTTTCCTCATAAGAAGGTAAAAAATTACCCATCTGAAGCCCTGGTAAGCAAAACTCATGAGTTTATTACAGTGCACTGTGATAGCTGGTACATAGAACAGGTTTTTACTGACAAAAATAAAAAAAGGTGTTGTTCTGAACTAAAAATAAATGGCAGCTATGCTGCTCATGTCACCCACAAAAAAACAATCCACAAGACATCAGAGGGAAAAGTGCATTTTGTTTTCATCTTTTAAAAAACAGGGTTAAATTTATTATGCATAAGGGGATGGATTGAATCCTTTTGAAAGAACAATGTCCTACTATGTACAGCATGATTCATTTAAAATGCTTGGCTACAGCAGCTTTACCACATCTGCTACCAAAGCTCACAGTCATACAGCCCTTAACTATTTAAGTGGACAATTATGCTTCATCAGTTTTGTTGATATTTCAGGTAGTACAAATTCTTCCTATGTTGCTCAATAAAAAAAAAATCATTAGTAGAATAGATCAACCAGCAAAAACCTCAAGTCTTAAATCAGAGAAAACTACAATGAATGCAAAGGTGTATGGAGCAAAATTTGGACTCAGATTTTTATGTGAACAATTCAGAGAAAACTCCTGCATTATACTACACGAGAATAATATTTTAAAATTACCAATCTCTAAAATCCTGATGACTAAAAATTATTTTTCTTCTGCAAGCACTGACTAAATTTCAACAAAAGGTTGACATACACACACACAATTGGATGCGCACCATCGTGTACAGACTGCACAGTTCATCTGGTGACTACTGAAATTCTCACTCATTGTACCAAAAGATTAAAGATCTGAATTCCATTCCCACCACCCTCAATAGCTTCTCAGACATGACTTGAAACACTCAGTGAAGATGGCTTGAGCTTTAGTCCAGCCTAATTGTGGAGTCTGAAATACAGCAGCATCCCCACCCTACCTTAGGCCCACTTTTCCCAACAAAATATACAATTATTGCTCTTATGCTGTCATTAAAACAGAGTAGGAGATACACAAATGCAATACTCTACATACAGTTATACTCAATTCATATAGGTCTATTTAATTTCTAACTACAGTTTACTTTACTTGACTGTAGCAAGCAACCCACATTTATAACCATTTTATTATAAGAATCATAAGCTTAACATAAGATATATGCTTAACTACAGCTACATTTTCTGACCTGTGTCAGTACAAGCCTTATTTAGCACATGTTTGGACATTACTTCCTTTTACTTGAAACAAAATGTGATAATGAGCAATAACAAATAATTTCTACTGAATAACATTTTTGTTGAATTGGGTATTTTATTATTCTAACGCAACCAAACTGATAAACCACATTATAGTGAACAAGCAAATGTGATAAATACATTATTTAGATCCTAGAAGGGTTTGCTATAGCTCAGGTTAGCTTCACATCTGCACTAATAACCCACATATTTATACTTTTGTCCTGAATAATCCAAGACTACAGATTAAACGCAGCATGTTCGCATATTTATGTCTTGATTAACTCAATGCTGCTGAAACGTTCACCTCACAGTGCACAAAATCTGAGTGCAGCAGGCAAATGGAACAGAAATAAACATGAAGGAGACATTATGCCATTCACAATATACCATGCATAGGTTCTCTTTATCACCTGATGTGATATTTGAGAGGTGCTATCTTAGTAAAATTCCATGGCTTAGCTTTTTGCGGATACAGGCTCCTTCACATCAGAGCCCTCACACACACATTGGCACGTGGGGAGGGAAGCAGGGAGGTGCCAGCAGTGCCCACAGGCAGTGGGTACAGACCAGCTGGGTGGGTATTTATAACTTCAGATGCAGAGGGCACAGCAAGGTCGGAGAAGAGCGACATGAGCAGCGCCTGGCCCTGCAAGGCAGAAACCCTGCCAGCCTCCCTCAGTGCACCATTATTCACACAGCAAAGCCTTTCAAATACCACAGTAATGAAAGGCTGGGCAGTTCTATGCCTTCTTCACACATCTTCCCTTCAAATCTACGGTACATCCCTCCTAGATCCTCCTTCTCCCCAAACAATACTTTAGGTACTCAGAGTCTCCACCCTGACCTCCATTCATTTTTTTCTTCCCTCTACACACACTAAATTCCATTCCTTTCTCTCACTGTGAATCCTGCCTCTCCAACAAAAAGCTTTTCTCTGCATCTCCCGCTGCACAGTCTATCTTCCCCAGAATTAAATCAACTGCAGCCTCATCAGATGTGTCCAGATTGGAGTGGAAATTAGAAAAGAACCATAAAATCTACATACAAGAGATATTCAGGCTCAGAAGAATACTGCAGTAAAATAGAAGTGTGTTTCACTGTGGATTTTTTGAGATCATGAATAGGTTTTTCAAAATCAAGACCATATATTCAAAAAGCAGAACTACGGTTTTGCACAGGTGCACCTGAGACAACTCTGCAGTAGTTTGGTTGGGTGCTAAGGACAAACAGCAGCACGAGTTTCAGGCAAACCACCTGCTCAACACTTCAGTGTTTCAGGCAGCAAGCCTGAGCTGGCATCCCCCCTCTCAGCACTGACACTGGCTTGCTGAAAGCTACTTAAATAAAAGACAGATTTCCCTCAAGTTATACTGATTATTTATCTCACATCTTGAGTTCAAGGTAGAATAATCTGCAGCCACTTCCAATGCAATGATCATGTCTGTTCTAAGTTTGATGGACATTAATACTACATGTCTGATGGAAGCCCATCAACTCTGATTAGTCTATCAATTAATTTAAAATAAGTTTGTAATTCTTTTCACCTACCACAAGAAACAGAAAGAAGAAATCTAAGAAAACATTAAGCAAGTAAGAAACCAAGAAAGTGTAGTAAATCACCACTCAGAACACTTTTTGGGTGCAAAGTTTGTGACTTTTCAATACCTATAGCTGGCAAAACCAAGCAAGACTCACTATGCAATAGCTAAGATTTTTTCCAAAAGCAAATTAATAGCCCCTGCACAAAATGGAAGTAGGGATTTCATTGCAGATCCACAGTCTAAAAGCAGATGACTACTGCTTCAATTGAACAAGAAGGCCACTACACTTCAAAAAAAATCTTTCAAATCTTATCACATTTTTAGTAAGCTACTTTTTATGCTTCACTGTGCAAATAATAGTTTACTTCCTCGCAGGTGTTAACCCACAATTTCAATACTGTCTCTATTTTTAAGCCTTCTACAGACAGAGTGCTTGTCTTTAACATTCAATTTCTCCTTCTCATTTAGTGCACAAAAATAATATGTAATACATTGTAGCTCAAAACACAACATTGTTCTGTGAGGTAAAGGAGAAAGCATCTGCAATCTGACAATTACAGTTTAGCAAGCAGTCTATTTAGCAGGAAAAATGTAATGGAAATATATAAATATCAATATAAATATAATAGCTACATATTTGCTTTTATGGAAACACAGCACATAAATACATGTTATACTTGTACATGAATATATAATGTAGACGCAATCTAGGAAATATTTGACCAATCTTTATGCACTGCAAAAGAAGAAAGCAGCAAAACTGGAATAAGAAGGTGCCACACACCTGTGAAGAAAATCAATTGCATTTTATATTTCTATCTCATTGATGTATGCTTTTTGCATATAAGAAATTACTAAGTTTTTACTCACTGTAAAGGCTGACAGTTTCTCAGTGTATTTAAGAATAAATATATCATTATCCTTGCCATTATTAATGGCATTTAGTATGCCATTACTACAAGCTAGCCAGTTACATCTCACCTGTTGATCTAAAATCTAAGGTCAGACATTGTAGTTCTGGTATAACTTTGTGAACACTGTCACCTCACACCCTTGCTGCCCTGGCTCTGATGTGTCATGGGGAAGGAAGCCTCAAGCCAAGGGGTTCTTTGCAAATTCAGGTGCCCTGTCAGACAGGCCCCTTTGCCAGCCTTGCTCCAGCTGAAGTCATGTTTGCAGATCCAGCAGCAACACCGGCGTGAGCCAACCCTCAGACATTTTACAGGCCAGGATAAGCAGTGACATCAGGAGCACTTCCAGTCAGCCAGCACAGCCACCAGAGTCTCATCAAAATGGGCATTCCCACAGACCTACTGGGGTTAGGAATAAACACAGACTGTGCAGATACCGTGGTGCTGAACAATCTTATAAAAATGACGATGTGTACTTTTGTGGTAAGATCAGGAAGTGAAGCAGCTGCTATGTAGAAACTAAACTACAGAGACCAAATATATCTCATCTTTTGTGGTGGACCAAAACATCTCATTTGGGGGGGGGGGTGTTGGCTATTTTGGTTTCATTTTTTCAATAATTTAAAAAAAAAAAAGCAAACACTTTCAGCAACAATTTTGTTTCAATTAGCAGGAGTTTGCAAATGTAACAGAGGATGCAGCTGCTTGCTTCCCATCAACTCTGCTGTCAGTCAGATGAACTATCAGATTTTACTTTAAGTTACTGATTCAAGGATGTCTGAACCCAACCTACGCCCAAACTGGACACAAACAAGAATCAGCTTCTGGAAGTAAGCAGCAAGGACAATGCTGAGGCACAGGGGAACAGTTGTGAACAGGCCTGTGATTTATTATAGGCTCTCAAACACTGCTGTTGGGATGGTGATGGAGACAAATCTTGAAAACAGTAAGTACACTCCACTCAGAAACCACCTCTTGTACAAGAAACCACCATCCATTTGTACAAGAATAGAACAGCATGAAGAAAACAGAAGCAAGGCATCTCTAGCACTTCCTGTTCAGAATTAGCTCTTAGGATAAAGTTCCACTATAGCTGAAAATCAATCACATAAAAATCTGATATAAAATATAAAAATACAGATAAAAATCAGGACAGTAAAGCATTAGAACTTTATTGTCCTGATGGTATCTTCTTCCCACTGCAAAGCTGCACAAGCATCAGTGCTGCTGAACCAGCTAAACATCAAGGATGCAGTTCCACAAGATGGTGTAAGCTAAATTAACATTTATCATTGATAAAAACAGGACATTCCCCTCTTTTCTCCCCTGCCTTCTACCTGCTCCACTCACATGTCCACTCTTGCACTGGTTCTGATGCATACTGATTTCAAACCAGGTCTCCTCAAATTATTCAAAGCAGCATAAGACTAACCAGAATATTTTGTGCTGGATAAGTGAGTTATGCTGGCTTAGAAATTATACAAATATCAGTTCGGTATTGGAAGAATAATCAACCACACAACCGAAAGGTAGAGAGGAGATCAGAGAAGAGCGAGAGCTCAGCATTTGAGTATCAGAGGGCTTCCATCTCCACTCAGCTGTCACGGGGAACTACAGCACATTCTTTGTAGAACACCTCCCTGAGTGAGCTGGCTACACAGCAGAGCGTTAGACAGCACTCCAAGGGGAAGGCAGGCATGCACAGTCCCAACACCCTGCCACATTCACACACTGAAACCTTGATCCAAACCAGCCACTGAAAGGAGCAGTGCCATCATCCCTTCTCATTCACATCCACTCACAGATGCTTTGACACCACTCTTACTTCGGACTAACGAGACCGGAAATAACTCAGAGTAAAGCTTTTATTTTTATCTCCTTGATAACTTTAGTTCCTTTCAGTTCCCTATCTGGTTCATCATGCAGCCTCAAACTCATGCAACAAAAAGCAAGACAGGAATGGAAAACCAGGCAGAAACACTCACCTTTGGCAGGATCAGTTTAAACTGCTTGCCAAAATACAATGAAAGCACATCAAAAAAAATCACACACTTGCTTGGCTCATGTTAAAGTTAAGGGCTCATCAACACTGTGACATTAGAAAATAAGGACAGTTGCAACTTCAGATGGAACACAGGCTCACTTTATTTCCCTCCAAAGTAATCCTGCTTGCTAACAGGCATACTCTGCTTCAGACATAGTTATCAGACAAAGTACAGCCACTCTCCCTCCACATTGTTACTGTCTCCCCAACTTTGGTGCTTTACTGAATCCAAGGGCCAAATTGCTACTGCCTCAACCAAGACTTTTGTTATTAACCTTAACTTCTGTTGGCAAGTGGCCTTCACACAGGCCATATAATGAGCTTTATTAGGTTCAACAGGTCCAACAAATAAGGCAGGAAGTGGCCAACTCCACAGATCACTCACTGCCATCACCAGACAGGATCTCCGGGTCTTTTTGGATGAAGAACCCAATACAAGTCCACATCTCATCACCAAGGTATTCACATCCCATAGCTGGATTATCCCACACTCTCCTAAGTCAGTTACAACTTGATTTGCCCATATTCACTACATACAATCAAAAAAAACCCTCTTCCTCATGATAATGTGGAAGAGATTGCATGGGCATGACAGAATCTACAACACAGGAAATCTTCAATAATACACTTGACTGTGCCCTGGATAACCCAATCCACAACCCTCTTGCAGCAGAAGCCAAAACCCTGTGATGTCTAGAAGACACTTTTGATCTGAACCTCTCCATAACTTGGTATTTCCACATACAGCTTCTTCTTTTACATCATACTTTCAAGGTTCACATTCCCTGTCATCCTTTCAATCATTATTTTAAAATTGATAAAATGGGAACAGAAGAATTAGATATATTCACTTCTTTAACAACTATCTTATTTGTGATTACAATTCCTCACACCTACCCAAATGTAAAAATCTGTTTCACTTCTGACACAATACAAAATATTCTAAGCAAAAGCATATTTTCTCTTATGCTTTCACTCCACAGTTTGTATATAGAAGGAAAAATTCTGCAGAAAAGTTTTAAAGAATTAAATGTTTATAAAGTCCACTCCATTGACTGACACATACATTCCTGGAAAGAAGCAAGATTCTTGCTGCAGCCTTGTATACTCAACAATTCTTTGAATAAAGTTCTCAAAACACAGAGCAGAAGCTCCCAATACTTTACGAAAAGTGTTCTTTTACAATTATCCCAAATTAAAGCACACTAATGAAGTGTAAATTGAGTATTACAATGGACAAAGTAAATGCTTTATTTACTGAAGAGATGTCATATCACTCACAATAAGCACAGTTCATGGATTTTAAAAAAATGGAAGACAATTATTAGCTTGCATCATTGTTGCTCAATTCCTTCCATAAGATGCTTTTTTACCCTGAAATAAACCTGTGCAATTTCATAAATGCATTCCTGTTATATTTTCCATTAGTTTAATCAATAAAACAAGTGTTGTCTTACCATATCTTTTTCTCCTGAAGTAAAACCCTTGGAGATTCATACTTACCATTGCCTTGGAGACTACTTGATTAATTAATGTTTTCAAGAAATCAAGGCATGTATTCCCTATATTCCAAAATTAGGGAGGATAAACTTGCAGTTTCTAAGCAATGAAATCTATATGGAGCAGAGGTGCCCAGTAGTGTATCTGGAGTACATCCATAATTTTCCAAAATATATAGATTTAAGTGTTGTAAGTATACAAAATAAAAACTGCTGTTTAGTTTATGCTAACACCAGGTTCTGTGGTTATACTTTTTAAGCAGCCATGCTGTAGCCATTACTAGGTCAAATAGGTAGTTAATTGGCAGGAGGTCTGAATTAATACAACTCAGCAATAGAAATGACGTAACTTACCAAGTTATGTGACTGGGGAAAAGCATATTTTGTGAGGACTTCAAATATATCTCTTCTACTGTGCCCTTCTTGTTTTAATGCAAACCGTAAATTCCTCATATCCTAAAACAAAGCCATTATCTGTTAGGTGAACCAAAGCTGTAAGAAGCTTCTCTCTGTACAAGTGCTATATTATACACTAAACATGATTTAGAATCTGCTTGTAACACACCTCAAACCCTTGTGAATGTTCAGGTTTATTTCTTATCCCATGAAACAGAATAGAGTATAAGAATTGTACAAATACAGCAGTACCACACTCTGCGTGCTGCAAACAGCACTTTGGCATGAAGCCATCAGAAATAGCTCTATTTGAGTCACTAAGAAGTCTCATGAGCCACTGACAGTTTGCAGGATGGGAACTACTCTGTTTTTGAAAGAAAGATTTGCCAATGATCTGTGCAGAATACATTGTTCCTGTGCTCTCATCACTGGTGTCAAAAATAAGCAATCTGTGCATTAACTGCTAAGAATCAAATGTGCACACAATGAATCTAGTAAAGGACCCAGAGTTATCCATGGGAACTCCCCTATGACCATAGTTTTCCATGGTGACAATTTTTTGTAATACTATAGATATTTTTTACATATACTTTTCAATGGCTTTATAGATTAAAATAGCTTGTTCAAGATGTTCTTCAAAGATACCAGAATTATTAAAAATATTCGTTTTAGAACAAATGAAGTAACAAGGCAGTGCAATAATAATGCCCTAAAATACAACTGATGTACAAAACCTTGTCATTTAGTGATTTGGAAGGCAAGACCAACCTCTCTCCTTGCATGCAGGGAGGTCAGTTAAACAGCCCTTTCTACAAAAGGTATTTCCCTGTCCAGTTTCAAAAAGCTCTTTTTAAATTCATCCATAAGCATGTACTTTTCCCTTCCTATGAACAGGAATCAGTGAGGGAAAAAACCCTCTAGATTTAATTTCCTACTGAATTATTGGGAAGTCTTACTTTACAGGTTATATCTAATCCATAAGAGTTCTCTCCTCTGCTTGAAGCTCCTCCCATTTTTTCAATCCTTGAAATTACACCCAATGGAACATTCAATATCACAACTGGATCCTGCAAGAAAAGTTTGAGTAAGGAAAAGGCTAATGTGAAAAGAAGACTCAAGCAAAATGTTCTTATGCATTCCAGAATAGAAAGCAGACATGAAATACATACAGAAACAAAAGCATGTTTCTGCCTTTGAATCTCCTCTCCCAGCACGTTACGAGTTCTGTACAGTCATTCTACAGCCTTGAGCATCATCCAGTTAAACATGTTACAAAAATATTTCATGCCTTGTTCAGTATGCAGAGAAAACAGTGGCAACACCCTAAGAGATGCCTTCTGCTACACACTGATTGCCCCTGCTTGTTAATACTGTTGTATTGATATACAGCATAAAACAGAACTAAATGAAAAAAAAGACATTACTAGCACAGTTAGCTACAGTCAGAAAGACCTCAGTTCAATAGTCCCAAATCCTTATTTTTAAAAAAAAAAAACATTATGAAAGAGATTCACAAGCACATTTTACTCTCTTCCATGTCACTGCTTATCAAACACATTACCACTCCCCCCACCCATATAAGGGTCTACTGATCAAAGTATTTTTCTTTTCTAACAGCAAGGACAATCAAAGTCTTGGTTTACTGACAGCCATTTTAAGAACTATTGCACATCATTAGTTACTGCCCTTGATCTATCACACATTAAAGTGTAAAGGGAACAGCTATCAAAAAAGCTCTGACAGACAAAAGATACGGGTATCAGTTCAGTGTAAGTGATTAAACTGTAATTTTACCAGGCAAAAATCACACTTTTACAACACAATTAATTTTAAAGAACTTATATTTTAATACAGATATCTCAGTGGCACAAAGGCAATTACTATTTAGTCATTACAGAATTAAGATATGGTTATTACAAACATTACAGATCATTTCAAGCAAAAAGCCTCCCATGCAATCCCACGAGCATATGTGTGCCAAAACTAAAACAAATGAACTGGCCACAAAATAAATCAAAGGCAGTGGGGTGAACAGAAGTGAGTTTAAAGCCAGCTCATCCCATGAAGTAATTGTGGCATATTACTCACATTTTCCACACTCCTTAGGTACAGCCTGTAGTTCGTGATGTACACTCTTCCTTTAACGGGGCCATTAAATGGACACATATAAATGACATCTTTGTCTGTAAGAAATGTAGTATTTCTTAAAAGATTGTGAAAAGACAAAATGAGAACTGAGGACAGTAATACTTACATAGCAGTAAAATAAAACAAGAGCTGTACGCAGAGGTGAATTAATCTAGAAAGTAATACATCTGAGTTTTATCAACTTGAATTATTAAGAAAATGTGAAAGACTCATATACTAAACTGGTCCAAATTAAGTGCACAGATTTCAGTAGCCTTCCCTAGTTGTATTTGTGTTTTCTTTCTCAGCACTACACAGGAGGACATAGAACAGGGAGTACTGCTATTACTGTAACGCAGTCTATTCACCATCCCAGAACAAATACATTGTTGATACTATTACACCATTCTGTAAACAACTCTCTACTGAAGTAGTAGTTCAAGTTGAAGAGTGTTTAGGGAACTCACCATGCTGCAGAGAAATATTACATTTCAATTTGAGGCAATCAAACAGAGTAGGGCCACCAGTACTTGTTTCAGCAAGGACAGTAACAGAACAAATACTAACACATACCATTCAAAAAGATTTAAGTGAAGCAATGCAAACAGAATTGTTAAGGTTGGAAAAGATACCTCAAGATCATTGAGTCCAACCATGACATTAAAGACTTCCATTTATTCCTTCCTGTCCACTCATTTCTTTAGCCCAATCTATTTATCTGCCTTCCACAGAAATCACCCTATTCCAGTGCAGTGCCCAAAGCACAGACAATTTCCATAAGGATCACATCATACATCCATCTTAGTCCCACACCTTCTCCCTCACACCTTCATTAAAAACAAAACTGCTTTCTCTGAATCACCACTTTGTTTTCAACTAAGCCAATCTTGTTTACAAATCCACCCAACACATCTGGGCATAGGGGAGGAGAAGCTGCACAAGTAAAAAACAGACTCCAACAGACACTTCCATTTCAGGAAGAGCCTCCATCAAGAAAACAAAACTACACAGTACATTAATCTCCCTCATGCTACAGCATTTATGTATGTAAAAGCCAACAAGAGCAGAAAAGCCCTGTTCATGCCCTCTTGTGTCAAGGAAAAGATGGTACTTTGGGAATTCACATTTAGGCTTAAATTCCACACCACTCTACAAGGTATCAATGCATAGTGGGTAGAACACAGAATTCCCTTGATTTCAGAAAGCTTGGAGGAGCTCTCATCACTCAACATGTGCTGTTTAATCTGTAGCTACAATTAGGACACAACTTTCAATTTCTTTCTATGGGAAGATCTGGCATGTGTAGAAACCAAGATTTTAAACACTTAAAAGTTATTTGTGGTAAGTGATAAAAAGAATCTTTCACAATTTCTTTGAAAATTCAGCATGACTTACCTTTGCCCCCAGCCCAAACCAGTCCAAATTACAAAAAAATTCGGTAAGATACAAGTGTTTGCCAGACTGCTGAACATCTCTGCATCTGGCACCTACTGAGCTTCATACCTGTAACCCTGGTCTCCCCTGGCAGACGAGGTATTTCTTCATTTTGTTCCCAATTAGCTCCATCTTTTAGAGTCTAAAGAAGAGAAGCACAACAGCACATCACAGTTTATTTACCATTTCAAGCTCCAGATTAAAACAGAAACAACCAGAACTTAAAGGTAATTCCTGCATGGGAAAGAACGGGTTTTGCCGAAGTAGGAATTGACCGACCGAACGAAAACAGGAACACACACCACTATCTTACAATCCAACTATAAAACGTTTAAAGGTTGAGTAGATCTGAAACATAAGCAGGTTTTAATCTTTCTCCTAAAAGAACAGTCAGTTATTTGTATTAAATTGGAATTAAACCTCTATACTCTAAGTTCTCTGGAAGTTGTGTGCATTTATTTTTCCGAGTACGTTGGGCTTGGAAGAACAAATCAACTGCAATTACTTAGGCAATGTACTCACAACTATCACAAACAATCTACTGTTTTCTTGCACCCTGGTTACATTTTCTTCAGCTGCACAGCATTAGAAAGCAGAGGGACATGAAACTTCAATCGTTTCAATATATTTTTCACTCTAGATGAACATCTTAAAAATGAGCCAGACAAACATAGCAAGGTATAACTTAGCAATTGAAATACAGAATTAAAGGCAACAAACTGCCAAAAATTTTCAAGAATGCCACAGAATATTTTAAGGCAGAAAGTAAGGGTAGGAGTAATTACATTAGAACTGATTTTAAGGAACCTCTTGTTAGTTATGACAACAAATACTTTGCCCATCCACTCCAAGAGATATTTAAATCATCTCAGTTAAATGCATTAGAATTTTAACAATAAAAATAAATATATACATTCAAGAAGCCATTGAAATACTTATTTTTCTAACCAAATATGCAAGACAATGCTCTCTGGAAACTCTGATGTAGAAAACCAAAACATGAAAAAAGTTACACTTACCTGTTTACTTGAGGAGTTCTCCAAGGAGTTTGAATTATATTTAGGTGTTGATGATGAGGCCATGCCGGGTATCTGATAAGTAAACACAAATTGAGACTTAAACTACCTCCTGAGCTGTAAGACTATTTCCAGGAGAGATTTTAGACTTTTGAGGTCCACAGGTAGACATCAAGAACTTAAAAGAATGTTTTGCAAGTTACCAGTATTTAAAAAAATTACACAATCCCTCGTAATTGAAGGTTACCATTCAAAAACATCCAACTTTAACAAGAAATTCATTACTAGCTTTGCAATTGGGTCTTATTATAAGGAACATTCTGACTCAAGTTCTGTAATGGAATTCCAGTGTTGGAATACGAGTATTGGTTCAGTAAACAGACATTAGAGTGCTTGTTTTAAGTCACTGTATACACGTATTATGAAATGCTACCTACTTGGCGTATTATTGTACAGCTCTTGAAGTCACAAGCATGTCAATACACTTATGCAGTTCAAGTCCAAAATGCACAAGAAAAAGAAGGGCTTCCACAGTACTTCTCTGTTTAAAAACAATCCCCCATTTCCTAACTGAAGCTTCAGTTAGTATACCAAAAGAATGAGTGTCCAGCCTTCTGGTCTGAACAACCTTCATGCATTTAAAGGATTTTTTTTTAATGATATTTAATTAAAGACAAAATCTTGTGTGACAGAGGATTCATCATCTTAATTTCCCAACACTGCACAAGAGAATTTTGGAACTAACAATGGGAAAACAATTCCCTTTCACTACTCACACACCCTTCATCAACTGATCTGACATCACACAGCAGTCTTGAAGAGCTTCTGTTTGTTTGTTTGGCAGGGGTGGGGGGGTGAAGATGGTTACAGACTACACAGTCTTTGTTTCTATTGCACAAATTTGTAGTCTTTAAAAAGCACTGTCTCTCCCCTCTCAACACTGGAAAGCTTGGCCAGATCTCTGCACCATGAAAAGTAGCCCCATGCTCCTGTGTAACATTGGGCTGACAGTGATGCTGCAACAGTCCTGTGACACACTGCAAGAGGAAAAATGCTTTGACATTACTTTAACAGTGCACAAATGCGTCTGTGCCACATCCTGAAGTTCTACAGGGTTGTCACTCAAATCCTTCATATCTCATTCAGAACACAGGAAACCTGACATTGTGTTTAAAACTGCAATATTCAGTAATACAGTTTACCAGTACAAAATCACATCCCTCCACAAAAAAAAAAAAAAAAAAAAAAAAAAAAAAAAAAAAAAAAAAAAAAAAAGAAGAACACACATTCAGTTGAAGAAATGAAGACAAAAAAGCTTTGAATGCCACAGAGCCTGTGTGACCCTGCACACTGAGGTTATTACCTCCCTTCTTGGTGTCCAGCAATCTTAACTTTCTCCAAACACTGAAACAGGGGCCCTGAACTACTTTCAGTGCAATGCCAACAATTTCAATGAAAAGGTATTAACAATCAAAATTAAATCATTATCCTTTCAAACTACCCTACACAGAAATACTGTTGCAACAGTGGAGTCTAATATTTTGACCATAGAATATTAAGAGACGATGTTTTCACAGCTTTTCCTTTCTTGCAATATCTTACATACTATAAACTTCAAGTCCATTCAACTTCTGCTATATTGCCATGCCAACATGTCAACATCCAATACTTGCTCAGATAAGATTCTTCAATTTATAGAAGTTTAAGATTTTATAAATGTAAAAGGCATATTCACTCAGAAGATTGTTTTAAAAAATTTTCCATATGAAGTGTCCTTTTTTCCATATTTTAAATGAGAAATGCCAGGTGAGACTATGGCACAGCAGCCCCAGTTTTTCTATATCAGCAGAGACCAAGTCACTACAGCTCTTAACTAGAGCTCATGTAAATTTAAATTAAGGCTGCAGCAACCACAAGAGACAAGTGAGCACAAAGAAGCCCTAGAAAAGTGACTTTTAAAGGATGTGAGAACCCTGAACAGATCTGCAGTGCAAAATGGAAATTCTGACTGCAGCAGGTACCGGCACACCCGAGCTGGCTGGTGATCTTGCAACCAGAGCTGCGCCAGCAGCAAAGCCACAGGGGGAGCTCAGCAGAGCCCACAGGAGCCCAGCCAGGACCGGGACACTCACCTCAGAGCCAGCCCATCGCCAAAGCTCAGCAAAACAAAAGCTTGTTTGGACACTCCTTGTGCCTTCCAATCACAGTGTACTCCTGCTGCTCACACAGGGAACAGCACCAAGTGTTTCAAAAGCCTTCTGTCTGCTCCTTTATTATTTCCTTCCCTTACTGCACATTCACTAAGTTTGGGCTGAACTGCAGCATTACATGAGGTGAGTTAAGATTCTGAAACAATCCACAACACTGACTATAATTCATACTGAGATGTGGAAAAGTTAAAATAAATAGGCAGAGGTCCTGTCAGGTTCTCAGAAAAAAATTCACTTTGAGGAACCTGACAATACAGCAGGACAGAGCTTCCCTTCCCCGCAAGCTGCCACCCCACCAGGCCACTTCAAGCAAACAAGATGTGTGTGGTCTTGCTGCAGATGTTTATGTTTCTGTGTATGCAAATTTACTCTGTGTAAGATTCCCCCAATCTCCCTGAGACCCATTTCTTTAACCATACTTTACAGTGAAAATAAATTCATTTTGTGACTTCAATTTCTATAGAAAACTTCACTCTAGAATTACAACCAACTACTCGGTTTCATTTTCAACACTTCAGTGATGCAAATTAGACTTATTCAGAGCTAATCAAGTTGAATAAATATGTAATGAAGATAAGGTGTTATCTGTGACAGTATTTTTTAAATCCATCAAACATTTTCACTAAAATTAATGTGACTTAATTTCATCAGTATGTAAGTGGAAGAATACTTCTAATGCTAAAAAATTTTGCTTTGAAATCTAGTCATACCTAAAAATCCCAAATACTACTAAGCATATTTATAACCACCCACATTTCCATAAGTAAACTAAGTCCTAGTAATTAGTTATAGAGCACTCATTAGACAGCATTTAGAACAGTGTTTTGGACTCCAGTACAAGACAGGCATTGATAAATTGCAACGAGTCCAGCTGAGGTTCCCCAAGAGGAGCAGAACGCAGAGCACCTGACTTCCTAAGATGGGAATTGTCCAGCCTGAAGAAGAGACAGCTTCAGTGGGACCTCACAGCTGCTCACTGCTGTCTTTGAGGCACTTGCTGAGAAGGCAGAGCCATGGTCTTCAAAGCAGTGAGTGACAAGATACAAAAGAAATCAAAACAAACTAGATTCCAGCTTGATTTCCGGGGAAAAAAGAACAACAAAGCCCTTCATTTGCACTGTAAGGCAGTCAGGCTGTGAAAACAGGCCCCAAGGAAGTTGCAGTCTTCATCCCCAGAGGTTTCTAAGACCCACCTGGATAGAGCTGTGAGCAACTGGTTCTGATCCTGCTTTGAGCAAGTGGTTGAACTGTAGGCCTCCTGAAGCCCTACCAACCTGGATTATGTGTCTGTGACCTTCAGACAATAGACAAGATTAAGTTCTCGTTAAAAGTATCCATCAAACAAGGACACACCCTTAAGGAAGTGAACTTCTCTGTATCAAGAGAAAACAAGTTTTCATAAACACTTAAAACAAACATGAAACATTTCCTTTTTTAAATATTATTTCTTAATCTGTCTAATTGTAGATGCAGCTTCTGGCAGCCACCCAAAGTAATATTGCCATGAACAATTCAAAAAAACATACTCCACCAGAGTCTTAAAATAGCTACAACTTTCTCATTATCACAGAGCAGCAGTAGTCCTTCCACACAGGAGACACCTTTCAAGTAGTTTTCCACTGCAAGCACATTTTATTCCCCAGTATCACTCACGTGTATGTCTAGACTTGCACAAAAATTGATAACCATACAAAGCTCACACTTGTCAGCAGCTGAACAGAAAGAGAATTACTCTGCAAATTTAAAACAAAACAGACAACTTTGTTTGTGATATTCTGCAGTTAGCAATAGTTGAACATTCATTCCTGAATCTAGAATAGCAAGGAGACAAAGCAATTTTACTGGATTTAACTTGAGCTGATAAACAAAGCTTTGTTAAAGTTATCAGAACTTAATATAGTAACACTATGAAGAAATGGAGGCTCTGGTGATCTTACAATAACAAACTACTTGGAATCTGTGTTTTCATTAAACATGATATTTATACTTGTGCTTCCTAGGATTCATGGGAATGGAGACACACAGCAATGTTGGAAAGGTATGCTGAGTTTTCCTAGCTATAGTAACAACATACAGAGCCAGTATGAATATACTGCCTTGTGTCTCCCATACAGAATTAAAAGCATAAAATACAAAGTCCTAAAACCAAAGGCACGTGTGTCAGAACCATAACTGCACAGATGAGATAATACATAATAGGTAGGATTTCAGAAATAACATACAGAATAGCACAGAACTCTAGGAATTTCTAAGACAGTGTCAAAGTTAAGCTAGGACAACCATGATGGAAAAAAGCAAACAAAAGTATTTAAGTGTTAAGCAGAAAAGAACATAAATCCTTTACAAAATATATATGGAAAAGCAGCAGTCCTGAAGTGTCAAGCCAACAGCAGCATCTAAGTTATCAGTCACCAAAGTAAGCACCAGCATCTTAACACTAGTAAATACGTATTTAATCCAATGAAGTCAAGAGTAGACATTCATCCCACTAAAGCTTAATAAAATTTTAGGATAAGATATAAAGACATACAGGGGTACAAAACAAGACACAAGAATGATCTAAGGCAGTGAAGGCAGTTTTCCAGATATCAGCTGTCCCTAACCAACAGCACCAACCAAATGAAACACAATAAAACAGTGCCACAACCAACTAACCAAGTCTACAGAAATAAATACATCTCTTTCAAGCTCATTTAGCCAGTTGTATTTTAGCACAAAGGAACTATACTCAGAAATAAAGATAAGGTAGCAGAAGTCTCCAAAGTTACAATGCTACAAAAAAAAAAAAAAAAAAAGCAGCATAAAGCAGAGCATTCCAATTTCAAAGAAGTTAAAAGTTAAAATATGCAAACAGCTAAAACCCCAGAGAAATATGCTGATATATATTTGCAAAGGACAGAAACCCAACAACAATTTCCTGCAATAGTGAAAGATGTCAAATCAGGGGAGATTTAGAAGCAAAACTACTTGGGCTGGAAGGGACCTCTCTAAGTCACCTGGTCCAATCCCCCTGCAATGAGCAGGGGCATCTTGAAGTAGATGAGGTCGCTCAGAGCCCTGTCCAACCTCACCTCAAATATTTCCAGGGATGAGGCATCCTCTCTGAGCAACCTGTGACAGTGTTTCACCATCCTTGCAAAAAGCTTTTTCCTTTAACTAGCCTAAATTGATCCTCTTTTACATTAAATGATTACCCTTGTCCCATCCAGAGCCAAAAATAGGCCCTGATAAAAACCTTGTGCCCATCTTTCATTTGGACTCCCTTTAGGTACTGGAAAGTGCTATAAGGTCTTCCTGGAACCTTCTCTTCTCCAGGCTGAACATCCCCAACTCTCAGCCTGTCTTCAGAGGAGAGATATTCCAGTCCAAGATCATTAACCATAATGATGTTGTTTGTGCTCCCTTATCTCAATTGGCAGATCACAGAACCTCCTGTTTCTGCTTTACCATCACTGCCACAGGGTCTAAAATCCTTCCAAGCATAACCTCTTAGTAATGGAGGTCACAGTCCTCACCTTCCCTCAAATGATCCTCGTGATTCTACTGATCTGAGACTGGATTATGCCTCTAGTGGGTTTTCTCCCTTGATGTCTAAATAATATTCCCTATTCACATGTACTTACTAAATCTACATTTTCCAGGGAAGCCATATGAGCTTTCAAGTCTCTTTGAAGCCTTATCAAATCAAGATGGAACCAGAACACACAAAGCATGCCAGCAGTGCAAGGCCTCAATGGAATACTGCCCATGCAGAATCTATCTGTCCTTCTGCACCAAGGTTTCCAAGTCAGTTAAATCAAATTCATCAATAAACACTATATAAAAAAAGCTGCATCCTACAAAAACAGTATCACAAAAACTCTTTCAATCTGAAGCTGTTTGTTCAGCACCAATTCTACACCAGGCTTCCCATCCTAAGTAAAACGCACTTCAGAATTGTTGCCAATTCTCTGCTAGACTGTATAGCAGCTGCACAACTCAACACAGACTGCTGAATTTGTTTGTGAAGAGCCAGAAACGCTCCCTCTCCCAGAAAAAGCATTCTCTTGTTCTCTAATGAGCCCTGCATTTGACAGGTCAAGTCATTGTCCCCAAAGGATTCAACACAAACAAATACAAACAAAATTCACAACAGTCAAGTGACTGCTAAATCACCAAACCAATTACAAGTGTGTCAGCTGCCTGCCCACTCCCTGCTATGGTGAACCTTCTACAGGCTCACTATAGCAGGGAGTTTTCAAGATACTAGAAAGAAGATCTCACAATAACAAAAACTGGTATCCTGACAATGGAAATCTACAAATGGCAGCAAAAGAAACAACTTGGCAGAAAATTCGTCAGAAAATTTCTCAGTGCCACCAGTTCCTACGCACTTCTATATATAAGTTCTTAAAAATAAAAAACTCTTGTAGCCTGTACATGGAAGGCAGATATTGAATAAAGAATAGCTAGAGGAAGTAAAAATAAAAAATCTCAATTCTGTCTTGATTGATATTTCTCCTGTCTGCTTTTGAAGATTTTTGTTTTACTGTCTTAATGTGGAAATTAACTCCCACCCTATTTTCAAAGTAAATCACAACTTTCAAGAAGACCTAACTAAAGGTCTGTAACATTACTCTTTTAAGACAACTCTAAGTCCTCTCACAAAGAGAGGTGACAGAGTAGAACACATGCCATCATGGATCTGATAGTTAGATCATTTTTGTGCTTTACATCACCATTGCAAATAAAAGCAACACCTTCTTTAGTAGCAATACATATAATTATTTTCTAAGGCCTGCTTACCAGCATTTGTTCTATTTCTCACAATTTATGCTAACAATCATTTCTGTCCACTTGTACAATAAGTGTATTGCTAATCTTGTATTTGTTCCACGTGTACTACCTTTCCCTTGCCATGATTATCTTTTTTCCTGGACTGCTGCTTAATATTCATTCTGGTAGCTGAGTTCTAGAGTGGAAGTTCAGTCCTGTGAGTAGATCAAAGGAAGCAGTGGTTTTCCCTCCAACAGCTAAATCTACCTAGATTAGGTGAAGTGACAGAAGTGAGTAGGTTTTTTAAGGAAGCATTTGTCAGATCACCTCTAGAATCAACATTACATCTGTAAGAAAACTATGCCTGAAGGCTGATCCGTGGCTTTCTAAACCCACCCAGTCTATTTTCACTGCTCTGCATCCCCTGCAGGGAATGCATACCTCTCCCACATTGTCAGAAGCTGATGCAGTTGACAGGAAAGCCTATGGGACAGCAAACACAGCTTCCCAGTTTCCTATTAAGAAAGCCTTCAGTTGCTCTTTGCTCATTCCTCTTGAAAGACATCCCCTTAGGCCACTGTAGTTCTGTTGCTAAAGATTTAAGTGATGATTCCACAGGAGAAATGGAAATTGCATCTGTTATGCAATGATATACTGTATTCAAAAATGACACTGTAACAGTTAAAACTACCTCCCCCTACTCAGACTTTCCTCCCAACTTTCCTTTAAGAACATGTACAACCCATCAGACTCCTCCTGTGCCATCTGCTGTTTAGTTCCATCTTCCACTACATGAATACACATAATGCCAAGGAGAAAGTACCATTCTGAGCTGGTCTGTGCTTTAAAAAGCAGGCTAAGTGGACTATGATTTCATAGACTATGACAAAGTCATTTACAAATCATTGCTGGATTCCATCCCTAAGAAAGAAGGCATTTGGACTACCCTGCCTAAGTCACTCACAGGGCAGCACCACACTTCTGGAGGTGCTCTCTTTCAAGCAGCAGGCAGGGTCTTTGCTGGACATAGAAACTCTGACACTTCCCACACTGATGGGGCCAGTGACATCCCAGCCTCTGCTGTACAGCCTTTCCACTCACTACATGCAATAACATGGCACAGGAGTTACTTACATATGGTTGGGAAAAACCACATTCTATCTTACACAAAAGTGTACTACAGTCTACTAAAAGGCACTTACTTTTGTTCTCTCTTGCTCAGAAGTCTCCAGCTTCAACCAGTCATTTCAGTTGTATAAAGCATAGATGCCCACTTCAGTGCCAGACGTCAGGAAACTTGTGTTCATTCCTTCAGCTTTACAACATTTGGTTTTTGTGCTGTAGCTGGCCCCTAACAGGAATAGAACAGGTAGGAAGACATTGTTAGCACTGCCAGAAAATTTCAATTGACATTACTTTTGAAAACTTCAGAAAGGAAGCAAAATCCCAGAATAGTTGCTATCAAAACAATCTGGAGAAAGGAAACAAACAGTACTAGTTCTTTTTATGTGCTACCTTATGTCAGGAGGTTTGGCATCAAGTAGGTGGAATTGAGAACTTTCTCTTCTAAAACTCTTAAGAACTGGTTTTAAAATGTTGCTAATCAGTTTCCTTTCCCAAACACACTTAGGAATGACTTTCGTACGAAAAGCTCTGTAACTTGGCAAAGTCACAAGCAATAGACCATGAAACAAAAAACTTATTTCTACCCAATTCAAGTTCTTAGAGAAACTAGTATTTTGTGTTCTTTGAAACAACTCACACAATACCTACAGTTTTACAGTTACTTCTCATTAAATCAGCTGTGCAGTCTAAATTAACTATTGGTATTTAACTCTGTAACTCTACATACAGGAATACAATAGCACAGGGTCTGATCTACCTTGATGATGCTACATGCCCATGTCTTCAGTGAGAGTGTTTTCTGCAAGTTTCCTTCTGACCAAGCACAGAATGATAAACAGTGCAAAAAGGGAGAATTCTACATTTTATTGAAAGCAGCTCTACAGCTCATCTCCTGGGACACCTGCCACACAATGAAGTCACATACAGCGCCAGAAATTCCGTGTGTTAAAACTCTGTTAATAAATGTACAGGTGGTTTTTAACCACCTAAATACAAATTAACTCCAAAAAGAAAACTGTAGCAAGGAAGAGGTTCTGGTTTTACATCATACCATTGCTGTACCATCAGATACCTGGTCCTTTGAATATGGCTAATGATAAACAGATGTATGACCACTACACCGGGCACAATTCCTGCCCAGAAAAGGAGCTGTGCCATAGAGCCAAGCTACTTTTTAAACATCCAGTTTTTGTCAGTGTCTATTGTGGCAACCCAATCTACAGACCCACAACAAAACATTCTCAAAATTTTAACAATGAGTTTGCCTATGCTGCTTTTATAGCACTAAGAAAAATGGGGTTTTCTGTGAAAAAAGCTAATACCCTTCTTGTGCTCTTAAAACACACACATTTGAAAAAAGCCCACACCAACAAAACAAAATCCACCACCCACAGAAAGTAAAAAACACGCCTTTTGACTGCCACAACACAAAAACCAGCAAGCAGAAGATCTGTTATCTTCAAGAATAATTTCTTGCTTTAAATCAACTAAAAAGTTTCCTCTGAAATGGAAGGTTTCAGCTTTTCAGTCGTGAGCACTGAAATAAGCCACATGCCTCAGAACAAAATTTCAGCCAGTCAGAAATGAACACTACAGCGGCTTAAAGGTCTGAAAGCGAATCAAGAGCGCTCAGGTTATTTCCATATCATGGAGAGGACTGAACAGGAAAGGTAAAAATTACACTTCAGAGGTGTCTTTGCTGAGCCACACTTCAGCAACGCCTCGCTCCCAGATGGATGCTGCACCCTGGGTGGGAATCAGGAGAAAGCGGAGCCGAGCGGCCACAAAGAGCCCGGGCAACCGAGCCCCGGCAGCCGCTGCGCCCCACCGACACCGCCCGGACCCACGGGCACTGCCCAGACCCACGGACACCCCCGAGCCCCGCACACACGGACACCCCCGAGCCCCGCACACACCGACAACCCGAGCCCCGCACACACCGACACCGCCGGGCCCCGCACACACCGACACCGCCGGGCCCCGCACCGACGCTCCAACGACACACAGCTCCCGCAAAGCCGGGCTCCCGCACCGGCACTGCCGGGCCCCAGTAACACACAGCAGGCCCACACCGGCACTGCCCGGCCCCAGGGACGCTCCCCCGCCCCGCACCGGCACTGCCCGGCCCCAGGGACGCTCCCCAGGGACGCTCTCCAGCCCCGCACCGGCACTGCCGGGCCCCAGTAACGCTCCCCAGCCCCGCACCGGCACTGCCCGGCCCCAGGGACGCTCCCCAGCCCCGCACCGGCACTCACCGACGCTTCCCGTGCTGCCGCCGCCGCGGGCCCGAACGCGGCGCTCACGTGACGGGCCCGCGCCCCTCCCACACCGCGGGGGCTGCCGGGAGCTGCGGCTGAGGGGCGGAGCTGCGGCTGAGGGGCGGGGCTGTGGGAACGGGGCGGGGCTCCGAGGAGGGGCGGGAGCGGCCCCCTCAGGCCGTGAGGGCGGGCGGGGCTCAATGGCGCCCTGAGGCGCTCGGGCTGTGGCCGTCGCTGTGGCCGCCGCCGTCCCCCCCGCAGAGCGGTCCCGAAGGAAGATGGAGTGGTCAGACAACCCAGGCCTTCTGGATGATCCCTGGACACCAATGAACACTGTAATAAAAGGAGTGAACGATAAGAATAAACACTATGCTAAAGGAAGTAAAAGAATTGGTGATGCAAATGGCAGTGGTACCCTTCATGTAAAATTAAAATGAAATAACAGTTGTCCATAGAGTGGCCTGTTGGCCCTGTACAGGGAGCAGCTGTGCGTGTCTGGAGGGCAGGGTGGAAATCGGGGCACTCTCTGTGGTCTGATGGTCTCTGCTCTCAGGGAAAGGGGGTCTGTGATATTGTCAAGCCTTTTTGATGTCATAAAGCATATTTTTGAGCTACAAAACAGCAATGTCCAGCTTCTTCAGTGGTGTGACCAACTCTAACTTAGTCCCCCATTAGTGGAAGAACAATTCCTCCCTGCTTGCAAGACTGGAAGACTATTTTTAAAAAAATAATACAAAAAGTAATTTGGGCTCCTTTGTGAGCAATTAGGAGCTCCATACCCAGTTTAAGAAGCCCTCACAGAGCCAGCAGTGCTCCCCTCACACCTGCACAGGGCCGGCACTGGCTCTGGCTCCTCTGGGGGAAGATCATCCCCTGCCAGTTCACGAGCATCGTACCAACAACTATATCAAAGATACCATATCACCTCTGCTTTTCCATGTCTTCTTGGAAAAGTCTTCATCCAGTTTCATTTTGGCAGTTATTTCTTCTCTATGAACTAATAGTTACACCATCTGAAGAGCTGACTCTGACCTAAAGGCTCTTTGAGGTGAACCATGCATTTGTATAAGGCAAGAAGTACTTTCAGAAGAAGCCACAAGACAGTAATTTTGACAATAATTTTATGCATTACTTTTAAGTGTCACCTTTATTATCAACAATTTACATGTGAAAATCCAAAAACTTTAGAAAATCAAACCCAGAAAAACACAAGGGAACTGGGCTACTGCCTCGTATGACAGAAAAAAAAGAAGTTTCTGGAGTGAAAAATATTTTCCTACAATAAGCATGGAACTGTGTGTTTTATATTAATAAGCAGCAGGAGTAAGCAGTGAGCAAAAAGAGATGAAATGTTCACCTCACTCACACAAGCAGTCTTGTCTGCTGTCTTCTGGTGTGATATACCTTTGCCTCTGGCATTATCCTCTCAGCAAAGATTACCTAAAAAATCCACTGATGCAGTTTTGAAGTCTTGCTTTGATGTATTCCAGTGTGGTGTATATAGATATATGTATGTATGTATAGGTCTACATATTTGTATGTGTACACACAGAGGATCCTTTACTTGATCATTGTTTCAAGGTTTCATTCAAATCACGTTTTAAAGGTTTTTCTGTCATCATGAGAACTAGAACTCATTTCTGACGCTTCATGACTCAGATCACTAAAAATGCTCTCCCAAATGTTCTCATAAATTTATTTCCATCAGTTTTGTCCTAGATTTTTTCCAACCTGGCTTATGCCCTTTGCATTTCTTTCAGTCGACAAAGTCTCAAACAGCCTCTTGCTCATATGACCTTTAATGATCACAACTATTATTCCACCTGAATCTGTCGAGTGAAATACTCACCCTTGTTCAGTGACTGACCTGTCCCTTTTTTCCTCCAATGTTTCTAAGACTGGCACATTTTTGAGGGACTGTTTTTTACATGCCTTCTGGCTTCCAGTCAGTATTAACCAGGTCTTTCTCCTTGGGTCTGTGCTCTAGCCACTCCACACTTTATCCCCAGATAATGTGTACTATGACCACAGCTCAAGTGACCTTTTCCACTCATTTGTTTTTCCCAGCCGTGCCTCCTTAATGCAGATTGACTTGCTTTCCTAAAAAACTTTAGCTTGCATCTCTAGTACCTTCTTACGACAATTCTGTGTGACTTCATCTTCCACCGCACTCAGTCACAATCGTCCTGTGAATCCCACACATGCATGGTCAGGCACCCAAAGGTGACGTGAGCTGCAAGAGATGTGCTTAGTCCCCCTGACTGATGATTCACCCAATAGCTCCTTGGATCTGCAAGAGCATAAATTATTAACGTTATGAACATTTTGTTACTGAGGTGGGGTGTGGGGAGGTTTAGGCTCTCTCTGTATTTCTCAGCCTGCTCCTCGTCCTGTTGCACTGCAGGATACGGTGCCTCGGTTGTAGTCAGCCCAGACGGCACACAAATACTCCACCCTCCAATCCCTGCACCATCTGGATAAAAACTGGTTAATTGACAATGCTAATGTCATTTTCAGCTCAGTGGAGTTAAAATAGTGTCAAGCCTTCTCCCACAAGTACTCTCTACTTTATCTATTATGCTATTATCAGCCTGTATGTAATCATCTTTGACTCAGACCTTTCCCTAGCCCTTTATGGTCAGACTATGTCTAAATCTGTCCATATAGCTAAAACTCCCATCGTCTCAAATCTCAATTACTGCAACATCCTTTCCCTTGGCCTTGAAAAATATAACCTTGTCTTACTCATATTTATTGAGAACACTACTACAGTGACCATTTTTCTAAGTCTGTCATTCTCACTGTGTTATTCCACTCTTTTCCTCTCCGTGCTGGCTCAGCCTGCTCTATCATGTGGATCCTTACCTACCTGTCTTTGCTTTGGAAGGCCTTGGCAGCCTGTCTACTTGCCATTTCCATTCCCTGCTGACATCTAACTGCAGCTCAACTCAGCTCACATGCCAGCTTTCACAGCCCATTTGTAACACATTTAAACATGTTCTTTTGTGCATTCTCGTTGCTGCCTTTAATTTCCAACTGGCAATTTTCCTTAAAACCTCTCCTTAAAACTTTTCCTTCTTGCAGTGTCTACAATAGAGGATCTCAGTTCATTATGCTGCCTCTCCTGCCTGTATTCCTCAGTTCTCTAATTTCATAGTTTATAAAGTATAAAAAGTATTGACCCTGATACACACCAGGCTCTTGTAGCACTATGGTAATGCAAATAATAAATACATGTGTACAACTGAGATGCCAGGGGAAACTAAGGTATTATGAGATTGATGATATCAAAGTGCAGTGTGAGAGCACAACAGTACCTGATAATAATATTAACTCATTTTCCTCCTATTCTGGAGAAAAAAAACTAAGTGGAAGTGAGAAGTCTGCATCTTTAAATCAATCCCATAGGTCAAGTTAAAGATGATTTATGTCCATTTACCACAGTAATTTTCTCTTGCTGTTTTCAGGTGCTGTTGTGACAGATAAAATGGAAAGGACAATACAGTGTTAAACATCACAATCCATAGCTGTGTCTGTATGTTCACATGTGTACATTTTTTTTTAACTTTTATGAGTTAGATATTAGAATAGATATGGTATATCAGTGATTCTTTTGCTTTTCTAGCACAGTACTACTTACACCCTTTGTTTCCTGTCATTGTCCTTTGTTTGCTAACCTGATGTTTATTTTTGTCTCTGCTAAATAAAGACATCCAGATTTAATTCTTTTAAGCTGTACTTTAAGACCTCTTTAACCTATTTCTGCCTAGCTTTCCCCTCAATTAGCCTAATTGTTTCTTTATCAAGTAACATGTCACCAAATAAAACACGTATAGCACCCTAAAAAAAAATCTGCCCCTTTCTGCTTGACTCACAATAGCAATAAGGTGAGTTATATAAGAGGTTTCTTGTATTTCTGGATCCTGCGACTCCCAAGGGCTGGAAATAGCAATTGTATTTTGGGAAGCACTTTCAGAAACACTGACTGAATGCTTGTTATTGTGATTTTAGGCAGATGATAGCTGGCTTTTGGATATCTGGGTTTGCACACACAGCACTGCTGTCACCAAAACCTGACACTGATGCATATAATATATACCTGTCTATGTGTATGTACATAAATACATACAAATCTGCTGTCACCACTAGACACACACTGATTCCTTGTCTTCAAAGACAAGGAAAATTAGTATCAGGTATGTGTTGGTCCTATATTTATGTAGGACCCCCCCCCTTCTATTCTGTATGCAAATATTAGAAACAGTTAGTACGTTTTATTTGAGAAATAGCTGCATTTCACAGAAAGGCAAACTCATTCTCACATGTATCATACCTAATTTGCATAGGACATAAAGGTTTTAAGAGAACTGAAGTATTTGGATTAGAAGAACCAAACAAATGGAAGCTAGTAATATCCACTGAATTACCTGATCTGTTAGTGGAATTAATTCTAGTAGAACAATGCTACAGCTTAAGAGAAATAGAAGAAAATCTTAAAGCACACAAAATAGCACACAAAATAAATAGCACACAAAAGCATAAGCTTCCAGTACACTTTCTATTGGAAACTGCAATATAAAATTATCTGTTAAATGTATAAATATAGCTGTAAAAGAGAAGGACCGTTTAGACTAAGACCTGTTAAGTGCTTTGCTTTTGCTCTGTGCTCTGAACTTCTGTGAATGGCTGAGGTTTCATCCAAATCCTGAAAGAACTCCAGTGACACAACTCAGGCAGCTGAGACTGCAGGAGTGAAGTGGCTGAAGTTAAAACACCTTGTAAAAGCAAAAGCATCTTGGTATCAAACAGTTTTATCAGTGAAAGAAAACTGTGCAAGATGGACCCCCAAACACCCCCTCCTATTGTCAAGGTCCACACATGTGAAGGTTTAACATGTGAAACTTTTACAATAGTGTCTGAATCACTCACAATTCAGCATGTAAGAATTATTTTAGGCATCATTTTTAGTATGTGAATGAGTGCAACAGAGACAGGCTGTCACAGCAGAGCTAATACATGCTCCATTCAGAAATACTCTTTGTTTTATCGCTCAAGAGTCACAGCAGTTGATAGGGCAGGACAGGAAGGCAGCATTTCCTACTCACAGTGGAATATCTGAATTTTGAAAACACAACACAGCCCCTTTCAGCTGTCATCCCACAACAAAGAGGAGGTAGCTTCAAAATTCAGACAAGCTCCAGACAGCAGATTGCAGTTGCTGAATGGCAACGAGTCCCAAGGTCACAGACCAGCTAGAGAGCCTGCAGAAAGACCAGCATTTTGAAAGCCTTTTCTCTTTTGAACAGTGCATATATTTAGATCAGATCATATTTTTGTTTGATTTCTATGATAGTATTTGCTGTCATATTGTCAACAGCAGTAAGTGCTTGTGCACCATAGGCAACCAATGAGTGGGCAAGCTGTTCTAGGCACCACTGCTCACAAGAACTTTACTGATTTCTGTTTCTCTAAAGCCCAGTTGATCCAATAATTTGGAAGAATTTCTTCACTATCAGGTGTTAGTGATGACCTTCTTACTGGATTCAAGCTTCTGTCAGCAGAGGCTGCCAGTCATAGCTCATGGAACTGAAAGGAGCTTTGAGTTCTCCAAATTCATGCTTTATTGATTCTGGTTTAATTCAAATTTTCCTTTACCATGTTTTGTAGGCAAAATGGATCTAATATTGTTATTCTGGGGTGTTAATCTATAATGAAAAAGAAAATGCACCACCATAGTCATTTTGCCTAAATATGTCCTGGTGGGAAGAAGAGAAACTGGGTTTCAAATGCAGTTTTCTTTCCCATTGTTAGAGAAAATTGCCATTCACAGGCAGGATTAAAACGAACTGGAATTCATGGTGCTAGCAAGAGCCTTCACTGCAGCAATCAATGAAGATCTTTCTCTTAAGTCCTGTGGGACCAAGGATCATTCCCGTGGGACTGAAAGAGCCATACTGCTGTGGATCATTTGTCCTGGCACATCTTTACACTCTGGTGAATAGGAGAAAATAATTTAATTACGAAGCAGAATTTCTTTGGTTGCTCTAATGAGTGGAACCAACCCTCTCTCAGCTCTGCAAAATCACTGAGACAAAGTGGGGTCTCAGCAGCCCTGAATATCACATCAGGTGATGATATAGGTTCTTCACACAATTAGCAAATCTTCAAGCAGCCACCTGAAAGAAATAATGGCTTTTATTGGAGCTAATGCAGTCATTTCTTCCATGAAGCTTCTTGTGAATAATTCTTGCTGGAAAAATTGTACACGATTTCTTTTCATTTATATTTTAATGCAATTTATTATACAACAGTGACCCTCATTCAGGGTTCAGGAGATCAGAGCACTTACAGTAATCTTCACAGCACTTTTTATCTCCAGCTACTGCTTACATTCACAGCATGAAAAGAATAAGAAGTTAATGTACCAAATCAGAAGGTCTCTGTGTAGCAGTGTTAATCTCAGTGTTGAGCTATTATTTATTAGTAGATTTATGGTAGCATCTAGAGACTAGGGTCTCATTGTTTGGGCACTGCAAAAAATAAAAAAAAATACATAAAAGAATATATTTGCTCTCTAGGATAGCTCAGAGTTTAAGTTTGAGGATGATTTTAGGATGTGGACAAGAGGTACTACAGCTATAAATACTGCCACAGCCAGAGGCAAAACTTCTCATGCTTATTGTGGATGCTGACAAGAGGAATTACAAATTGACAGACAATTAAAATGGAAACATTATTCTGGGATCAAACTTCTAGGTGCAAGAAGGTGAAAAGAGTCTCCCTGCCTGATTTCATGCCAGGACATGCAGATGGTGTCTCACTACATCTTGGGTACATTAATGATCCATTAGAAGCTCAAGAGGTGTCAGGTTTGAGTTGCAGGTTTGAAGCAGGACTAGGACTCCACCTGCCTTCAAGATGCACAGGTGGCACTTTTGAAGAGTTTGTTGGCAGGAATATTGGCCAAGAAGAGTGACCTGCTCATGTTTTCTGTGGGAGCCCAAGCCCTGTGGCAGGGCCAGGTGTGCCACATCACAGAGGCTGGAACAAGGTATTGAGTAAAGCAAAGAACTTGCACAGAGGAGAGGGTGGAATCCATGGCTCATCCTCCACTGCCTACCTGCCAGGCTGCATGTTATTCCTGCCAGAATTAGCCAACTGACTCTTATGGTTGGAAAATTAAGACACCAAGGGGCCTGACTCACAGCCCTTTTTACCCACAACAAGCCATGCAGAAACAAGCAGCTTATCCTCCCGGATCTGCACAGCTACTGGTGGTAACACACAACCCACTGCCCATGAGACGTGGCTGCTGGTCCTGCTTAACTACACTTGAAAAATCCTACTGGTGTCTGCCTGCCTCATTAGGCACCTAAATATCTTTGGGATTCGAGTCTTGAGCCTTTTGTGCCTCGTGGTCCCCCACTGCTAATGGACATCATCAACTATCCTGAAAGAGCACAGAAAAACATATATATTTATTAAGGATTGTAAGGCTCAAACAGGGGGTTAATGGGACCTGCTTAGGCAAATAGTGCAGTCAGCTAATAGCTGAGAGAGAATAGTAATTTATGGGCTGAGAAGAGGAAAGGAATAAGGGGCTGCCAGGTAATTCTCTTTCCCTGGCTGCCATACAAAGCCAGCAGGGTTGACAAGGAGCAGTCTGTAAACTTGAAACAAAGCATATTTCTGCAGCTTGATAGTCAAGCACAGCTCTATATCAGCAAAACAAAAATGAGATTTCACAACTTTATAGCTTTGGGCTGGTTTCCCCTCAGGGAGTGAAAATAGGCCACTCTCACCATCCCTGCCACTGCTCCAGGTCTTGTCTGTCCCAGTCATCCATCAAACACAGCACAGCTCCAGGACAGGGAACCCAGCAGGGTCAGCACACGGTGTCTTTTCACTCCTTGAAAAGGGATTAAGGCAACATCAGAACAATTAAAATGTCCTTTTAAAATACAAATGCAACTCTAAGCTTAAAAGGGCATTTCTTTTTTCTTCTCCAGCCAAGTTGGTTAAAGACATTAAACTGCAGCATCAAAAACCTTGATAAGGACAAAAACAATGTGATGCACAAACCTCAGGAGCTTCTCAGTGGTTTTTGGCTTTGACACACGTTGAGAGCGGCAGCAGGGCTCAGCCATGGGCCCTTTGGGCTGTGGGGACAAATCACTGCTGTGATGGGGCTTGTTTCAATCGGCACGTAGCTGTTGTGAGAAATTATACTCGCTTCCAAAAATTTAGAAGGTTTATTGTAGCCTATCAAAAAATACACCAGAAGACTGACTAGAGAAGATAATACAGCACAAAGGATTCTACCACCATGTGCTCATCCACACAATCAATTCCGCCCTTTAAACCTTTAACCCCTCCCAAAGTCTTGTCAATCAACTCCTTCTTCGCTGTCCAGTGGTGGAGATCACTTCCTTACATCCTTGACTGGAGGCCAGGTGCTGCCACAGCAACAAGCTGACCCTCCCCGATGCCCCAACAAGCCAGGCCATCTGTGATAACAGTGCAAGGGGGGAAACATAACTATACATCTACAAAACTTCTTGTAACATATACATAATATTTTCCCTTTAATCCATTGCATTACTCACCTATAACACAACCATGGCTGTGATTAACCACAGCTCCAGTGGTTTCAGCCCAGCTGCTTTAATAACCTGCCTGTCCCTGGTTTCATGCAGGATTGTACACAGGAGGCCTCTTGCCCAGGCAGAGTCATAAGTTCTCAGGAACTCCTGCATCTGCTGACCAGTACTTCTGTTTTAGCTTGCCCGGGAGAGACCCTTATTGGTATTTAAAACATCTCACTTTTTTCTAGGTTTTGTTTGTTTGTTTTAATTTTCTATCTATCTATCTATCATCTATCTATCTATCTATCTATCTATCTATCTATCTATCTATCTATCTATCTATCTCTATACATGTATCTATATATTTATCTATTTATCTGTACCGGGGAATAGAAGAAAACAGTCTTGGAGTTTAGCACCAAAACATGAGCTCAGCCTGAAAAACTGTCTGGGCAGATGTGCCAGGGCCAAGTGTCCCCCCAGGAGCATGTGCCACCTGCCTGTCAGTGCAGAAGGCAGCAGCAGAGAGGCAGAGCTGGTGCAGTGGCCACTTGCCTCATTGCTCCCCGTGTCCTTGCTGCCCTGCAGCACCAGCAGGGAGCAAGTCCTCCCTTGGGGCCACCCTGGCCATCTGTGGCGCCTCTCCCACCATCAGGGTCATCCAGGCAGGACCATGAGACAAGTGCCAGCTTCTTGCCAGGTGCTTGCTGTGCTCCCAGAGAGGTGTAAATCAGGGGTTACCCTGCAGCAGGCAGTGGAATAGCTCCTGATTTACAACATCCTACACAAGAGGGGAGCTTGACCTTACACTTCAACATCAGTGCAGCTTCCTTTGTTGAAAGCTTCTTAAGACAGACATGTAATCAATCCTGGAGAGCCACTGAGCAGCAGGGCTCAGGTTCTGCATAAGTCAGGGCTATGCTTCCCAGGGAAATGGTCTGATCCAGGCTCCCATGACATCTATTCCTAGGCATTCCCTGCCTACTGTCTAATAGGAAAGTGTGTGTTTTTCAGTTTTTCCTTTGTTATAAATGGGCTGCTTTAGATTAATACAATCCACAAAGAGAATTTTTCCATAGTAAGTCTGGCTTACCTATGCTACTAATCTTTCAGTGAGAAAGGCTTTCAGTGAGCTCAGGTCTTTGGAAATTCTGGACTTTATAGGCATTTGATGTTATTTTAGAATCCAAGAGGAAAAGCTTACTGCCTTGCCTCTGCTTTTTCATGGCCATAATTATGAGGGCAGTCTGGTGACGTAACTTGTGTGGAAAATAAATGATGGCATTCAACAGTGAGTGCTGTCAGACACTTCGGTCCTTGTAACTATTTTAGAAATCCAAATTCAGTTTGCACTGCCAGAGCACCCCATGCTGCTCTTATTTATGTTTGTATAAAACCCATACTGTACCACTGCCTTCAGGAGATCTATTGTGTGTTTACACTGCCTGGTGGCAGAATTTGGCTCACGGTGTAAGTCCATGTTCATCTTGTGGGGTGATCTGCTGCTCCAGTAAATACAGCAGGAGAACTGTGCAGATGTGTTTAGTCCTATACCTCACTAGCCCTTACTAGCTGTAACTATGTGCCTTAATGACACAGACTGTCAGAGCGAAGGCAGGATTACACTTTGGGCATTTTCACACTTTAAACTGAGAGAAGGGAAGGCAAAGTACAGACAAAGGTGTAGAGGGTTTTTTTCAGAAAAAAACAGACAATTAATTGTCATTAACTGTCACAGCCTGACACCAACCAGGACTGCAGTGCTGGTACTCCAGCTGCTGGAATGTTTGTCTGTGGTCATGATGCCTTTGCCCTGCACTTCCCTGTGCCTGTGCTCCAGCCCAAGCTGACCCAGGGAGAGGCAGCAGCCTTGTGCTTGGGCTGCAACCCAAGCAGGGCATTGGTCATTGTGGTTATGTGCCAACTCCCCAAAAAGACATGCTTACTAAAGAGTAGTTACAAATACAACTAGCAAGACAATAATAATTATACTTAGTCCAGTTCTTCTTCTAACACCACCTCTGTGGCAAGGAAGGATCATCATTCCTTCTTGAGGCATGAGGAATGGGATATGGAGGGGTGAAAAGCTCTACCAGCTGAAAAGGTAGACAAAAAAACCAGAGTAAAAACAAATGCGTACATAACAGAGGTACAAGATAAACTGTTTTATAAAAATTCTGTGGGAAACAGTTGTTAGCTTTTGAAGACATCCTCCCCACAGTGTTTGTAACCCAAATCACGCAGAGCTAAAAAGATGAAGTGTGTATTGACACAAACAAAATGAAGAATGAAAAGGGGACATTTTGGCTGTTTTTATTAAAATCCCAAAGAGGAGCATGTGGGCAGTAGCCTTCTCTGCCATCAGTGGCTGCTGTGCTGCTGGCCTGGAGGGCTTGAGTGCCTCTGGATCCCAGATCTGTGTCAGACCTGCCACTCCCTGAAGCTCCCTGTGCCCTGGCAGGATACAGCTCCCGACAGAAAAGCTGCTGAAATGGTGCCAGTTTTCACAGCCAAACAAACTCACCTTTGTCCTCACCACAGACTCACTCATGGGCATTTCTCCCCCTCTCTGCTGTCCAGAGGCAAGTCAGCATTTCTGTCTCACTCAGACTCTTGCTGAGTTCTACAGCATATTTTAGGCAATTGTTTGGTTTCCTTTGCTGGAAAAACTGGCTTTTTTTCTTCCTCACCCTGGTTTCATACAAGTACACGTCAAACTCAAGACGAAGCTGGTTAGGGGTCATTCCCCTCAAAACCTGTGGCTCTGTGGGATCTGCCTTTGCCATCAGGAAGCGACAAGGATCTCTGACCAGCCTGGAGCGGCTGTACCCAGGGAGGTTTCCTGCCCACCGGCGCAGCAGCAGCAGAGCGTGTGCCTGGCTGCTCTAAACCCTGACTGTCCCCTCTCATTTTTGACTTCAGGAGCTTTTTTCTGCCCTTTGCCTCTGGAGAAGAGGCTCCTGGAAAGACCCACTCCAGAACAGGAATGTACTTGTCAAAGCCCTCCCTCCAGCAAGGAATCCCCCCAGGAGATTTCCTCGGGCTTTCAGTGCCCACAGTGTGCCTCAGAAAAAGGGCAGCAACAACACCTCTCCACTGGGAAGCTGAGGCCGTGTCTGGCTCAGTTAAATGAAGGCAATTTTAGCTCCAGATTCTATTTGTTATTTATTTAACATTGCTGAAGTTTTCCTGTTCTTTCCTACCCCTCCTCTCAGCCTGGCGTCCCCCAGGACAGGCACCAGCTCTCCTATAAGACAATTTTTATGTCAAAGGAATAACATTCTGTACCCACCACTGCCCTTGCAGGTGTCACAAAATGAGCAAGGTCCCCTTCTCACTGCCTCACACTTGGCATTTACACACAAGAACTGTCACTTAAATAAACATGGTGCTATGTAAAAAAAAAAACCCAACAGAGATTAATTTCACATTCACATATAATTATACTTGAAAAGGACAGTGGGCCTCAGCAATCCCACCTTAAAATAAAATTAAAGCCTGCTTAAACTCTCTGTCTGGCCCACTGCTCCTACCAACAGCACACATGCATTTGTACATGTTATTAGATTGACGTTGTAGCATCCTGGACAAATCAAATTAATTCAAATATCTGCGGGTACAAAACACTGTAGCTGAAAAATGAGCACATAAAGATATGCAATTTTCCCCTGGCAGTTTATTATGGTATGAAGAAAAAAACATTCTGTGCTTGAAGCTGACGTTATATTACAAATGTATTGCGAAGTATGACGTGACTATTAAAATATGATTACACAAAGTATGAACATTTTAAGAAGTTTACAGTACAGCGAATCCTTTATAAACAGACTCTTAAATATACAGAGGACAATAGTAGCTGACAGAAAAACATCAAAAATTAACTATTAATGTTTGTAGACTTTTCCCCTGAAAAAAGTCTTACATTAAAACAGAAATTATGAAAAGCCTTAAAACCAGGAACAAATCACCTGTACACTACAAACATACATGGCAGAGGTGCACAAACCAGAGCTACCTTTTTCTGAAGGGTTTGGTGGCTGGAAGCTGGGCAGCGCCTGCCCAGCACCTCCTGTCCAGTGTGGCCACCATGGGCCGCACCACGCCGAGCCTGCGACGTCAGGCACACGCCACCGGCACTGAAGGTCACCAGCCCACGCTCCCTGCAGGACAGCGCTGCCACAGCGACCCACTGGAGTGTGTCAAGAACACGCCCAGGATCTGGCAAATGGATCTCTGCAAGCAGATCCCTGAATGCACTGCGTGCCTGGATGGGACCTGTGTGCCAGGTTTGGTCTGCAAGACTAAGCAACGAGGGAATCAGCAGCTCCTTTTAGGGTTTTTATTTATTTATCTTTTTAATGCAACTTTTCAATCTTTCCTCGTGATATGGGAGAATAGATGCCACATTTGATTTCTGCTTAGTCTGGTTGCAATGACACCTCTAGATCATGTGTTAAGTTATGTCAAAAACATAAGTATTTTATGCTGTAATACACAGTATTACTGAAACTAACAATATTATTTGCATATTTATAACAAGGTGTAATGAAATCCCTATAATAAAACCAAAAGTTATGCTATAGATTTATTTACAAAGAGCCCAGCAAAGAAGTATAAATACTTCTACATTTAAGGTTTAGGAAAACATAATTTACAAAATATTCAAATATGTACAGTCATCTGAAAAACTGCCAATATTAAACTTTGATGCAGGCAAAGAATTGGCCGAGTCCATTCCCTCTGTATTGAACGAGGCAGTGGCTTCCACGGGTTGTCTGTTCTGTTCAAAGCCATACGTGTGTTATTTACAACGAGGCTGCTTCTCTCCGAGCTAAACGTGTCCAGAGCTTTGAGCATGCTGTCCCAAAATGTCATCTATCATTGTCAGATTGTTCAACCACTCTTCGTCGTTGCTGCTGCTGCTGTTCTTCATGAGGGAGTCGAGGAAGTCAGTGTCGCTGCAGTTGGCAGGCATGATGGAATTGCTGTGCTGGGACACAAAGTCGTACTGGGGCAGCTCAGCAGTGCTGCCCATCCTGCTGAAGGCGTCGGGCTGCCCAGTGGAAGGGTAGCTTGGCGGGCCGAGGCCCGGGGCAGCGTTGAGGTGGTTAAAACTGGACACTCCCTGGGGCAACGATTTCATAACATTCATAGCTGGCAACGGTCCCCTGGTTAAATTGTGTCTCAAGCTCTGATTACTCATTGAGCTCAAGCCCTGGCCAGACTGTGCCATGCTCAGTTTCTGCATCTGCCTGACCTGGATGCCAGGAGCGATCTGGTTCGGTGGCACCACAGCCTGCTGGGAGAACGCCTGACCCGGTGTGCTGGGCCTCACGCCCTGTTTGGAGAACACCGTGTTCCCAGAAAACTGCTGCATGCTGGTGTCCATTTGGCTTTGATTTGGCATTCTTGGCACTGTAGTCGGCGTCCACATCTGGGCTGATGAGTTGGGGTAGACGTTGGGGACTCTTGGCATGCTCGGCTGCCTCAAGTGTTGCTGAGTTGCAGAGTGATTTGCTAAGGAGCCAGAACTGAAGCCTCCCATTGGCATTCCCGGCCTCACAGTGGAGTGGCTGTGAACAGTCTGGCACCCCGAGTTTATCCCTAATGAGTTCTGGCTTGGCCGCAGCGGGATGTTAAAGTCAGAATTAGGTGGAAAAATCCCCTGCTGCTTGCCAGGGTTGTGTGGAATCATCACCATCGTCCCGCTGCTCTGGCTGGCGGTGGCTGAGGCCATGCCAGAGCCCAAGGTGCTCTGCAGCATGGCTGGGTTTGACGGCAGCATGCGGTGGTTGGGCGGAGGAGCAGGAATCACCTGGTTGCAGTCAGGAGGAATGGGCTGCTGCACGGCTGTGGACAAAGAGACACGTTAGCTGGTGAGCACAGATTCACCCTGGAACATGGCTAAACCTTTAAAAACTGCTGCTCTTTCTTTCATGTCACGGGGCTTCCCCTTTGTGTTCTTTGTAACAGAGTTCTATGGAGCCATAACGATACCGGAATCTCACAATATGTGATAAAATGCAAAATGCTTGCAATTCAGGGCAGAGAATCATTAAGTGTCTCTATTTAACCAGACACCAGGCCCTGGCATCTCAAGGATTTTCAGACCATTTTCATTGCCATTTCCTTCCTTACCTTGAAACTGGTTTATCTGCTGAGCCGCAAACAAGTTCCTCTGTTCAGATGTTACTCCCAGCATGTTTTGTCTCTGCTTTTCCTGGAAAACAAGAGGAGTAACAGTGAAGTTACAGTCTTTTAACAACCAAAAGAGCAGCAGACACTTGAAGTGTACCCACCACTATCATTAGCAACCTCTCCCATCCACCCTTTACCCCCCTCCTCTGATGAGACTCAGCCCAAACAGTTCATTTCAGACTGAATTTTAATTTCTCACATTCCCCTTCTTGCAGAGGTGTCCTGATGCCAGCCCAGCACTGGGAACTGCAACCTTCAGCAGATGCTGTGCAGGCAGCCAAAGGGGAGCTGGATGGACATGGAGACTCCTGTGTTCACCAGTTTACGAGTCAAGTGTGCTGCCACTGGAAGCTCTGCCCATGTGCACCATCCCCTTGAGTGCTGGTTGCCACTTTGAACCAGAACACAGGATCCACAGCAGGTGCTCCCTAAGCAAGGCATTGCTGGGCTAGTCCAGGTGACCTGATTTGAGTCTCCCTCCATTTAGCCCCAGAACCCAGCACTGCACTCACATCCCTGCTGTGGGCAGCAGCTGTGACCAACACAGCCTAACATCTGCTCTGCTAAATCCCCAGGGAACCAGAGAGAAAAAGCCAGCATTGAGAACATCTCTCTGGTGCTGATTCACTTTCCAAGCCTCCCTTCTCTGCATCTTCCCTCCCAACTCTGTGGCTGACCAAAAATGACATCAGGGATATGGAGGTGACCAAATCCTTCCCTTGCATATGAGGGGGCAAATCTGTACTCAACTCTGGCAGAGCAGCACTTGGCCTTGGCCTCTCTTGGCTTCATGCTAGACTCACCACAGCCTTAGTCTGACTCAGCCTAGCAATTCCAGAGTCACTCTCAGTGTTTGCTGACTGATCATTTCCTCATTCCAGTTAGTCCTGTCCTTCCCAGTGAGGTGGAGAGCACAGTGACCCACGGAGGCACTGGGCATCGTACCTGCATCAGCTGCCGTTTCATGATTTGCTGCTTCAGTAAATGGTTCCTCATCGTGTACCCATTGACCGTGGCCGGTGCCGGCACGGAGCCGCCGCTCGGGATGGAGCCCGGCTCCTGCAATCTGGCAACGATGCCAGGGGTTTGATCCTGCCAAGAAAGAGGAAAAAAAGAAAGTGAATCTCATCAGGGAGGCAACAACAGAAGTCCTTCGCCTCTCTACTGAAGCCCTCTCTTCAGTTTTCAGCTGTCCCAAGGCCAAAACACCTCATGGACTCACATGGCCTGGTGTGTTCCAGTGAGGACAGTGAGAGGTGGGGGAGTGCTCTGATTTCTAAGGATCAGCGCAAGAAGAAGTGAGAGAAGCTAAAGGTTAAACCAAAATTCCTCGTGTGTTGCCCAAGGCCATGGGACCCATTCACTACCACTGCTGCAGTCACAGGGCTGCCTGGCTGGCAGAGGGGTGGGAGTAAAGCATCACATTTCTCTCAACTTCTCCAACTATTCTACTGAAATACAGAAGGAAAGGAAAGTTGCATCAGGGTAGGATTTGGCATGTGAATGTAGAGGAAAAACCTACAGGAAAAGAGCAAACTAAAGGCAAAGGAATGGAAAGGATGCCATCAGACCCAGGACCCAGAGAGATAAGGAAGATGTGGGCCTGGGATTGAGGTGGTTCTTGTGGGTTTCAAGAGCAGATGAACAAGAAGAGGCCACTGTGAAAGGACAGAAGAACATACAAAAATGCAGGGCCAGGTCATGCCTAGGCACAAATCAGTAATAAATGCAGTGAGCCCTGCTCCTGCCTGGCACAAACCAGCCTCTTTCTAAGTCCTCAGTGAAAGATCCAAATTGACTTTGACAGCTGAGCTCTTGCCTCCAAAGAAAGAGCACAATGGGGAGGAGAGAAAAAATAATTCACCAGAACATGGCAAAGACACAACCCAAAATGGAAAAAGAATTTTAAAAATACTGAATGCTAAACATCTTCGGAGCTGGCAGGTATTCAGGGAAATACAAGAGAAAAATGAGGGAAGAAATCAAGGCCTTCCTAAGGACAAGATCCTGTGAGTGCTGTACCCAGGAACAGCAGCACCAGCGTATTCCCCGTTCTCTGTTTTCACATCCAGCTTCTACATAATTTATGATGTATTGTTATTATTGGAAGGGAGAAGTATGTATATTATATCCAGCATCCTTAGCTGGGCCATGCTTCCTTTGTTTTCAGAGTGGAAGCCCACATCCTTTGTTTGAGAATCAATGTTATCAGGAGATAAGCAAGAAGAAAATGGTTGTTGCCTTCTGACATCTGACAATTAGAAGCCTGCTCAGCTGGAGAAAACAGGATACCAGCCCTGTTTCAGAGGGGCCAGAAGGAAGCCTTGAAAAGGCATTTGTCACCAGGAAAGCTCCTTGAGCCTGAGGCACCTTTCCACAGAGGCTTCACCATGAGGAATCATCCAACTCCTTCCAAGACATTCTTTCTAAGAGGGATTACCAAGAAGGTCACTGAAATTACTCATTTTTATGGTGCCTCCTTTTGTTGTAGCACTTTGGTCTATTATGCAAAAGCACAATTGATGAAATGTAAATGCCTGCTAGATAATTTACTAAAAGACACAAACCTGCAGCTCATCACTGCTCTCATTATCATTCCTATTCATGGGCAGCCTCGTAAGACTAGATTTTATTACTGGTGCTTTGCTTACAATTCTGCTGGACATTTCTCCTCCTCCCCCTTCCCTCCTACCCATTTTACTCCCTCTCTCCCACGGAAAAAAAGAGGAGGGCAGGAAAAAGTAAATATGATTTACTACAGATGTAAATATGAAAGTTCATTTTAAGCTGGCAGGCTGCTTTCATGTCAGACAGAATTCTGCAACCACAGTTAAGCTTTGAATAATGCAGATTGCCTCTGGGGGAATATTTGGAAGTGGAGAGATTCAGTTTGTGTACTCTGCACATGAAAGATGCTGAAATGTTCATACCACCAAAATCCCTGCCATCTATCCAATTTCCTCCAAACTTGTCTTGTGGTGCACAGAGGGTCTGTGCTTACTGAAGCAAAGGAGTTTTAGTGCAAGGACAATCATTCTGATGTCTTGCTCTGGGCGATTGCATTAACAAGTCATAACATAAAAGTGTCTTTTCCTAATCATGTCCACCTCATTCTAATTTCTCCTAAACATCATCAAGAAAATAATGTTGATGTTTCCATATTATTAATGGTAAAGAAGTGTAAATCACATTACTAATTGCAGCTGTTGTGCTGTGGTGGTACAACTGCTTAATTATATGGGATTTTCTGCAGGCACCCTATAGCAATAATGACAATCAGCAAAGTTCATTTGCAAATACACCGAATGGGTTGCTGAGTTTTTCAGAGCAAAGTTGTATAACACTTAATTAGCCAGTAAAGAAACAATCCAGAGATATGCAGTTTGCTTTTGGGGAAATTAGGACAAAATAGCATAGCTGAGAAGCCAAAGAGTGAGTTCGAAATCCTGACTTCTACAAGTTCACGTTTAGGTTAAGACAAAAAAGAAAAACAGAAAGGAAAAGGAAAAAATTCTCTCTTTTCACCACTAGTGGGAACTACTGTATTCCTGTACAATAAAAAAGAACCACTCGCACGTCATGACTAAGAATAGCTATGGTGTAGTCTAAAGGACACTGCAATCTGTATCAAAGGTTAATGAACTTTAAACATTTTTCCTTTTCATCACTTCCCAAGAAAAATCACTTTCCTTCCCCTAGTAAAACCAAGCCAAAGCAGCCATAATCTTGACTTGTCTGTAGTTTGGTTTTATACCATTATAAATTCAGGAAGACAGCAAAGAGAGGAGGATTCTGCTGCCAAAGCTGGGAATGTTGAAAGTGGATGTTCCCACCCAAGGGTCTGTGTGGCTGAGCTGAACAGCTACAGTGGAGGGTGTAGAGAGCTATGGGAGGTTCTGACTCTTAGACTTAAAAAAAAAAAATTTAAAAAAAGAAAAAAAAAAAAGGAAAAAAGCATTTGCATGTGAGTATCATGTTTTTTCTCCATTTTCCCCTCCCCAAACTCATATTAAAATGGGCAGAATCCCTAACTAAACTGGCACAACACACAGACCTGGAACTGGAGAGTGAGTTTGAGAACACGTTGCCAGGCAAAGTGTCACGGCAGGTCCAGAGCTCCTGCAGCACTCCCTGGGCTTCCCAATGGGGCAATTTCTGCTCAGAAAGGCCTTGGGGAAAACTGCACAGCTCTCACTTAGTATCTCATGGACTAGTTCCAAGAGCAGGGAGAAGAGAGTCGGTCTCCAGGCTTTCAGGAACGTGTAATGCTTCAGTCACTGTCCAGGCACCGAGTGTCCCGTGGAGGCCACGGCAGCCCAGGCCCCGCGGTCACCAACCCCAGCTGCAGCCAGCCTGGGCCTGGCACAGCAACCAACAGGCAGCTGCTGGATGGAAAGCGTGCACACAGAGACCTACCATGGACATTTATGAATCTGCATCCTTCCAAAAACCCACCGACGAGCTCGAGCCCCGTCATCAGCAAACCCACAGCTGCAGCAGATAAGCGTGGAGATGAATTGTTCTGGGTGAACATGGTTGATAACCTTCAGTCCTCAATACTTAGTGATATATCCAGTAATCTCTTTGTGGCTTCACTTAAGCAAGAATGAGTAAATTTATGGCCCCTAATTCCTCTGAATCCTCATTAACAAACAGTCCAAAAAGAATTTAAAAGCAAGACTTTCTGAGGAGCTGAACCAGAGCTGTAATCACTCTTTGGTAAGTATGTAAAAAACCCTCTAATCTTTAATAAAGAGCATTCATTGTTTTTAGGACTATGTGAAAATACTAAACTCATTTATCATTATTAAACTTTCTCATCTGCTCTTACAGTGTAACTCCAAAGAATATAACAAAGAAATTGTACATGTTAAACTGTATTGACTTAAGCCCAGAGCTATTGGAGATGTACCATTTTTTTCAGCGAGGGCAGGAAGGGGACTGCAGGCTGCTAGACAGTCTCATTTGTCCAATGCTGAAAAGACAGTTATCTGCACCAAAATGGCTCTCAGAAAGGCACATTTGCTTTATAAGAAATAAGCTGCCAGGTGAGACCATTCAGCATTATGTCAAAGGCTCAGACAATAAAACTAAGTCATGAATTTGAATAGTTAACAGATGGACTAATTAGAGACTGAATTCTTTGTGGTTCTAATAGATAACCAGGTCACAGCAAGGTTACTGAGAGAGAGGCAAGCAGCACTGCAAATTTCAGTAGATATTTGCAGAGCTGGGGAAGAGCTGCACTTCCTAACTGAAAGCACTGGCAGCAGTGGAGGAACAGAAAAAGAGCTAATTTAAAATACCTCTAGTACCTGAATTTAAAAAAGTTTATTCCATTTCAAAAGATGCTGCTGATTTGAGAAATATTCCCTCTACTTCCAATGGGGCATCCAGCTGAATCCAGTGATTTCAGAGCTTAAACCAGAAGGGCTGTTGAGATGAGCCACAGCATAAAAACAGAAGACCAAAGGAAATGGGGCACCCATGGTGGATGTTTGCTCCAAGTACATGAGTGGGACAAACTGCTTTTCCACCACGTTTGGGGTTTTTTTGGCAACAAAAGGTAACTTAGTTTGAAGTATATACCATGATATCACATAGTAAATAAGAAACACAAGAAACAACCAGAAAACCATGGCTACAGGACTTGAGCAGAGCCACTCCTGAACTGCTCTAAGGCCCTGGCTCCTGGGCTGGGGACTCGTGGACAATCCGTGCTCGTGGCAGGGACAGCTATTCCCTGGGGGTGGGGTGAAGTTTCACAAACCAAGTTTTGTTCTGTATTTTTAGAACATCTGTTACAGACAGGGAGTTCTGTACTCTGCTGAGAAAATGCAAATACTAGTTTCAAACTAATGCCCCTGCATTTCTCTGCACTCCCACCTGCCCCCGATGCATCTTCCTTCATCCAGGGGCTGTGCTGCATCTCTTAGGTGGGGACTTCAAGCTTGGGCAGCACTTCATTCTGAAGCCCAGGACTGAGACCCCAGGCACAACCATACTGCAAATACTAAAGACTAAGCAATTAAAACAACAACAGTATTAAAGCTGTCTCACTCAACTTCATGGTTTTAAGTTTCATGACTTAGAGTGACACAGAAGCCACATGTAGACTCCTGGTGTGTAGTGACTTTGTGCATACCCACAGGAAACCTTGATGCCACCTTCACAAAGAAGGCTCATGGCCTCCACAGCTGTTAATGCACTTAGATACTAAAATAGTGACCTATGCATACAAATAAAGCAAACAAAATCCAGAGTCAGTTGGTCAAAAGTATCGTGTCAGCCCCCTCAAGAGTGTGATGTCTGTGAGATGCCACTGTCATTTGCTTCATGCAGAAGTCTGGGGCTACCTGTGTTTCTTGCCTCTGGTTCTTGCTGTTAACAAAACTCTCCATCTGCTCTTTGAAAGTTTTCTGTCTTTTTTTCTCCTCTATTCTGCTCACAATTCAGAGATGCTCTTCAAGATAAAACAGCCTTTCAGTTCAGAAATGCTCCAAAGCTTTCTGTTTGTTTGCGTGTTTGCTTTAGCACAATGTATGAACATTGATAAAACAAACTGTGCAGTTCGGTGGATCTGGGCTTTTTTTACCCATCTTTCAACCATTTGCTTGATACACAAGCATGTGAAATACTGCCAGACTCAAGTTTCTAAGCTTATCTTGGGGGCTGTCAGTCAGGAAAAGGCTTTGTTTGAAGACTGTAAGTGATCCGTGGGTATATGGTTTGGTTAAAAAAAAAATCTAAGATTTTTGTTCTTTTCATACAGCATGAGCATGTACAGTTTCCCTGAAAGACAGTTCTCCTTCCTTGCTAGGAGCAGTGACAAGATCACCACACCTGGGTAGCAATTTTATCAGGATCTTCTTTCTGCCTTCAAGCAAAGCAGATGAAACACTGATTTCCCTGTAGGTGTTCTTATACTTCATGCTGTGCAAAACAAAACAAAATTCCATCAAAGTATCCACAGTGCTTTTAAAATGCACCCACAATTCTAACAACGATGAAAACTGACTCCACTTCCCCTCTTAAAAAAAGAAATTAATTGAATTAGATAAAGCTTTTGTGCAAAGACTTTACCAATATTGTCAGAGCTGTTTTCATCTATCAAAACATGTCCTTGAAGAGCAACAGCAACTACAGCAACAAAAAGACAGAAAATCCAGAGTGAATTATTGCAAGGGGGATTTTTCTCTTAGACGAAAATGCATCCTTTAGCAGGCATGTGGAAATCAAGCTGTGATGCTGTTACCAGCACCAATGTAGTTATAAGGAACATGGGAAACAGCTTTGGGAGCAGCCAAGAGCTTGAGGAATGGAAGAGTTGGTGTGTAAGAGACAGACACTACCTTCCAGGGACTGCAGTGCTTGTAAAGAGGTGTGATCAAGATTTCAGCAACAGCAGCTCCCTTGAAAATAGTTCCTTTGGCCCAGATAAGCTCCCAGGCCATGGGTGAAGGCAGCCTGGAGAACTGCTTTGATCCACCATCCCAAATGCAAGGAAAACCTTTCAGGAAGACTCTGCCAGGCCCTGAGGGCAGTGGGACCGAGGTGCCTGCAGTGCTCACAATCTTTTCTTCCACCTGAGAGCAGCACTCTGGGGTCAGACTCGTCCAACACCACCATCCTTTAACAGAAACTGTGCCTGTTTGTCTGTGTATGCACCCAGAGATGCAGGGATGGGTGGTTTGAACCTCTCTGTATAACATAATCACCATCCAAAATTGAATTCTCTGCACAGAACATATATTTATATTGGGTTGTACAGCTGCCATGATGCTCCAACCCTTGACACCACACTCCTGTTCCCAGGGAGGGCAGCCTGCCTAAATTGAATGAGATAATCTAAAACTGTATTTATCTCACCTAATTTCAGCTGGTAGTCCTGCCTGTCTCTACAAGGCTGTGCTAGCTGTGATGACAAACTACAATATCTTGTATCTTATAAAGTGGTTTGACTTGAGCAACCCTTGTGTTATGTCAAGTCATGCTCTCAGAGGTGTCGATGAGATTCCAAAGGAGTCAAGTTAGCTCAACACCCAGCAGAAGCTGCTACAGGGAAGGGCAGTGACTGCCTGGTAAATTTATGTATTAGGGAGAGCAGAGAGATCTGATAAAAGAAATACTGAAGATTTCACACTAACAAAATGAAAGTCAGAAAATCTTGATCTAATGAGATAAATCACTTCTCTACCTGCCCATTTCTGAAAAGATCTGTGAACTGCAGTGAGGTGGTCTGGATCATTGAGATTTTGAAAATGCCCTGCTTTCTCCATTAATATTTCCATTAATTTCTTTTTCCTTGTCATGCAAAGGATCAATCTGCAGAGGCAGATGCCCAAGTCTTCTTCACTTTCAATAGTATTTGGCTGCCTAACAACTTCTGAGAAGCCCTTTGCATGAAAACCTCCCGACATGCAAAACCCAGCACAATTACTCCTGATTTCTCAGGGAAGTGTACAAACAAAGGATGCTCTGGCACAAAGATCACATCACTTTTTAAACTTCTCACACCCTTACTCTTTCCTAACAGACGAAAATAGTCCAACACCTAAAAAGGGTTTCATCAGATCCTCTGCCAGGTGTCAAAAATCAGGTGTCAAAAATCACCACCATAACTTACAAAACAAAATGCAGTGATCAATAATATGCTAAAATAATGGATACAAAGAAGGCTGTGATTAGATAGTCCTCATGATAAAATTTTTAAAACCAAGATATTGACACGTTAAAAATGAAAAATGTGTTAAGGTGACCTTGAGTATGGGGAACAAGGAGCAATTCCATTATGTTTTTAAATGGAAATTATTATTAAAACACCTGAAGCTGAACTGTTGTAACCAAGTCAACTCAGTCTCCCCTTAAAAAATCCCTTTTCTCCCTTTCCATTCAGATTGTATTTACAAACTGTTAGATGTCTCATTTTTTTCTTGTGTCATTTCATTATTACAGAGTTGAGACTAGCCATCTGCAGCTTCATTTCATAAAGCTCTGATTTGTCCTTGGAGCAAGGTCATCCAGAACAAGAACATAAAATTCTGCTTTCCTCAACTGACAGTTCTTTATGTCTTCCTGTAAATACTCCCTACTAATTTTAAATAATTTTGCCACTTCATACTCCCCCTCATCCACACTGAAAGGCTGATATACACACATATTAATAAGGATCTTGTCATTTAACCACTGCATGTCATATTAGAAGCAATTAATGGTGTTTATTTGCTGATAACACAGGCATTTCGAGCTCCAGCTCAAGAATCCCCGGTAGCTCCATGTGACTTGCAGGATATTAGCTATGGGTCAAAAGCTGGGATCCCCCCATTCAGCATTATCATATGCTTGGAGCAACTCTGTTTTCTATCAAGCAGAAAAAAAAATGCAGTCAATGCACAAAAATTACCAGCTGCTATAACACCATATGATAGGTGAGTGATAATAAAACATCACTAGGTGTATGTGGGTTCATTAATCGAAACCAACAGACCAGTAAAGAAACATTTTCAGGCGCATTGCACAATGTTCCAAGCTAAAAACAAAGAAAACTGAACATGGAATTTCTACACAGATCAGATATGACTTGCCATAAATTCTGGAGCATCTTCTCTGAAGCAGACTGCTGTTCTGGATTACAGCAAAAACCAAACCAAGCAAACAAAACAAAACAAAACAAAAAGGCAGGGTAAATTAAATTGAGAATCTTTAAAAGAACCACCAAAAAGAAACAGGGAATAACTGAGTGACTGAGAATAATCAGCATTAGCTCTGGGGGTCAGTCTCGTCCCCGATCTCTGCCTGCAGACGCTGGCAACAGCAGACTGAAGGTCCTGGCTCTAATCTCCAACACAAGGTGCCTATCTTTTGGCACTGGAAAATCCATTACTGAGCGGATGTGGTGGATTCTGAGATATGCTCTGCTGTACACAGCCATCTGCCTCACAAATAACCATGGGAGAGCTTCTACCTGGGTGTCTCTAACAGCCCCAGCAGTCCTAGTCATGGAGACATGAAGGAACTGGAGGTCTGTTTGCAAACACCCCTGGCTCTGTGCTCTGCATGCAAGACTCCGAGGAGTTCAGCCACACAAGCAAGCGTCCCTTTGGACAAACAGTGGGGGGTGAGCTCATGAGAGTGTAAGCGTGCAATTTGTCAGAAGGAGAAGTGGAAGCTGGGATCATTGCAGGTGAATTCCCAAGCCTCTAAAGGAGATGATCTTGAACGATGAGTTTGTTTCGTTGCTGAGTCACAGGACAAAAGCCATTTGTATGGACTTGGGCTTACTTAAGCAGGTCCAGTTTCCAGTTCTGTCATACAGAGATTCTTCACGTGACTATGGGCAAACAACTTCATTGCTCCCTGTCTGGGTTTCCCTCCAAAAGGAATTAAAGTTCCTCCCAGAAAGAATGAGGGAAATTTCCTGAGGCAATGTAAGGGTTTACATCTGAAACATGCCTCTCCCTTGCCCTGGGGTCATGACCCCACAGACCTGGCAGAGCTGCTTTCCTTGTTGCTCACCAGAGAGAGGTGGAAGGGCTTTTCCTGCTTCACTCCACATACAAGTCATTGTCATGTTCTCTTCTCTGCACCTCTCCTCCAGGTCTGGCCACAGCTTGTTGCATCTCAGAGCAGCACTAAACTACACGGACTTGTAATGGTCCCCCAGGGCCTCTAACCTGGCTGCACAGCCCAGTGGAGTGCAGCATGTCCCAGCCACATGCCCCATGATCCCATGACTTGCCCCTTAAGTCCTCAAATTAATTTGCTTACAACAGCTTCGGACATGGCAGCACCTGGAGAATCCCTCACTGCCCGCTGAAGCTGTGTGAGGAGTGCTCGGTGCTGGGCCCTATGTTTTGTCTTTACAAAAATAAGAGACTGGCTGAGGTAGTTTACTGTGAAAATCTTGGGATCTTCCTGCAAGTCCTGCTTGATACTTTATTCTGACAACTTTTACTGCAGAGAGAATGGTCCAGTTTAATTCCACATCCTCTCACACATCCCTGTCTTCACCCTGTTCCATCCACATTATATGTCCTTCTCTGTCATTTACATTGCAGATGTTTTTTGTTCAATATTTACCCATGATGAGAAAACCTTCTAAGTGCCTCCCAATACCATCTTGTGAGCCAACATTTCCCTGAAATTCTGTGGGATTCTGGTGTTCCTGTCACTTAAGATAACAGGAGTTTAGGAAACACGTGCCTTTGAACATTTGGCCAGCCTCACTTTTGCTGTAAGGAAAGAGGGATGTGTACAAAAGAGGCTCGGATGCTGGAGCCTGGCCACGCTCCCTGCGAGGCAGGCATGCTGCAGAGCACTGCACGTGTCTCTTCTCTGAGACACTGCATGTCAACAGTTAACTTCCCTTTGTTCCCATCCAAATGATTAAGCTTAGAAGCTTGCCTGGTGACATCACCAGAGTTTAAACATGCTGGATATGGTCCAGGGAGCCAAAGTTATTGCTGACCCCATGGTTACTGATCCGCTCTGCAAGTAGCTGATGTCTGCTCTCACTTTATGAATTATTTAATGGGTTAAAGATTGGTCAGATCTTCTTTATGCAATATACAGCTATACATTGGGCAGGGGGACGTAAACATGCATTAACAAGGTTAAAGTCATATACTGTAACTACACTGTTTTCAGCTCGCAGCTTTATTGACTTAATCATGCCAGCACCGCAGCCAACAAATCATTAAATCCATTCCATTCTTCTGCTGGTTACCAACCACAAAAACAGAGGCAGGCAAACACGGAGCAAATCTGGGAGGGGGTGGGGAGGGCAGTGGGGTGCGGGGCCGAGGAGAACAGTGGGATCACTATGGAGTGACGCTGGCCTGTCACCGCCAGCACAAAGACGCCAAATCTGTCTTTATGGACTAAGTGGTTTCATGGTTTAAAGTGACACACTCATTTGTTCCTGTTTTGCAATGATTATAGAAAAGAAGAAGGGGGGAGTGGGGAGAGGCAATAAAAAGCAAGCTGAGCTTCTTCATACCATAACGGGGTGGGGGTGTATGTGTGTCTGTGTCTGTCTGTGTCCATGTGTGTTGTGCATCCTCACAGAGCCACAGACCTCAGCTGCAAACATCCCCCAGGCCAGGGCAGAGGAGATCTGGGTGCTTGTGGCACCCGAGGGGTCTCAGGCACTGTGCTGCACTCACTGCTAAGCTGCTGCCAAACACAGGCATGATTTAGAGTTCAGCATAAAAGCAAGGAGACAAGGAGCATTAAATCAGTCCTTCCACTGCCCTCCAGGAGCAGCTCTCACCACACAGAGCCATGGGAGAAGTCTCTGCTCTCAGACTGAGATAACAACTTCACTTTCAGAAAAAGGCTTTCATCTTTGGCCTGGCACCTAACCTTAGCTTTTCAGATCCCTGTTCAGGACCCCCAGAAGCTCCCTGACTGTCAGTACTGTGCAGAATGCAGGTGGTCCACCACAGTTAGCACAGTCAGTATTACTAAAATACTGTTTCTTGGATACTGTTTCTTGGTGGTTAGTTGAAAACATCCAGCTTTGGAAATGGAGCTGTCAGCTTATCAAGTTTGAACCTCTAAGATCTTTATTTTTTCACTTCTCTTGTTCCGGTTCATTTTTTGATGGAAATCTTCTTCTCACCAACGGCTTGGTGCCTGTGCTAGTGGAGCATCCCATCAGGACACGGGCATATGTGCCACAAGCAGAGTAAGAATTCAGCATGAGCTCTTGGAAATCTTCAGACATCAGGGTGTTTTGCTTCTTTTACTGATGCCTATTTGCCAGCTTTCCTCCAGTGCAAGAATATGAAATAAGCTCTCCCTGTTTGGGGAAGAGTCAGCTACACCAGGAGAGATTCCTGGCCCATTTCTATTTGTTATGAAAAGAAGAAATGGCCCACAAGCTCCCTTTGCTTCGCCTTCTGGGTACAAGCTACTCAGAGCTCCCTGTGAGAATAACCCAGATTTTAGCATCCTACCAGTGCAGGGGCTTGGCAGATACATTTGCACCTTGTCCTGACATACACCACTCCAGACCTTTTTGAACATCATCATTATTCGGTTTATAGTTGTTTTCTTTAGACCCAAACAACTCTTCTTACAGTTTGAGTTCCAACCTTGCCTTTTTTTGTTTACCAGTCTCCAGATCCCTATCATCCAGAGACAGCTCCTGGCTCCATATATTGCAAATAAACATATCATTACTTGGTGCAAGAGTCAGCCAGAATTCCTCTTGGAAACAGCCTCCAAGGAAGAGTCTGTCCCCCTGCCTCTCAGCCGCACTGTGGAGGCAGTGGAACACAGCATCAAAGGTGCTTCTTTCCAGCCACCACACTGGAATAATAGTCAGAAACAAACCTGATTTTTGAAAGTCAGAAAGTAAAAAGTCAGCTATTTAAGGTACCTGTGTGACTTTCAATTTAATTGACTTCATGTATTGGATCACCACAGCTGCTGTTGCCTCCACAGAGTGGGAATAAAGGCACCTCGAGCAGGCAAGGGCCAAGCCTTGGTGTGTTTTACAGGCTTCTCTCACTGCAGCCTCACCTTGGAGGTGCACATTGTATTGAGCTGAAATTACTCTGGAAACAGCTTGTCCTCCACTGGCCACAGGAGAATCTAAATGAGGGGAGCAGAAAGATGTATCCCAACCAGCTACAGAAGAAGACTGACAACAGAGAGCTCTAAATCCACAGCTCAGAAGGCCCAAACTAGTGCTTAGCCACAAAACTGTTTGCCTTTTTTCTGGGGTTCAGCAGCCCCAGCTCCACAGCTTGTTCTCAGCAGAACCTGAGAGAGGCTCTGAGCAGAACCTCTGCTGCGTTCGGCCAGCACTGCCTCCCTCCACTGAGTCCCAGCTCCCTGCCAGCCTGACCCAGCTCCCATCCCGGAGTGCTTGCAGGCCCAGCTGGGCCATTTGAGGGCTGGTGTGATGGACCTGGCCTGGAGAGCACCTTATCAGTGCCCTGAGCTTATCAGAGAACAGGGAGCGTGGAGGAGGCTCCCAGCTGCGGTCATTAGCGACAAGCCGCTTCAAAGGGAAGTGACAGCTGTGCTGGTGTTTCAGGACCGACACACCCAGCCAGGAGTAACACACCAGTTGGGCTATTTATAATCCCTGATTCTCGAGTCTTAAAATAGCACTGCTTTTATTTTTACATTTTTAGGCACACTGGTATGTTTAAGCAACTCCATTCGCAGGCTCCACATCAAACACACCACAGGCGGTCTCGGAAATGACACTTGGGACTCTGCCTCCCCTCAGAAAGCAGAGGTGAATTTCCCTCTCCCCATCACCCCTATCTCCTTGGAAATTGTGACTAGTCCTATTTGCATGTATTTACATACAGACTGCCTCTTCCAAAAGCACAAAGGAGGGGCCATGCAGGCTGTGTCTGCAGACACCCAAGGAAAGCAAACAGCAGAGGTGTCCAGGCTGCAGTACACGGCCACACGTCTGCTGCTCTCATCCACAGGCACCACAAAGCCTCTGAAGGAGTTAATGGGTCCTTTAAGAAAGCAATACTGTTTGTGTTTTTCTTAAAAAAAAACAAAGGTCAATATACAGAACTAGTCAAACAAACCAGGGCTGCAGGTCTGAAAGGAGTTTTCCCTCCAGCTGCAGCACAGCCCTAGCTATTTGTTCTCTGCTCCCTGGTGCCACAACGTACCTTGGTTGGCATTTCTTAATGACTGGAGCATCCATGTGCTCTTTGTAGAACAATTATAAAATATTCAGGGCAGGAGAAAAAATTTCCTTGCACAGCCAAGGCTCCTCCAGCAGACTGCATAGGTGTCAAATGGTAAATCGTTAGGTGTTTTAATTGCAGAGTTATTTATACCCTGGAACTTGTTATTAACATAGGAAAAAACAGAACCGATTGTTACCCATAATTAAAAGGATTATTATGGGACTGCAAAAGCATGGATAGCTCCAGCCAGACCACCTGTCTTTTGGCAGTGGTGACTGGGGAGGAACATGGGGAGGAACATTAAACAGAGGCCCAACCTTCAGCCAAGAAGTTCAGAGGGGTGGTCTCAAGATATGAACCCCAATTTCTTTACTCAGTCTCACCCCATGACCCCTCTGCTGCCTCTGGCCCCAGGCCTGGCATTAAGCAGGGGAGCTCTGAGGAGAGGGTACTGCAGGGGTCCAAACCCATCCTTCCCTATCAGCAAAGCTTTTCTGACCAAGGGGTGCACAGATAAGACACATCCTGGATTTGGCCTGGAGTTGCATAACTATCCTGTTAAAAAATCAGGATTAACAGGTTATATTTTCATTTGCGAGATCATTATCTGCCCCAAGAAAGGTTTCCGATTTCACCAGCACTAATCAGGAGCCACAATGGATTTCCGGTCTCAGCAATGAGGCTCGAGAGCCTTTGTACCTTGTGGAGCCAGTTTCACTTCAAATCTAACTGCCAGAGCTATCATAGCTGCATGTTGAACAGATTAGGGGAAAAAGAAAAGTCACTGCTACTTACTACTGTAACTTATTTCTAAATCCATTTCTTACAGACACAAATCTCTCTGAGCACCCAAGCATCTTGTAGCTGCACTCCCTTTCCAGGAACAACACCCCCAGTCTCCCCAGTGAGCCCCAGTGAGCAATGATCCCCATTACAGTTATGTGCCTTAAAAGAAATGTGTCAAAACCCTGCACTGGTGCCCACCTCAAGTTCTGGTTTAGGCTGTTAAAGATATCATAAAAAGTAAGCAGCAAACAGGTCTAGAATAAAGAAATTAGTGTGCCACAACAGCCCATGCCCCCAACAACAAAGAGCTGTGTGCCCTGCACCAGGCTCAGCAGCATTTCCCATTGGAATGCTATCACCCAGACAGGGCATCTAGCACAGGAGGTGCCTTGGCCTAGGACAGTCAAGTACTACTGATGCCATATTTATACCTGGGAGGCCAAACAGCCTCACAGGAGGTACTGTCTTTGTGGACAGAGATGTGAAAGGCTTACTGACAACTGGCTTTACCAGATAAGTAAATTAGGCCTGGGTTACAGTCTTCATGTTCTCTCACTGCCTCCACTCCCTGGACTGCATGAGTCAGTAGAACTGGAGGGAAAATATTCACAAAATTCTACAAGTTCAGGAATTAAAGAGACATCTCTGAAACTTGCCTGTGGCACTCAATACCAGCTGAAAAACTGGGTTAGCTTGACATTGCTGCTGGAGGTGAACAGAGCTGGGAAGGCTGGCTGAGTAGTGAGAGCAGAGCCCCTCTCTGCAGAGCAGGTGAGCACAGTCCTGCCCACAGCCTCATTGCTCCAGCATGGAAACACCTTTTAAATGTTTAAATCCGGGAGTGAGAGCAATTAAGGAAACAAACTTTGTTTTCTTAACAAACATGAGGTTCAGACAGTTTGGGATTATGAGATACATGCAAATCTGCAAGTCTGGCCTGAGCAGGTTTTGAGGGCTGGAGAACTCTGCATGTTCTCCAAGGTTCGAGAGCTTTGCCTTGAGTACTCATAGCAGGACCATTTCAGTGTCGAGGCTCTCTCTTCTACCATCACCAAACCAGCTCCAGCTGACAGTCACACTGCCTGGCAGGAGGCTGGGAGAGCTCTGTGAAGGGAGCAGCAGCTCTGGAGAGCGAATCCCAAATGTCTTGTAAATCCTGCTGCAGGGAGTGCCACATCCCAGGGGGCTCATTGGAAGGCTCTCCTGGTTTGTCTGCTCAGACAGGATGCCAGGCCCTGCTGGTGATGACACCCTGCTGCCTCTCCTGATACCATGGTACTGCCCTGCCCCTGTCCTAGCAGCTTTCAGAAACCAGGGCACCAACTAACTCAGGAAAAAAACAACAAACCAGCAGGTTACACCAATTTTTTTCCTTAATACTTTCTGCTCCCATTTGCTGCTGAGCTTGAGGAAAGAGTATAAAGACTGATAAAAATGAGTCCACAAAGCTCTGATACTCTAGCCCCAGGCTGGGGAGGTTTCCAGGGGCTGGAGCAGGGGCTGCCTCCGGAGTCAGCTGGGAGGAGGGAGAGGAGGCAGGGGAGGGAGAAGGGGAAAAAATGAACAGCTGCAAAGCAATTAAGCAAGCCTCCCTGCCGTACTGTCCAAAGCAGGAGGCAATCTAATTCAGCCTGGTGCCTCTCTTCCTTCAGCCGTCTGGTGCCTTCCTGGGATTCAGGAAAGGGGCTGTCTGACTGCCCACTTTGTCTGGCGAGCCAAAGGGGCCCTTCCCAGCCACAATTTCCAAAGGAAAGAGATCTTGGCTGGTGGTGTCTCTTCTCTTCTGAGAAAAACATGAAGTGAATGTAGTGGCAGCAGCTTTATAACCCTCTCCTGCCCTTCCTCAGCAAACAACCAAAGTGGAGCTGGAGCAAGAAAATGACCCTGCTGGCTCTCTGGCTCAGCACTTGTCTCCCAGCACAATGAATCAATTGGCGTCCCATCATTATTGTGGTAACTGAATCTTTCACAAGCAAGATTTTATATAGAGATAGAATAGGATGTTTTCTGCTCATTTCCTTCCTGTCATTCCAATCACGAACTACTGTTAAAAATACAATGCATTTAAAGGCTGTAACATTTGCAAGCATGTGTTCCAGTTTCCCAGCTGAATGGCTGGGCTTTTGTTTTCTGCCCAGTAAAGGTGTGGAGAAACAGTGACGGAGGGGAGTCTGTGGTGCAGCTGGGTTAAAAACCCACATGTACAGAAGGTCATCTCATTTTCATGTTCCTAATATCAGGGATTACTTTAATTCCTTATTCTGGCCAACTGTTTTGGTTTATAATCCACAGCACAGGACTCCTTCCAGCCTGTCTAAGGTGGTACTTGTTCTGCTATTTCTTCAGAAACTGACAAAAATGTTTTATTTGGAAAATATTAGTTAGTCTGGGCAATAAAAGCCTTTTAGTACCCAGTCAGAGGAGCAAGCAGGGTCTGTTAGGAGAACAGAGTACAATTCAACTCTACTTTCAGTTATGTTTGACAGTAATCTAGGCAGCAGGTACATACCTTCCCCCTGGCTTGATCAAGACAACTATGCAAAATGTGTATTTTAAATGCAGCTAGACAACATTGAATCTTATTAAATTTCTCAATAGTATTATCATAAGTAGAAAAAAAAAATCATAGAGAAAGCCATATTTTGGCCCACCATTCTGAAAAATGCTTTATAAAGGATGAAATTTGAGGATTATTATTTAGCTCTTCATAAGCTAAAGCACAGTAACTTTATATATTGTGTCAACCTAGAATGGAGCAACACATTGAAAACAAGAGTTCCTTACTAACCTTTTAGCACATAAGGTCCCTCATGAAAGCCACAGTTCTTTCTAAAAATATAATTCATAGACATATAGATATATGCCACCTATCCAGGAAAAACTCAGACTCTGGACTGGGCACAAAATAGATTGGTACATATCCCCCCTCAATGCCATATTTTTTTTAATGGAAAATTTCTTATTAATTAGTAATTTTTAATTTCCTTTAAAAAAATAAAATGCAACATAAATAAATGTTGGGGATTTTAGTCCAAGTCCTAAACTATGGGAAAACACTGATATGTCTACCTTTTTCAGTTAAAGATTTACTCACATTTCAGGACATCACACAGTCTGCGGTGATGTTATCAGTACTCCTCTGTTATTGCTGACCTTAGGCGCTCTTAAACCATTATATACATAATATTCTCTGATAATAGAATGCCATTCACATTTCAGTAACAATAATTCACCTTAATGAGATAAGAACTTACACATCAAATGACTCTACCTCTATTTGAGAGATATTAGTACACTTTGGGTAACTGTAGAATCACAAATAATGACATCAAGAGTCCAACACTATTCCTGGAGAGCTTGTACTCCCAGTTACATCAGCAGGAATTTGAGATGTGTAAGAATTGCAAAAGCAGATGTTAATCTGCAGCAAACACCACAGGTATGAGCAGTCTGCATTTTTGCCTTAAGCAAACAAGAAAAACAAGGCTATTAATGAGAGAAAACAGCACCAGTTTCTAACTGCATGTATAAATAGGCATTAACACCAACTATATTCCTGAAGTGACTCATTACTGTGTGAAGAAAACTTTTACAAGAAACTTCACGTTGTTTACAAATTTCCCGTTTCCATTTTGATTTAATTCTTGCTTTCCCACTCGTATCATGCGCCACAACCTTAGCAAAGATCTTCCAAGAGACAGAAACTTAATGCTTAAACTAAAATCATCAAGATTTACTCCTTCAGTGAACTGCTTCTCCACTTTTCCTGATGTCAGGTAACTAAAGCAATGTTTTTACCAAGACAAGCTGAGGTTGCTTGGCACTGTGCTGGCCCAGGGGATGGATGGACGCTGCCCTGGCAGCGCTGGCTCCAGGCTGGGCGAGGCAGCGGCCGCGCTGCGCTAGCGCCGAGCCAAGGACGAAAAATACAGCAGGAATAGCCTAATTCCAGCTCTAAATGAGCTCAGCAGGGAATCTAAACAGTCAAGTCAATTGCTAGAATCTGCACTTTTCAACCTCGTTCTGCTCCTTTGATCAGACTGAATTTTGAGCTACGGCGATTAATAGACTAATAGAGGAAGTCACAGGGCATCTCTGGGGAGGGAAAGGAGAGAAAAGTGTTTCATACTCATCATGCAGCTATGCTGCTAAACACAATTCCATGGAGAAAACGAAAATGCCGCTGCAGAAAGTGTGCTGAGCGAGCAGCAAAGGAGGAGAAAAGGGGGTTGTACAAAACAAAAAAATGATGCTGATGTGATTGCTCATTCATCGCTTAAACACAGCCTTCGGAGCAACCGGGAGAGAAAACAGACTGCCCGAGCATGAGAGTCCTGTAAACTACCCTTCAACCCAGTGCTCTAACTGTTTATTCTTAATGCCACAGAGTAAAGGAAATATTAAACATATTTGCTATGCAAAGAGAAGCTTTCAAAAGCCCTGAGTAATTAAGCACTAAGGGAAATTGATTTGTTTATGACAGGGATACATACTACTGATATTCCGGGGTAGTATGTCCTCATCTGCTGGAAAGGGAAGAAACACATTAACATTAGAAGTCTGCTAAACACAAAAGAAAGGGAAAAAGTGTTTTGTTAAGAATTTTTTTATCCCATTTACTTTTTTTCTTGCTGTGCCTGAGAGGATGGGGCAGCTTCTCTTCCTACAAGGGGCAAATTTTCCTTTTGCAATTGATGACTTTAAAAAACAAACACAAGAGGACTTCAAATAACCCCTGGACTGATTAAAACATTAATTTATTTATAGCTTGGCAAGTTTGTAAAATGCTGGTACTAACCCCTAGAGGGAAAAAACCCCCCAGTACCAACAACAACAACAACACCACCAGAAAAGCCAAAAATAATTCAAATGTAAACCTGAGCTGAGGCAGGAACAAGTGCATCAAAGCTTCCAACTCCTGCTCTTTTTTTGCTGCAGCACTAATATAGCATTGCCAACGACTGCTGGGCCCCTTGCTGCATCCTTCTGCTCCACCTTTGGTCTTTCTTGAGCATACAAAGCCTAGATACATACATGATTCACTCTGCTCTCAGAAATAATCCTTCAGTCATCCTGGAATGACCTCCCACTGCGTAAATTTAGGCGTGTGTGTTTGAATCTTTACAAGATCAAGCTGTTAATGTAACGTCTTAGGCCAGGATATCACACTATTTTGGCTACATTAAAGGGCTTACCCTCCTTGTGGGTCTCTCATCAATTCTGTAGTGGGGAAAAATAGCTCAGCACAGCTTGTGCATAACCTGCATTCACATCTGCATCTGCCTGACACTGATCCAAGGAATTGTGTTTTCATTAATTCAACGACAAATGTTAAATAATTTTGCTGCTTATACAGAGAATATTATTTATACTGAAGTAATGCATTTACTACCTTCATTCTTTAACATTCCTATATTCCAAGGGTTAAATTGTAATACAGGATTACTTCTTGTTAATGGCACTTAATAGTAGCTTTTCAGAATTATGTACTGATAATGATGATATTTGCCTTTATATGTGCTATAAAAAATTTAACTTTAAAACATGTAATAGAATGATTAGCCTTCAAAGCCCTAAGAAGAGCTTCTGCATTCTCATTGTGAATTTCTATCAATTATTAGTACTGGGTGCTTGAAATATCCTAAGTGCTTGAGACAGAAATATTACACAGCCAACAGGGCAGACTGATGGGCTTCCTAAATGTACAGTTTTTGAAAACAACTCATAATAATGTTTGGCTTTCAAACCTTAATGTTAACAGCTTTGATGGGACTGCTTCTAATTCGTATTTAAGACCCATTACCTCTTCCTCTAAGCAATCTTCATGAAACATCGTTTGTTCTGGGGGGATATTTGCCATCCAGTGCAGCTCTGTAATGGCTGTTAATTCACACCATTTTGCCTGCTCCTGTATTAATCAGCAAACTGTGAATCATCCCAGTGTTTCCAGACTCACAGATGTATGAGAGAATCACCGAGGCCAGTTCAGTTTCTCTCCCCATTCAGTCCCACAGACAATATCAGTTCCTGTTTACAGACTCGGCTTTGTTTTCCCCCACCCACACACTGAAATTTCTCCAAAATGCCCAAAGAAAAAAAAAAATTAAAAAACCCCCACCGAGTTCATTTTACCAGGAAAGTTATTTCTAGGTATTGCATCCGAATCAAAACATGTTTGTACTTTGAGCTGGTGTGCAGGGCTCACTGCAGCCAGGCAGGAAGAGCAGAACAGGGAGGCAAAGGGGCTGCTCTGTCACCCTGCCCTGCCCTGCCGGAGCCAGGCACGGCATTAACTGCATCCAGGGACTCTCCTACACTCTTGTTTGCCTTTATTCTCTTGGTTAAATTGGACTTTGGTTCTGCATGTATTTTTGCCTTGTGAAGTACTGATATAATTTTAGACTATGACACAACAATAATAAGTAGAAAGCACCCCAAAAATCAAGGGTAGATGCCATGCTCTAAAGCACCACTGTGGAAAATATTAAAATTATTTATTAATTTAGGCATCAAATTTGAGGAAATAAGCAGGGCATGGCTTTAGGGAAGTGAGCACATTTTCCAAAAGCCAAGCTGCTTTTAGTTCAACCCAAGCTCCCCAAACTCTCATTTACTAAGAAAGAGACAGAAAATACAGACAATGTACAACCCTACCTTCCAAAAACATGGGGAAAATGGAATGAAGATGTTCTGATATTAATGGGGATTTACAGCACAGTTGAAATGAGTTGGGTGTACAACAGGGTCATGGAAACCATTTCCTCATTGCTATTCCTCAGCACACTGGGCCATGAACACACCTTTGCAATATAAGAATTATGGGTGTGCTGACTTGTGAGTGAGGATGTACCTTACCCATCACTAACCACTCTACAAGTTGTTATTTTTAAGAATGATACACAGAAGGAAGTTATGGCATTCATCCTGAAGCCAAGCAGTGAGAAGGTTGTCAAGTCCTTGCCTGGATTCCTGGGATGTTTAAAACTTTATTGTATCTAAGAGCACAGTTGAGAAAATATGTGTGTTCAAAACCTTTTGCTCAACTGCTTTTAATTAAAGATTTCTGCATATGGATTTTTTTTCTAATCTGTGATAACAAAGAAAGTAAAATTGGTTACGTGAGCGGAGAAAAAAAGGCAAGAAAATCTGCAGATGGGGCCTGATTCAGCTGATGTTTAGCCCAGAGCACTTGTGAACTGCTCCCAAGCTGTCTGGAAAACCTGAGAGGAACTGTCCATCCAGGCTGGCAGGGTCAGAGGGGTTTGGGTACAACTGGTGAACCAGACATGATAGTACCACCTTCCCAACACCTCTGGGAGATGAGCTTGTCTCCCACCCTGCACTGCAGAGCAGAAGGAAGAACTGTCTGTTGCTCAGAGCTGAAAACCACAGAAGCGAGGGGCTTTGAGGGCTCACACAGAATCCTGTGCCATGGCTCCCCCTCCTCTGCTCACCCACGGCTCTGTGGCTGTGCCTGGCCTGGAGCAGGGACACAGCTCGGGCACACAGCCTGGACACACAGCCCTGTGACACAGCCTGGACACACAGCCTGGACACACAGCCTGGACACACAGCCCTGTGACACAGCCTGGACACACAGCCTGGACACACAGCCTGGACACACAGCCTCGTCACACAGCTTGGACACACAACATGGACACACAGCCCTGTGACACAGCCTGGACACACAGCCTGGACACACAGCATGGACACACAGCCTGGACACACAGCTTGGACACACAGCATGGACACACAGCCCTGTGACACAGCCTGGACACACAGCCTGGACACACAACATGGACACACAGCCCTGTGACACAGCCTGGACACACAGCCTGGTCACACAGCCCCTGTCCTGAAGCTCCTGGAACATCACAACCAGCCTGTCAGGCTGAAATGCAGCATCTAAATTTCTCTGGGGTAAGTCACATTTCCCTCTGCATGTTCACAGCACATGAGCACTACTTCCTCTTTCTCCACCCTGGACAACCCTCCCTCATCGCTTCATTGTCCTGCACATAAGGAAGAGAAGATTTCCCTGAATGCCTCCACCACCCCTCACTGCTGTTTACAGTACGTCCTGAGCCTCGTTTTTCTTTCCAATTGGACTTTAATTTGTCCAGTGTGAGATTCCCATACAGTTGTCCGTGTCCTAAATGCTCAATTGCTGGTTGAACATTTTCCATTTTATTAAACAGGTCATGACCAAGGGAAAGACCTGTCTGGATGGAGGAAATTGCTGCAGCTTTGGTGTGGTGTCCACATTAATTTCAGATCCAAAAGGTGGGTGATGGTGAGAGTGGGGGAGAATGCTCCCCACATGGTGTTTAGAAGGATTGGCTCTATTTACAAGCTTCTTCTGTGCAGACTGCTTCCCCTAATGATGTGCTGTGTGGTGTCCAAGAGTGCTATCAGCACAACAGAGAGCTAAACTGGAAGGAATTATGAGTGCATTAGGCAGAGCTGTTGGAAACATCAGTGCCTGCAAACATCTTAAAATACAAGCCAAAGAAGTGGGAAGGTTAAGGCATGGCTGTAAGGGCCCCACTACAACAGGGGAATGCTTTGAAATACCCAAAATGGAACACAAGAAGACAACGCAATTCTAAAAAATGAAATCTAAAAAAACACTGAGAAAGAGCAATGGGCTCAGAAGATCAGATGTCAATTAAGGGGTTTTTATATTGATTACTGTATTTTATGTTTTATTACTGTTGATGTGTCGAGGCCAAACACCCCATTTTGTTCCACAAGTTTACTTCTTACTTTCCAAAACTTATCTGACATTATTTATTCACAGGGGAGGGAAGGGAGAAGAAGGGAGTTGATAGCTTCAGTCAAGCTCCTCTCAGACTCTCTTGAGAAGAGAACAGAGAATCTGCAAGTTTGAAAAACAATCAACTCACTGGCAAATGCACAGATAAATGTAAATTCAGAAATGACCATTCAGGAAGATGTTTTAACATCTGTGGAGATGTCAAACTCCACGCTCAGCCTCATTGCTCTCTGTAATCCAGATTCATCACCATCTTCCTTTATTCCCCTATTCAAAGGCACTTAATTAGCTGAAGGGCTTGTTGCTTTGCCTTCAAAAGCTCTCCATCCCTCAAAGGCTTTGCTTTGGTATTGTGCTGCTACTGTCCTTTGAAATCAAATCTGGTTTTCTCTTCACAGCATTGGTAAAAGAAAGAAAAGGTAGATTTTAAAACTTGGTTCCTGAGGAGAAGAGGAGAAGAGAAGAGAAGAGAAGAGAAGAGAAGAGAAGAGAAGAGAAGAGAAGAGAAGAGACCAGGAGAAAACTTCGTTCAAAGTGGCTTTAGAAACAAATTTGACCCTGATGAAAAAGGGTAGGGATTGAAGCTGCAGATGAAATCTGGCTAGTACTTTTGGTTTTATTAATAAAGCATGATACTGTAATGGTTTTATGCATTAGGAAGATGCCTTGTGACATCTTGGAAATCCCACATAAAACATTATTTTCCCCTGTACATGCAGGAGGACTGTATGTACTCAGATGATGCAGGTTGTGTTCTCTGCTTTTCCAAACTCTTCATCAACCCGCATCAGAGCTTATGAAGTGCTGCTGAGTCAGAACAGTCTCACCTAACAGTCACAGTGCACTGACTTTTCAGAGGCAGAAATAACTTCCCATAATATATGGCACCCAGAAATCAGGCCATGGTATTACCATTTCTTCATATTAATAAAAGCTGTATTTTGTATTCCATTATAGTTATTTAACCTTTGTCATCTAACCTCTGGGTCAGTTTGCTCTTTGTAACAGCACATTTCTTCTTCAGTCTTGTTTCTATATTTAGAAAACTTACACTCTGAAAGAAGATTTTTTAACTTAAAAAAAAAAGTATATTCTAGCTCAGAAGTTTTGGTGTTTCTCTGCAACCTATAGTTTATTCTTCCAACTCAGATAATGTATTGCTGCTTTTACCATAGCCAAAGAAATACTTTGCTTTTCAAAGGGTATTTTAATCCTCAGCATGTTCTTCACTATCCCATATGCAGTCCATATGTACTAAAAATACAGCCACTTTTACTGCAAATAATATTAGTTTTCTCTCTGTCTCTTCCCTTCTCATTTTTTCTCTATCAATATTTTTGGCAATGGAGATGAAACAAATATACCCTTCACTGACAATCCAGTGTACAACTCTCTGGATGTCAGCAGGAATGCAGAGAGCTCCAAGAATAGCACATTTGGTTCCTACGGTGCAAGTGGAGCTCAGAGACTCAGCCTGTCCCTCCAGACAATGGCTGTTTATCACCTACATCCCCCAACAAAACAACCTTTTCAGCTGGGTTTGGTTCTCAGCATTTCACACACGGAGCAGGCAGTGGGCAATCCTGCCCTCCTCCCTGAGACTCCCAAGTTTTAACTCACATCAGCTTGGGCTTGGAAAAGAGATAGCCACCCAAAGGATTTGTTGTATTCCAGCCTGACTTCAACTGTGAATATCCCCGGCTGGTTTTCCTGCCTTCAGGGAGGAGGGGATGCCTCCTTGCCCTGCACAGAGCCCTGTGTCTGCTCTTGCACTGGGGGACTGACAGAACAGCTTTTCTGCAAGTGGGGTGTTGTACCAGCATTGCTGAAGGCAGAACTGGGCCCAGTGTATTGGGCATTCCACAACAGGAAATCTGTAAGTACAAACTCTATTTAGACATGAAAATCAGGGAGATGCCCAACTAGTCAACCTGCCTGGGCAAATTCAGCATTTTGTGCACCCAGAAACAGAGGATGAATTCAAGTGGTGAAGCTTTACCCCTGAAAACAGCGTGTGATAGCTCTGGATACCTCTGACTCTGGCATTTACTACTGTGTTTATATTTGTTTATATTGTTTATATTTGTTTACAAGTCCAGACCTTTGAGTATAATTTCACTCAACAGTATCAGCCCTTCAGGAATAAAATGAAAACCTGCCCATGGCCAGAGAGCAGTGTTAGCCCCACCAGGCTCTGAGCTACCACACAATGCAAACTGTCAGCGCCTCAATCAATACCCAACAATAAAGACATGGTGCTTCAGATGGGGGAGATTAGCCCCATCACACTCAGCAGCGTCCAGGCAAGACAGGATCTGGGACACAGACTGATCACACTTAAAAGATACATCACTAACTAGGAAATGGTAGAGCTGTGAGGCACCAGCAGTAACCCCGCTTTTGGAATGTGGAGTGTTTGCTTTAATGCACAGTGAAACAACAGCAAAACGCTCACTCTGGGTCTGCGGCTGCTGCTCTGTTCCCCATGTTGCTGTGCCTGCTACAAGGATCAAATTTCATGGTTTATTGTTCTCCCTCCAACTGGCCACCATCCACATTCTTCTTCTGTACAAAGCTGCACCTCTTGCTCCAAAGAAGAGAGAACTATGCCTTCTTTTTATAAATTTTAGTCACATTTGCAAACACACACACAGAGTAAGGGGATGACTTTTAAGCACTAAACAATATTTCAGGGAATGCTGTTATTTTTCTCTGAGCAAATTTCTGTGAATGAGGCTAAAAAAGGGCAATTTTCCACGAGAAATTTACTAATTTTTGAGATGCAGAAGTTGTCTCCCCCGTCTTCTGAATCTTTAACACTGTGCCTTTTAATGAAAAAATTGCTCATTCCTTGAAAAGTCCTATTCATCACCTACCTCAGGAGGGAACTGCACTGAAATTCTGCAAAGCTCAAATTCATCTCTGGATACACTGCTGGAAATCAAAACCACAGTCACTGGGGCTACTTCTCTCTAACGGAGTAAAATTGGTACAGAGCAGGTGGGGTCCAAAATTCAGTACTATCTCTCAACGTAAATAAGAAATCTATTGCAGACAAATAACAGATCTCCATGCTAGATTCCATGAAATGTAGTAAGTATCTCAGACTCAGGGATTCCTACACAGAATAATTTTCCTATGTAATTTTTCTTTTAACTCAGCACTCAGGATCCATTTTCTTCTATGAGATTTGCAATAAAGTTATCAAAGCCTTACAAAATGCTCCACTCCTGAATATCCACCATCTTTCTTCAGCAGCTCAACAGACTGTAAAACTAGAGCACTGTCATCTGCTGTGTAATTATTGGTCTAAGTCTTCCCTGTAAAATGAGGGAGGCACCATAAGCTTACCTAACTAGTCTGAAAATGTAAAATGCTCATCACCTGTAATCACTGTCTTAACTGTCCTTGATCTTTACTGATAGCAGCAAGATTATAATAACTCTCTCTCTGACAGTGAGAATTAGCTGAAAATGCGGCACAGGCAGAACACCAGTGAAGTTGCTCAAAGAAGGAGTATTTCGGCCAATTAGACAGACAGACTTCAGGAATTTTTTATATTTTTTTTATGTCTAATCAGTGATGCAAGGGGTTCAGAGGTATAAGACTAAAATGCAAAGCAGGGAAAACTGGGGCATAGAAACCTCAGGAATCCAACAAGGACATTCCTACTTCACAGACTCAGTGGTGAAGCCAAAAAGAAAAACCTCAAAGGTTATGGACGTATGATCAAAAGTGATCATGTCACTGTGGTTAACCTTACCAGTCCTCATGCAAGATGCAGGAAAACACCATGAACGTGTTCTTCACCCACACCTGCCTCCAGAGTAAAACATCTGGTGGGCAGTAATTTGTGGAACTGCTGCACTTTGCTCCCTTTCAATCGTATGTCTATCCACAGGCCAGGATCCCAAGCCAGCAAGACTCTCTACTCCCTTTTAACCTGGGTCCCACTGAACACAAGCAGTGTCCTCATGTGCCTGGAGCAACAAAGTGCTCCAGGTCTTTGTTGAATAAGGGGCTTTCACTGGTAACCCTCTGAAGAGCACTAGCTGTTCTACAGCTGCATAAGCCAGTTCAGTGGGTCAGTCCTTCCCTGCTGCCTGCTCTGGGCTGCTGCAGGCAGTAGGGGAGAACCGAGGGAGCACAACTGGGAAAAGAGGGAGGTGATCCTGAAGAGGCACAGCGGCAATGCACTCCACTGACTTACCCCTCAGAAGCGGATATTTAGTAACTATCCCCCATTTCTCATTGCTGTCACAGGACATCATGGTATTTAGTTACACCAGCAGTACACCAAGATTGATGAAATCCCCCTCCTTAAGAACCAGTCAGTTTGCAGGGAAGAAGGCAAAGAAGACCTGGCTCTGGAGTGCATTTCACACTTCAGCTCTCAAGCAGATCCCAGCAGAATTTCAGTGATCAGTCTCTGCTTTACTGGGAGAGCAGTGTCTCAGTCCTTCCCAACTGCTGATGGAGTGACTGTGTGCACAGCTAAGCAGCTTGGAGGAGTCTGCTTACAAAGTGTTGGCTCAGCCTAACAAAGCCCTTGGTCTGGTGGTGAGGTTTGGTGTTTCCAACTATTCTTCCAAACAAAAAGACATTTATTCCTCACAGCCAGGCTGCTCTCAGACCCAGTCCTCGAGCCCTTCCCTGCTCCCAGAACCCTGGTCACAGCAGATGTCTCTGATCTGGGGTGCTAGCAGATTCACACCTCTCACTGAGTCTCAGGGAGGAGGTGGCTGGACAGGAGCCAGGGCTGTGCCTCACTTTTGCCAGCTGCATTTTTGCATTTACCAGCTCGATTCGTATCACAGATCACCATGGGTGGGGAATGGCCCTCATCCAAAGCAGGGAATGGCTTCTGGCAAATCCTAGTAACAGGTATTTCAAGTCTGCCTCTTTGCTATTCAGGAGCTGTACTGTTTGACCTGCTGTCCATGAAGGACACATTTTAACTTCACTTCTCACCCCACCTGATCTTTTCTAGCCTCAGAAGCACAACACAGAGATGAATTTGTTGAAGGGCACTAAGATAAAAAGAAGATATTCCCTCGGAAAGGATAACATGAAACATGCAACAAGAATATCTCTGGAGATTATAATATAAGATGAAAGAGACCATCACCTATACAAGTAAAAAAAATTACTTCAAAATAGCCCAAAGTTCTCCACCAGGCTAAAACAGGTAATGCATGGTGGAATTACAGTACATTTTTAGTTGAAGAAATAAATAAATGTACTATGATAACACCAGAGGTTGTTACTGCCTTGTCCACGTATGCACTGTGCTCACCTCAGAAACTTAGTGACGTCGCATTTGAAACACAAATGGAAAAGCAAAGTTCAGAAAATAAATGACTTGGTATTTTCACATAAGCCATGTAAGACAGAAGAGAGGTTCTCACCTGTCTGCTTTGAGATGGCAGTGTGGCAGCCTGCATCTGTCTCTGCATCCGATGTGGCTGCATCAGCTGCCGGAACTGCTGCTGGAGGAACTGGCTGCTGTTGGTCTGCTGGGACTGCTGCGTGGCTGGAGACTGCTGCTGCTGCTGCTGCTGCTGCTGCTGCTGCTGCTGCTGCTGCTGCTGCTGCTGCTGGAGATAGTGAATGAGGGACTGCTGTCCTTGTCCTGCTGTCAGAGGGGACATTTTCTGAGTAGCTGACTCCGAGGCAAAGTGAGACAGTGGTTTGGTGTTGTTGAAAGAAAACTGGTCTTGGCTAACAGGGCTCTCATTCACCAGACCTGGCTGTAAGCTACTGGATGGCTGTTGCATAATTATGTTCATATTTTTGGTCTGGTTTGCAGTCATTGATTTAAAAAGCGAGTTCTGCATATTTGTGGGATTGCTGGTGGGAGTGATGTTAGAGATTAATGTACCTTGAGGACTGAAGGGCTGCTGATGCAGAGCAGGGCTTGACAGCTTTTCTGGCCTGTACGGTGGAGAAGGTCCGGTATTTGTGGAGGCCATGCTGGCAACCAAGTTGCTCTGTGGGCTTTTAATGCTGTTGGCTGGCAAGCTGGCTGCTGTGAGAGCAGGCAGCATGGAGCTCTGAGGGCTGAAGGGCTGCTGGCTCAGAGCTGGACTGGAGAGCTTCTCAGAGCCATAGGGGGGAGAGGGGCCATTGGATGGGGTGCTGCTGGAAGTCATGCTTGAAAGCAGAGTGTTTTGAGGACTCTGAATGTTGTTTCCTGGTAAGTTATTAGCAGGCATGCCAGACACCATAACATTTTGAGGACTGAAAGGTTGATGGTGTGGGGATGATCCTGCCCTGTAAGGTGGAGAGAGACCAGGAGGAGACATAGTTGGCCAGCTGGGAGTCTGTACTTGTTGCTTGGTACCAGACACCTGCTTGCTGGCTGCCAGCTGCTTTAGCTGCTGAGCATGCCAGTTGGAGCCAGGCATGTTGGGCAAGGGTACTGGGAGCATCGGTGGTGGCTGGTTTTTGTTCTGAGCTGCTGTAGAGATGGGTGATGCAGCAGGTTTGTTTGAGGGAGGAACTTGGAAGTTAGCTCCAGCAGATGATGGTCTCATCTGAGGGGATCCTCCACTGGTTGGATTGCAGCCTGGAGAAAAATCTTTGTTAGCAACATGGTTCTCCAAGTGGGAAGTCTGTGGGGAAGACTTTGGAGTGGTACTTAGGTTTGGTTGGGAATGACTCAGACCAAGTGGATCTTCAGCCTTGCTGCACAAAATCTTCTCCAGATCCAGGTCATTGGGAGAAGGATCAGGCATTTTGGTCAGCTCTTCCAACAGATCTTGCAGCTCCTGGTCCACAGACTGTAAGCTGTTTCCTTTCTCGTCGTAATGGACAATGTTGTTGGTTTGCCCTCCTATTGAGCCCTTCTGGTTTATTTCTGTGCTGGCTGGCACTGAGAACGGGGAGCCAATGCCACCCCCATTCAAGTGATTGTTCTCGAGGAGCACTGGGTGCCCTGTGACTCCCAGGGAAGAAGTGCTGTGACCAGTGGGGAATGGAGAACTCTGCATTTCTGGACAGGCCATGCTGGGATTGGCACCTTGGCCCATGGCAAGGTTTACATCGTCAAGACAAAGTCTTTTACTGTCATTTGGGAAAGTGACATCAGGCACGCCACTGGAGGCAGGAGAGCTATCATCTTCCAGTTTTCTTTTAATGGATCCCTGTAACTGTGAAAATATAAAAGGAACAAGAAAGGATGCATTATTGACCATATTCTGACATGTGCTGAAGCTCCATAATACAACACTGGGTTGGAGATAAAGAAAATTAAATAATACAATTAAAAAGCCAATCATGTGAGACAAATTCAATCAGGATTTAAATGTGTGCAACTTCACCGAAATCAAAAGAGTTATAGTCAGACAAAAGCTAAATCTCATGAGTTGGCTTTAAAACAGATGTTAAAGCTACAAAATACTGTCTGTTATGTGAACTGTAATAGAAGTTTTTAAAATAGTTTCTGGTTGCATTTCAATTAAGACATTATACTCTCTGCATAACAAACATGCCAACATTTTTATGGTAACATTTTTTAGGTCTAAATGGCAAATCTGAATGAAACCCTGGACTGAATTTAGTGACCTTCTGCCAGTGACTCGAATTAAATTCAGACCTGAGACAATTAAATTGTTTTACATTCTTTATAGGCCAAACATCTGAAATAACTAGCATACTTTCTAAACAAACCAAAACAAACCAAACTCTCAGCTATCTATCTAAACAGACTTTCAAACTTCCTATCACAGATGTTTTAAATTCCAGAAAGAGTAAGTAACAGCTAAACTTCTTAAATTTTGTTTATTCTTCTGTGTCTAAGGCATTGTGAGCTTCATCTTTTGAAGGATTGCCACTCATTCATAAAAATAGACATGTTTTCAAAATACAATTATATAAATATCTTGACCTACAAGAAATGATAGAGCTGTAAATTCACAAATCTCAGGGAAAAGAAACCTGCCTTCCACATATAAAGAAAGTGAAACTAGAAACAATGCTTCTCATACTATTTCAGCATATGGCAATCTCTTCCACATAAAATCATCTATGGCTTTCAATTTTAACAAGCATGACCTGTATGTCACGGGATTAATCAGACCTTAACACTGCTGCTTCAAGTTAAGGGAAATAAGCATTATGACCTTGTTTATCAATAGAGGGAAGCAGTATATAGAAAAGTATCTGATCAGCAATGGGATAGTGAAAGAACACTGGTTCCTCTAAGCCAGCTCCCAGTAAAGCTTCTCCCAGCTCTGGGCTACAAGTCCAAGTGCTTCCCATCATGTAGTGCTATTAAAAAATCCCATCCAATAAAAGCTCATATCAACAGAAAAGTCCCCCCACCAACCCCAGCATAATCAGATCCACTCCAGAGCTATGCTGCATATGGCCAACTTCTAAATTTTACACTAATTTTTAAACACACTGCAGTTATGCCTCAGTCCCTGCACAACTACAGCACTTTGGTGCTCTCAGACCACAGTGTCACAGCAGTGTCACCACAGGCTGTGTGAAGGCTGTGGGGCACAGGGGGGCACACCATGTGCAGCTCCTCTGCACTGTGCAAACAGCTGATGTCCTCCCCTACGTTCAGCCTGTCTTCAGGCAGCCCCACAAGCGTGTATGGCTCTGACCTGGGAACGTGGCAGGGCTGCCTGGTGGCTCTCTCAGCTGCTCTCACACCCCTCATCACTTGTTTCTAAATTCGTGGGCAGAGGGACAATGGCAGATTTGTGCCCACAGTTGCTGAGGGTGTAGATGCAGTTTGGGATTAGTATCAGACATTGCCATGCTGCCATCCAGTTTACAGAGACATTTGGAAGAGAGTGAGAGGATACAAGCTGGTTGTCCATGATCATCATGGCAGCTCTGCAGACTACAATGAGCTGCTGAGCAGCTTTTAGGAGATCTTCATCTACCCTCCATCACCAGACATAGCAGCTTTGGCATTGTGGCAAAGAGACCTTTGGGTGTTTTCCCTTTACTCCCAAGAGTTGTCCCTTACAGAGTTATTAGTGCTTGTCTCTGGTGTTCTCCAGTCACATTGCTTAACATGGGCTGTGCTCAAAAACCACAGGTGGGGAGAACTGAGGAGAGCTGCTTCCAGTGCACGATGTCTGGTTACTGAGAGCCTCCTTGGGCAGCAGTGTTTGTGCTGGGCCAGGACTGCTGCTCTGCGAGAGCCTGTCCCAGTGTCACAGCCAGACGCTGCTGCACCGTCAGACATTTGCTGATGAGGCCAAAGTTTGCTTAGCTTTAGGAAATGGAGCCAGGCCTAAATCTTCTCCCAAATGTTAGTCTAATGATGGATGAAATAGTTTTCCTTCATTTTCTCTGCTAAAATTAAGCCAGAGCTGCATGTTTCAACAGATGTTGCCCTGTGTAGGCTGAAACATGTTGGTGGAGACTACCTACATATATTTAAAACTCAGACATGTACAGAGAGTATTTACAGGGGCTTCACACATCCAAAACAAACAGAGTGTGCTCCCAAGCTGCACCCTGGGAACCTTCAGGCAGGAAGTGTGGGGGATCTCCCACCCTTGGCCAGCTGACATGCTGGCATGCATGTCCTTGCCAGCTCTTCCCTTGCCATAGGACATTCCTACGCTCTGAGTTACCGGGGAAAAATGTGGGCTTTCTAAACACTCTGAAAAACAGTTCTTTAACTGTTGCACTGGGGAATAAGTGTGAAGGGAAACAAAACTGCATTTCCCCATGACTGTTACTAGATAGAAACAGCTAAAATAAGGCCATAGCTTTCTGATGGCACAGGTATTCCAAAACTGGGACAGGACTTTTAAATAGGATGCTGTTGCTTAGCCCTCCCGAGAAGATTTGCTGTAAGAGAGGCAATGAAATTAGCTGGGTGTCATGTTCTCTTGAAAAGCAAGATTCCTGTTTCCCAGGAGTATTGCACAAGTACTATAAAATCCAGAAGACCAATTTCTTCCAGTGCAGGCAGGTATAACTCCACAGAATTTAGTAACATTGCTTTTGCTTAAGATGGATTTGACTACAGCCCCAAACTTGAGAGAGAAAGATACGCTTCTTAAAGCAACTAAACAAATCACAGAATAATTTTGGTTAAAAGGGGCACTTGGGTGCCATCATCCTTCTGCTTCAAGCACATCACCAATGTAAAAAATAGATGATAGTCACCAGGCACTTAAGCATGGAGTTTCCATTATAAACAGAAATCCCTCCTCGCTCTGGCTGAGAGGTTGTTTTCAGTGCTCCCCACTGACACCTCAGTGGTTGTTTCTTCCACACAGCAGACTCTGAGCTGGTGCTGGCTGTGAGGAGCCCCAGCTCCCAATGACTGCTCTCCATGCACATGCTGCTGTGGCAGCCCTGACCAGTGCAGGGGACAGGAACACAATTTCCTGTTACTGGGACCCTGCCTGGCTCAGACATGCCAACCACAGTGGTGGCAGGAGAGCATCAACAAGGCACTACAACTTTTAGGATCAGCAGGTCCTGACCTCACTAATTCAAGAAGTTGTTTGTTGCAGAACATTCCTTCATCTGGTTCCAGATTCCCCAGGGAGGACCCAGTTTATTCCAACTCTTTCACCTCTTCTTTTTTTTTTTACACAATTTGACAAAATCAACAGAAAAGAGAAGAACACCAAAGCTTGTTCTTCCCCTTTCTCTGCTGATTAGTATATTGGGCAGCTCTGTTTCAAAGAGCTGAGAAGTGAGTGGAAATATTTTAGAAATGCATCACACACACACATACACTCTCCTAAGCTGGTTGGAGGCTGCCTATGGCTCAGTATGGGAAAGCTTCATTCAGATGTGCAAGCAAGGACGAAGCAGACAAGCAACAAAGGGGCTCTTGTGACATTGTCAAAATGCATTAAAATGCACTGGCATGCACAGGCTAACTTCTGTTTGGGAATACCTGGGAAACAAAGGCAGCTCTCCGATTCAGGGCATATCTGATTGTGAGTTCTCCATTATCTCAGGTTTGCTTTTAGCAGTGATCCCAGCACTACTGTCCTCTCCAAACCAGCAGGCTGTCTTTCTGGGAAGGACCAAGTCACGCAGGAGCAACGCTGCGGGCTCGACATGGCAGCACAAGCAGAATAAATAATAAATGTTTACGCTGCTCTGTCCACAGAAGCTGCACAGCTGTGGTTACAAACAGCTAATTTGTCACACGCTCCCTCCCTGCACCAAACTGATTCCCTCCATGCGGGCAGAGTGCTCCACAGGCTTCTCTTGTGCAAGGAGGGAAGGGCAGCCTCAGCAGGAGAAGCCAGTCCTTGGCTGTGCCCTCCTCAAGCTGAGCTCGCTCTAAGGGTGACCTTGGCCATCAGGCACCAAACTTAGGAGGTGGTGCTGGCCTTGAGGAACTTACTCAGTGAAGGGACAAAGGAAGGCAGGAAGTGGCAAAAACTGAAGCAGAGTGTTCAAACTGTTAATAAATACATACTGTGATGGTTCTATTGGATTTTAATAACCAATCACACATGGGCATAATCTCTGGACTGGCTCCCTGCTTTGCCAGCATTCAGCCTTTCTTCTCTTGTAACATGTCAGCTGTCCTCAGCTGCTGCTCCAGCTCTCCCTGTGAGCCAGGCTGCCCCATGGCCCTCCTGACAGCCCCTCCTGTCCTGGAATTAATTCTCCTCCTGGAACTCATGCCTTCCTTCACCTGCAGGTGGGAAACTGGGAAGGAGCACCTGCATCCTGCACTGGAAAGCCTTGTTTCTCCAGCCTCACAGTTGACCCCTCCATCAGAAACAAGCCACCTCTAACCAGAGATTTCTATTTAGGCCAACATACTGCAGAAATGAGAGAGGAAAAACATTAGGCAAGGTATTTCAGTGCCTCAGCCGGTCAGAGAGTCAAGCCTTGATTTACAACAACAGCAAGGTGCTGATTATTGATCTGCACCATCCCACCCCACGCACTGCCATGGACAGATCCAACCTACAGCAGTGATTCCCACACCCACACAACCTCTTTGAGTAAGCACTGAGACCAGTGGCTGCTGCCATCCACACCCCCCCTCAGCAGCTGCCCTGTGTCCAGCAGCGTGGCCAGAGACTCTCCTGATTTCATAAACTGATGTTCATGGATCCATGACTGGCATATCCAGAATGGGAGACAGATAACCTTCTTTCACTAAGAGTCTCAAGACCCTTGTAACCTTGGGAAATTCCATGTGTTGGTTTTTCTGTTTGTTTCACTGAGGACAAGAAATTATTGTAAAAGGAGATGGGGCAGGTGGGGAAGACATCAGTCTCACCACAGATCCTGAGATTTGCTAATGTGGTGGCAGCTTTGACAAAGCCTTTCAAAGCAAAACACCTCGGGAATCCAGGTCACTGACAGGCTGCTAAGATCTGGCATATCTGAATTATTTTGACAGATAGAGCACTTTTAATTTTTGGTGGAAGGTCTGAGCAAGGCAGAAGCCTGAGATAAACAGAAGTATTTTTTCCCCCCAGTATTTTCTCAAGGCATATTGCAAACTATTCCCTCTGCGAAGTATAAAACCTGAGTCTAAGGTTTGCTTAACTGAACTGACCAGAGAATCTATCAGTGTCTGTCTCTTTCAAACACTAGACACTGCCAAAACTGGAAGTATGTATTTGCCAGAGGCAAACTGTTTGCAGCATTCAGCGATCAAGACTTCAGCCTCTGTGGCTTCAACAAGCTTCAGCGAGACCTATCTGCCCATCAGCCCAAAATGTTTCTATCTGTTCTGACAAAAACAGTCATGCAATGAGAAAATGGAACTGGCAATTTTCCATATAAAACAAGAAAACTTCACATTTTTTTTCTCCTGTGCCTTAAATTCACAGCTTGGAAAGTTTTGTGCTCCCTATTGCTCATTTATCCACACTAGACAGATTTTACTGTCCTGCTAATATTTAGGGACAGTTGGTGAAAAATAAGTGAGAATGTGCCTGTGTGTTTAAAGGCTGGAAAGTGGATCTGATATAAAATATTACTTTTTAAAAAGGAGCAGTTACTTGCAGACCCTCTGTGTTGGGTAGTAGGCTGGCTTGCACACGACCAGCAAACCCCAAATGCTCCTGGGCAACAATCCCACTCCAGAACGGCAGGACCTGGCACTGCAGTAAGTGCATTTAGCACATCTGTAGGTTTCTGTTTCTGCATGCTGGCTGCAGTTTGGTGAAAGACATTCACATTATATACCTGAATCCAAGAAAAATTGCCTCCTGCTGACCAGTGAGCAGCCAAAGCAGTACCTGACTACGAGAAACATAAACTACATTTTATCAAAGTCATATCTCAGGCTACAAGGAGAACTCAAGGAGGCTCAAGCAATTAAAACTACCACTCACTTTTTCCAGACTAAGGTTAAAAATAAGCTAAAATCACATTCTTCCTACTGCTTTGGGCTGTTTGATCCTTCTGATTTCAAGCAATTTGAGCATGGATGGACATTAAGTTGTCATTTTACAGTGTCAGGAAACAGATCACAATGCAGTTCCCAGCTAGCAGAGCCATGCACCAGTGTGCTTAAAAATTGCAATTCCCCAGTTTTTCAGGTAAGGAGTACCAGAGTAAAGTCCACTTTGGTCTGCTGGGTACTTGTAGTCTGCAAAGGTGGCAGATCTGTTTGTAATGAGGTGTGGTGGTAGAGAAAGGATTATGAATAGGGAAAATTCACAGGGTGGGTTTCCTTCTATTCATCATGCTCATAGAAATAGGCAGCTGGAAGGGAGGATGTAGGAAGAGGAACCGGGGATGTAAGCAGTGACTTTAACCATGAAAGGACATTGGTTATTAGCCACCTTGTATGCATGAGGTGGATTGTTTTTACCTGACACTACAGCTTCTCCCAACTCCCGCCTTTAAAACAAATACAATAACAACAGGTATTGGAAGTGCACCTGTAAATCACCTCCTAAACACTGCTGCTTCATGTGGAGAGTTTGATCTCCCCTCAGTACATGAGCATCAGTTGACTTGATGGGAGTGTGCACTGATCCTCTGCCCCATTGCACCACTCATCGAGACCTTCCCCAGTTACTCCCTCCGTAAATCAGGGACCTCATGCTGTGTTAAAAGAGAAAGAAAAGAACAAGGTGCGTGCTTTTCCTTAATAGATCTCACACTCCTGTTGTGAGTGCAAAGCTGAAGGAACCAGGGGCTGTGTTCACACACCCCCTGAGTGTGCACTGTCAGAGACCACAAAACACAGAACTGTGCCCTTCAGCTGGTAAGCACAGAAATCCCAAACACCAAACATCATGACTGCACAAAACCAGAATAATGTGATCTCAAAATAAGCTTAAGCCACAGAAACTAACAGGAAATTCACCTTGGACTACCACGAGCCTAAGGTATTACCTTTCTTTTCTTCTAAATTTTAACAAAGAATTAAGGGGAAGAAAATACTACAAATATGATTTTCCCATTCACTGATTTGTGTGAATGCAATTACACTTATAATGATAGAAATATGTGTGATCTATGTCTTGCTTTCAAAGGGAACAACTTACAGCCTGCAGAGCACCAAGTTTATGAAGAAGATTTTTCTAATTACCCATGTGCAAAATCACAGGAAACATCACTGATGTCTGAATAAAGGTATCAATGCAGGATGTATTCCAAGGAGAAAAAAGACATAGCCAAGAATATACCTATTTTGCCATCCTACACAAGCAAGATGCATGCAAGAGGCCAAGCACCATTCATTATAAAGAAATGAAAAAAAGAAGAAAACCAGCAGCTTTTATACTTTTCAGGTCAGACAGAATTACCAGACTCATTTGGTAGGCACCAACAGAGATCTGCCCTATCAAAACAAATGTTCAGAGCCTTCCCATCTTGTCTTTCCTTAGCAATTCATCTGCTTTCGGTATTAATGTCACTGTTAAAATGGAAATTTTTCCAGGAGAAAAATTGCCGTTGACAAATGGATCTGGAAGAACAGGACTACTGCCTGCTCCTGTGTTGTGCTGCTAGCAGGAGATCTCTGTGCAGATGCCTTGCAATTAGTCATCTGAAGACTTACAGCAATCACGTCACGCATATTGTTTGGCTGTGACTTCCACGTTCCATTTAATGACAAGTGTTATTAACTAGACATCTGAAGACAGAACAAGTTCTTTGCCTCTTGGTTTTAAGCTGTAGTACAAGAGCAATTCTTTCATATCTGGCTGTAAATCAAGATCAATCTTAGACTCAATGCCTTTCCATCAGTATTACCTCATCTTAGCTCAGTTTTAATACCAGCAGTATTGTTTTATATCTTTTTTATAGTCCATTAATTTCAAAGTCCTGTGGAACACTTTGCAGTAATTTTGTAGACTACATTAATTTCTCACAGCAATATCTAGGTTGGAGAACTGCAGATCCTCTCCACTGAGCGAAAAGTGATGGTTTTGCTACTTGGGTCTCCCAGGATTTGTAAGATACTTTTCTCTCTTCTTTTTCAGCCCCTAACACTGGCACAGTTATGCAATGACTACAAGTAGAAGAAACAGGATGTACGTGTTCCTAAATTATGAGGTAGGTTCTCCATTTACTAGATAAGCAGATAAAACCCAGTCTGACCCTTCTTTTCTGCTACATATTGTATTATATTTTTAAAATCTCAGAAGATTTAGTCCTGTGGTTTTACCAAACTACAGGTGCCATTCTGTCAAAAGGTATCATTGGGGAATTAATAGCCTGGAGGCAGAGCCTCCAATTAGGTCAAACCTAGGGACAAAATGCTTTCAAACTCACAGAACAGTAAGAAACAATGCAATTTCAGTCTGAAAAAAGGGCATTTTTATTCCAACAGCTGAAGTATTCACACTTACTCCTCCAAAGAATAACAGCTCCAGCCTCCTGTGTGTGGCTGCCCTGAATGCTGAGAGCAGCACCCTCACATCTGCCAGCCCAGTGCCCTTCTGCTGACTGCCTGCACTGGAAAATGATCTATTACTGAACCTAGAGCTCTCCTCTGGGCTCAGGCAGGACAAAATATTTAAAAGAGCAGTTTGAGGTTTCTCCTAAGTGGTACCAAAAACTGGAGCACAACTCTTAAGAAGGATGGAACAAGTGGGCAAGGAAAGAAACATTCTGAACAGCTCCTCTCCTGCTCCTTTGATGTTCTCTGTCTTTCAGAAAATGAAACAATAAACAGGATATTGATTAATACAGATCCAAAAAAACAAGCCTCACTTAGAGAAAAAAGATAATCAATCTAGTCCCACAGAAAATGGGTGTAGAGAGAAGTCTGTATAACGGCCAGAAGCCGAAATCTTTTGTAAGGCAGAGGAATGAATATTTAATTTGTTTCTGACTACTTCATGTTATCCCACCACTTTCATCTTTACCAACCCAGCACCTCTGCTATTCTCAGCGTGCATCAGCTGGAAGATGAAAACAATTCATTGGAAAAATGCTGTTTGTACACAACTTTCCTCCTGCAGCAGGGAGATGACCGCAGCTCTTGCTCCTGTAGTACCTGCTCTTTGAGCATGGCTCTTGAACTTACCCAGGGACCTTTAAAGGGATTCTGCATGTCAGTGGTACTATGAACCCTAGACCAAACACAGATTCCAGTCCTGAAGCCTGTGTTCTGTATAAAGCTGCTGAAATCTTGGCCTCAATTAAATAAATCGGTTGGACTTGATGATCTTAGGTCTTTTTCAACCTAAATGATTCTATGAATATTTTGGGACTCTGACTTCATCAGGGATGACATTTCACTCTTTGCTCCTTCTTCCTAACCAAAGGAGTGAATTAAAAATACACAGGAGTTGGAGAAATTCTCTCTGCCAGAATGTGCAATGCCAAAGTTACTTGGGTTGTAACCAGAGAACCTCTTGACTTGCTATAGATACCAGTTCCCCTCTGTCCTAGAAGCAATGTTAATCACACATTCATCACTGCAAACTGACAACATAAATGCTGACTTATGCAAACAATATTAGAGAAAATGGTGTTCTTGCTGCAGAAGTGAATTACACAGCCTTTTAAGCTTTCTACACTTCTCAGTTTTATGTAAACTCTAATTTCTAAGCTTTTGTTCTGCCTTGAAAGGTCACACGGTTGAAAGCCATGAAGCATAGCATGTGTTCCTACTGATATTAAAATACTGTTTACTAAATCATGCATATAAATGTAAAGAAGAAACTGTTTGCAACCTACTGCGTTAATAAGAGATGATTTATAAGACAACACAATTCCAAGTATCAACATGTGGAATGTAAAGATCTGCTCTCAATCACACAACGTGATTTTTTTGGCTGTTTTTTGAAGCAAAGCCTCTGCACTGCAATCACACTAACTTCTGATGACACTGTATTTGACTGATTAAACTCTTAATCGTGCCAATGCTTAACTTCAGGAATACAAGTGGCCTTTTCAGATTTGAGCATATGATTGCACATTTGCAAGATCAGGACTTCATTTGCATATTCAAATTGCAAAACTGCATCTTCCCTTTGTCTGTGTAAGGCCAACTATAGCGCTCCAAATGCTAAACAAGCACCGTAGAGTTGGACAGTATTTTTAGCATCTCTGTGGTGCACTCCTATCTTTAGCTGCTGTGTTCACAAACAATCCCACAGGACACTGCATAGCTAACATAGCTCAGGCTCTTCACCACATTCCAACTTTTCTCCCAAAACATGGTGAAAGCAGAGTATAAAACAGACCAGTTCAGGACCCTCTACAGTTTCCTAAGATGCATTGTCTTGAGCAGAGCAGAAATATTTTCAAGCACAAGAACAATAAAACCTCAGCACATTCTGCTCTGGAGTGGTGATGGAGCTTGCTGTGACTTCCTTGGGGGAAAATACAGCTCTACACTTCGAGTTTGCACTGTGCAGATAAATCAAGTAGGACAGCAAAGGATTTCTGCATGTTGTTTCCTAGCAGGATGTGCCTATGGGTTCATGGCAAATTTCTGGTCAAAGCTTAACCCTGCAAGAGAAGTTAATAATTGAACTTGCCAAATCATCACAATTTCTAAATCCAACTGCGCCTTGTTTTTACAAAGGGGCATATTAAACCAGTGAGCCATTTTATTAGACTCATGCTCATGTAACAAAAACATGTGTTAGCTCTTGAGTGCCAAGTACCATCCTGGAGGGTTACCAATCCCTGATACAGACTTTGTAGCCAGACCGCAGTTATCTGTCATAACAGAGAAGGTAGTTTGGAATACACAGGCTGAAGCATGCTGCTCCACTTGGGAATACTTTACGTGGTCCTGGTCTCTTTGTAAAACTCTGGGGAGATGAACTGCAGCAGGGAAAAAGAGCTTGAAACTTACTGCTGGCTGTAGTGGGACTATCTCACAGAAGCCTCCTGGAAGGTTGGAGCTCCCTCCTTCACTCCCTTTAGGAACTTTTGCAATGGGTGCAGCATCAACATGCAGCTGCAGCAGCTGTGTCAACCCTGAGTGCATAGGAAATGCTTTCAGAGTCATCTGCATAAGGCATTTCAAAACTACAGGGATACCACAAAGAGAGAAAAGACTCATCGGGGGAATGGGAGTATTAATCAGATGATTGACCTTTGAAGCTTTGAATATGAAATGCTTTGCACAGTGAGCTGGAGCTGCACATGGAGACAATAGCCTCCAATATCTTGATTTACAGAGGAAGTACTGATGGAATTCCATATATCCTGTTAATGGTGAAAGGAAGGGAATTATGTAAAGGAACTATTTTTTTCATTAAGTGTCTTAGCTAAGCATTGCAGATGAACTTAGACACTTGGCTGTAATTTAATTTCAAGGGGACAAGATAGCCTAAAAACTCTCAGAAAACCCTAGACTTTGTGAGTGCTTTACAAACAGACTCCTCATTTCCCCATTTCACTTATCTTCTCTCCCAATACTATGTGAGATCAAATATTCTCTTATTGGAACTCTTTAAACACTAATGGACTTTCCACACAAACGTGGATTGTGGAATGTGTTCATTTGCTTCCCCTACCCCACCACAGATGTGGCTGTATGTCTGGGAGGTGAGAACTGAAGAAACAGTACCAGGGCTAGGAGGGTGTCCCCTGGCTCTGCAGCAGCACCAGAGCAGAAATGCACAAGAGGCAGTGGCCAGGCAGCAACGTGTACCAAGCACTATGGCTGCAATACACCATGTCTACAACGTACAGGTGCCCATTTTTTTTTGTTCTGGTTATTTTTTCCTTTTAAGCATAACACAAATTCAATTCAGAGTATCACTTTTTTTGGTCCCAAGTGTTCACATTATGCAACATGAGCATCTGGTTAAGGAGAAAACTGAAAAACCCTGCAGGTACTTTGATTTTTTTTTTTTCTGAGCCCCTTCTTAAAGGACAAATTTTCAAATGAGTAGAGGCTTTCCCTCCACCAAGAGAGCAAGACTGGCACCCTGGATTCTAGTCCTTACCCTAGTAAGGGCTCCTTAAATGAGAAATGTGGGTTACAAGACTTGGCCTTTACTAAGAAACAATGATATTACAGGAAAACTCACTGTATGCTTTTGAACATCAACACTTAATTACCCTTCTATTTTATAATACAGACACGATGTCTGAAGTTGAACAAACACATTCTTGAAAGGTCAGAACACTTAAACTGTGTGTACCTAGTTTAGGATGACAAACCTGTTGCTGCTTTTTAGCTATGACATTTCAGTTTACCCACAAGAATTACACTACTTCCCCTAAAATTTTTCAAGCTCAAGAACAGTGTCTGAAAGTGAAGGCAAAACTATTTTGTGACATAAATTTATCACAGCTGCCACTGAATCCTGTGAAAAGGGTTTGAGCCACCAGCAGGGGCGCCCTGGGACGCCCTGTCCAGAGAGGGGCTGGCTGGCTGGCAGCCAACAGAGAGCTGCTGCCCAGGCCAGCACACACAGCCATTCACCAAACTGTGCAAACCTGAACCAACAGCTATGAATTCTCCCCAACCATACAGCTGGAGGGCAGGTAGCTCTTAATTTTTTTTTTTTTTTCCTGAAGGAATGGAACTTCCTCTTTCAGCTCTCGTTACACGGGTTAGTGAGGATTTAACTGCTGCAACCATCAGGAAACGACTGTCCAGATGGCACCATGGAGTGATCCTGGGCAGCTGCAAGGACCTTGCAAACAGGGAATTAAAGTTTGCATTTCCTGGAAGCGTTCTCATCTGTCACTAAACGCTGTGTTGTGCCCACCTTCAAGTTTCAGAGCACTCGAGGAATTGAAGGGGCACCTTCAATTAGTTTAACACTAATCCAGAGAGAGGAGGTTCACTTAACTTCAACAGAGCTGCTTGAGATGACTTCATCACTTCAGACCATATTCCCCCCCTGGGGCTCAGAGATCCTGAAGCCAAGGCCACTGAGGTAGCTCTGGGACTAACTGGCCTGGGTGGGCACTGTGTTAATGCAACCCACCTGGCTGGGACATACTGGGACCTCAGCAGGACATTGCATGTGCTGTGCTCAGGTAGTCCCAGCAATCTTAAGTGGAATTCTACTGAGAGAAGGTCCCCTTAAGGACATCTTAGGCACAGTAAAATGACTGTCCTCTGCAAGAAATGACAGCCTCTCAGGTGGAAGTGGCTGAATCCCAGCTGAGAAGCACTGACTGACTGCAAACTCAGTGGAGATAGGTGAGCCACTACAAAGTGGCTGAGGGTAACCATTTCATCTCACATTGGCACAGAGGCTGTCAGGTACTGCTCTGTAGAAGGAAATGAAACTTCTTCAAATGCACTAACTTGAGTACTTCCAAGTGCTTACCAAGGCTGCAACCCCTCACCTCCATCCATACCTATTCAAAACCCTGCCAGGCCCTTGACAGCATTTCCTGCACAACATTATGGTCATCAAATACATTTCACCAGCCTCTCATTCCCAAGTTCCTGTCAGAGGGCCTACCTCTCTGCTGAAGCAAATGCTCAGCAGTGTCCCTCCTAGTGCCACCAGCACCACTGGTTCCTCACCACGGCACACACCCAGCCCTGTGCACCTCATCCCACCCCTGTGGGGCAAGAGATCTCCAGTTCTTCAGAAGTAACTTACTTCCTACTGAACTGAAGAGACTGCAGAGAAATGGCACCTGGTTTCCTGTGTTTCAGTCACTACATTTACCAGACATGATGTAGGAAACGGGCAGGAAACACCAACCTTATGTATGGCAGCAATTCTTCCCCCTCCCTCCATGACACATTTGAGCACTCCAAAACCTGACTTTGCACTTTTTAGTGCAGCCTTTCTTGCACAAACATTTGAGTCAGATCTGGAGCCAAAACCAAAGAGAAAGCCAAACACATTGCCAAACACATTAATTATTTTAATGAAATAGGCTGACACCCTGTTTTATACCTATTTGTACTCAAATCTAAAATGTACTGTGTATTTATACTGCATGAATTTGGTAGTATCAACAAAAATTTTTAAAAAATCTCGACCTATTTTATACTCCTTCTGATACTGATGTATAAACTGTTAAAGAACTGATATTATTTGGGCTCCATACAGACATGAGAGGTGCTGAAGAACAAGAAAGGTGTACTTTGATTAAGCACATTGCTTAGCATGTTTCAGCTGTTATATTTCTCCGTTTTACAGTCATCTTAATTTTGCTTCTATTTAAAAATCTAATCAGAAAACCAACACAGAATTAGTCCTTCACCTTGTTTCTTTGCACAATTGTTTGGACAATGTATTTAAAATAGCACTGTTCTAACCTGGCATCATTTTATATTTACTTTATCCAGGCATAAATGACAGCCTAAAGAATAAGGAATTGTAATCAGATATAGCACGTCGTTCCTAGTAAAACTACCTCTTTTCTCCTCTTGAGCACCTAAAGTTGAAATATAGTTTCCCTCTTTTTTTCCCCATTCATTATATACGAACAAGGACAGATAAATGTCAAGTGTATCTTTAAAGAAAAAATGCACCACAATTTATCAGTCCTCCAGCACGAAAAAACCCCTCCTTCTGCTTGCATTTGAAATACTGAATTTGAATTTGTATACTTTTTCTTAGTACACAACAAGACATCAAAAATAACACATGGGAGCAGCGGGGTGACATTGGGGCAGACTGTTGATTTACGGAAGTTTCTGCTCCAGCTGCGTGTTGCCTTACACAGCATTTCCTGGTTTCTGTGAGACAAATCTGCTCTGTAACAAGACAGACAGTAAGTCAGAAGCGTCAATATGAGCAACTCCCTGAAAACAAACTTTGCTCATTTACAACAGAGCGTTTCTAGTGTGGGACATGGAAGGAGCTCTCCTGGCTCCTGGGAGCAAGCTGCGCCCACGGCACAGCATGAGGCCCTGCTCCTCAGCTCTGCCAAGAAAATGGCATTCCCGGGAAAAATGAGCTGGCCACAAGCTGGGTCACCAGGTTTCCTCACCAAGCACTTGTGCAAGGTGAGATTCTGCTTGTCACTAAGTGCCCCCACTCCCAGGGCTCAGGGTGGTGGGTGCCTCTCGGGATGGGGCTGAGATAGGAGAGCACCTTGGGCAGCTCTTGCACAGCAACTCTGAAAACCATGGGCTCTTCAGGACTGCCCATTTCATGATGCCAAAATGAAGTTCTTACGGGATTCCTACATAGCTCTCACATTGCCATGGTCTGGATCTCTCACTGACGTGCATTAGTTTTGCGTTTTCTGAAAGAGGCCAAACTTTTTTCCTTAAAATGTGCAGAAGCTCATGGATTGAATGGGGAGGAAGGAGAATTAACCTCAAGTACATTTCCATTATTTTCTGATGATTTGTGCCTAACTCTAAGAGAAATCCAAGAACGAGGAGGAATTTCTGTTACCCCTTAAAAACATGTATATCTCCATATAAAAAAACAGTGGCAGCCTTCACCAGCACAGAGTAAGCTCCTGGCTTCTGTCAAACAACTAAACACTATTAATAGAAACCTGGTCCATTAACAAGCTGAACCATCAAGCAGTCACACGAGAAAAGCAAATAACCCCAGGAAGAGCTGCTGTCTTTCCATGCTGAACAAAAAACTATTTACAGTAGGCGAAATAATGCAGCTTCTAATAATGCTTTTCCTCCCAATGCATGTGCACACAACTGTCCCTTTATTCCTGATGCAAATTTGAAGAAGTAAACCTTGCCCTTGTCTGTGCCCACCTGTTCTTGGGGGTTCCTTTGTGCTGATGTCCTCTCAGCTCCCACTTTGCCACATTTCAGTACCCGCTGTAGATTTTATTTGGTGTAGGCTCTCCACCGCCCCATGCATCAAACACATTTCTGTTTGGGTATTGGTCATCAATAATATTTTTTAAAATAAAAGCAGAACTTGGGCTTTTCCTCTCTGAAATCTGTCTTTAGGATATTCTATACTCAGAACAATCTGTATTCAGTTTTAGAACTGGACCCGAGCTGGTGAAACAACTGGAAACTTTGCTGCTGATTTCAGTGGACATTTCTCTGTGTATCCACTCACAGTTTGCTCTTTTGAGGATGAAATGATCTCCCCATTTTTTACAGCAGCACCAGCACTCACCCTCACTTTCCGCATACCAGTGCATCCAGACATGAATAGAGACTTTATTGTTTCTGCACTCTCCATATTTGACTTCTTTCAAACCCCACAAATGCAATACAAATAACTGTACTACAAGGAAGAGAAAGTACATGTTCAACACAAATATTTATAACTCCAAAGCCTGAGACAACAATTGAGATAAACCCAGCATCAATGGCAGTACAAGTTGTGCTGTGTGATTCAAGGGGGTGTCCTCAAGGTGCAATTTGCATTTAATGCCTCTGCCACTAGCTCAGGCTTTACGTGAAACAAAACACCCCACCTCATAAGGCAGGTGGAATAAAATGAAGGTGAGGTTTACAACACTCCTACTTGGTATGGGAAGAACCATACTCACTTGACAGGAAAGGTGATGCTGTGTCCTCTGATGAAGACTTAATTTCTGTAATTTTTATTTCTGAAAAACAATTGAGCCCCTCCCCCTCACCGTTTTAAGTATGTTCCTGAAGGCATTCCTAACAAGAGCAAATCTGTGTGCAATGCTCTCCTCAAATCTTCTGCCTTTCACATATAGGCCAGCTGCTCTCCAGACAAGCACGGGGCTACAGAATCGGGCTGCTCTGATTTATAACCGAGGTGTTTAAAATAAGGCAATCTAATTATCGACTTGATAGCCCACAATGTCTGCAGTCAGCAAAGTTTAAAAAAATGCAAAATATTGACAGGATCAGACAAATACATAATGAGGGAGTTATTAAAATGCAAATTGGCTGCCTTCTGGTACTCCTGTGGTGCATGGCACAGGACCCCAGAGCCTGCATCCCCCTAGCTCTGTGCTGGTTAGGAGGAAAAAAACAAATAGAGCTGGGGAAAACGAATGGGCAGAGCTCTAACAGGCCAGCTGGATGGGACCCCACACCATGGGGGTGCCCCAAAGACAGTGACTACATGGGAATGGGAGGCATTGCAAGAACAGGCAGCCCTGCACACACTGGACCCCAGACTTTTCCAGGATTTCAGAAAGGTCCTGGAGCAGAGGGAAGCCCAACAACAACAGTTCAGTGCCAAATCTATACATCTATTCTGGGGAAACATCCAGAAGTGAAACTTTCTGCAAGTTGGTGAAACTTGATATCAAAATACATGAAAGGCACCGCATTAAGATTTATTTTAAAACAAAAAAGTCCAAAGAAAGCATGTAACAAAAATCCTCTGTCCAACCTGCTCTGGGATGCTAAAAACTGGCTTTATAGGTTGATATGTTCAAAAGAAAAAGTTCACTGCCCTGATCCAGTTTGAGAAGTCCTAACTGGAAGGTAAATACGGTATTGTTACAAGGCATAGAATTCCTTCCCTTCTCATCTCTGTCCCCCAATTTTTCTTCTCATTTAAATAGCCTTCTAATCCTGTGGACTGTCTGGTATACACTTATTATTTTACCTTGCAGACACATTCCTTTAGGTCTGAGGGCTGTGTATGTGTCTAGATATCTATAATAGAACAAGTAAAATAATACCATTCCCAGCTGGGCTGGATGATCTAAGCCCCCACCAGGAGAAAACTTTGATGCATAATATAATTTCATGCAATGCATTTCACTCATGTTAATATTACTGTAACAACTTCTAAAAATGACTCCAATATAGACAGTGATACCTAATTAACAGGCAAATTCTAAGGGGGAAGTTAAATGCTAATTTTACACTGGCATTTAGCCTAAGAACTTCATTATGCCATCTTCTATTTTAAACTGTAGCCGTCCCACCTTGTGCTGCGCTGCCGCCTGTTCCCAGGCAGGATTGCGTGGAGCACAATGATTCCTTGCAAGACAGACAAGGTCACAATGGTTGGGGCTGGGAACCTGCCTGAAACCAGGAGAAAAACTGGTCCCTGCCCCCAGGAGCCTGCAGGGACTCTGAAACTAAGCTTTAGCATGCTTCCCTGCTCCGCCTTGGAAGGGGAATTTTGTGCAGGGCACTGAAGTGGTGGTTGGGACAGATGGATGTAGCTGCTCAGGGCTTCAACAGGAAAAGGACACTGCAGCAATACAATCCCCACTGAATAATGGCCCTTTCCAGTACCTGGTAAGAGCAGCCATGGGCAATGTGGGGCCAGGCAGCCAAGGGTTGCTGAGCCTTCCATACCACTGGTGAGCAGCACTGATACCAGCCAATTCTCCACCTCTTTTTTTAGATAAATAAAATCCAAAATAGATGGTGCTTAAAACACACTGGCAATGGCAAAGGTGCAGAAAAATATTGAAAAATACGACAGAATACTTGAACTTACAGCCAGGGCTGTGGTAAAGCTGTATCAGATTTGCATAGAAATTAGATGCCTCGTTAGCTGCAGATAGATGAACAACTGCCCAAATTTAAACTTCCTCCTCTCCCCAGCTCACCACAGTCATTACAAATCATGCGGCTGAATGAAAGCTGAAAAAGCACCAAGAACTTGGCAGTTTTGCTGCAGTGAGTCCCATAATAAATGAGGGACAAGGGGTGGCAGCACTGATAATAACAAAACCACATTTTGTGCAAAGCAACCTACTATTGTTCATATGTAAAATACATCATGTTGCTAGGAGGGAACAAACTGTCCTGCACTTTACAGATAGCCATTTTATTACAGATTCCCCCTGACTGTGACTCCAAACTCACACAATCCACACCCCCTTTCTTTTTAATAAATGCACAAGATACACAACATGGCTGGATGATGTTATGCTGCTCTAGACAGCAGTTTCAAATGCAGAGTTGGAGGTATATTTCTAATGTGCAGTACCACATATAAATTATTAACAAAAGTTATGGAATGAAAGCAGAGCAAAGCACCATCTGCCCAACTAAAGTCAGTTCCTGAAACATGCTGAGCAGCATCTCTCTGTACTCAAATCAAATGGGCTGGAGGCAGCACGGTACCCAGGAGCCCTGGTCCCCATGGCATCTCTTCCTGGTCTCCCCATCCTTCTCCCTGAAGCAATTCAAAAATCCTGAAGGCTTCTTGGGAAGCCAATTTTTCTCTCTCCCTCCCTCTGAAGTGAGAGTGGCTACGTGGAGTTTAGTTTTGTGAGCATTAGGTCTTTTTCCTAAAGCTGAAAATGTTTGTATAGATGTGAACAGCCTGGACCACGTGCAGGAAAATCGAGTGCATTGCTTATCAGTCGATTTGGCTTCACACCAAGAGTAACACACTGCTATAAAGGGCCAACACAGTGTGAAAAAGGAGCTGTTCTACTAGAATACACTCCGTTAATTCTGGTTGAACTGACATTCTCCTAGGACAAGAGCTCAAAACACATTTAGACTCTTGTACTAAGTGTGGCAGGGAATGGAGCAGCAGGCTGCTTTCTCTGATGTCACTAAACAACAGGCAGACACCCCCCCGCTTCCTCCCCTCCCCCAAAAAACCCCATCAATCTCGAGAGAAAGCAAATGTGGGACAAACTCTCACAGCATCATCTTCCACCAAAATAATATACCAGGTTTTGAACAAAAATCCCCGCCACCCTAGCAGGGAAAAAAACCCTGAAAAGTCAAAAATTCCAGCTTTGCTAGACTTACTGTAATTGTCCTTTATAAGAAGAGCCCTCTAGTTATGTGAAATGACATTGCCTCAGCGACCCAGGCTCCCCACGCTCCGCACAGGAAGGAAGCAGACACACATCTCTTTAAGAGCCGTTTCCTCTCTGCTCTATTAATTTCAGAGATTAAGCAAGCCACTCCTTTGTGGCATAACAGAGCAAGATAGAGCCATTGTGTTTGAGGAGAGTCCTGCTCACTGGCTTCCTACCTTTCAGTGGGGACATGCATTAGCACTTTATTCTCAGATGAAACACCAGAAAACTTCCAGCAGCCCTAAAACCCCCCTTATTCTTAAATTACAGTTTCAGCAAAGAAAAGCCCAGCAGCACCATTCCTCTCCCCCTCCACTGATGAGAGTTTCAGAGTCTCACTGACACAATTCTGGATGTGAAAAAACCAAACCAGTCACATTAGAGGAGGAATTTTCTTTTCAAGGGCCCTGAATCAACAGGATTTATTTAATCAGGATTATTTTGCCTGGACACACACATCCCACCCTCTATCCCTCCATGTCGTGTTGAACCTGAAGCACTAAATTTACCATAATTTTTTTCCTCTTCTTTTCTTCCTTTAAAATTTATACACCCTTTTTTCTCTTCTGCTTGCACAAAGTCCCTTCAGCTCGTACCAGACGCCTGATGACCTTTAATAATACAGAGGCCACGGCCTCTCCATTTCAAAGACTATCACCACATCTCGTGTTGGAGCCTGGGATTACACGGGCAGCCAAAGCAACCACCAGCTGACCAGAGCCTCAGCTGTTCCTAAGGTTTTCTGCTGGAAGAAGAGAGAAGCAGGAGAAGATTCAGCCACTGAAGGGCAATTTGGGATACCCACTCCAAGCCTGGGCTTCCACATTTCCTCCTAAACCGCACTGAGATGTTTTATCCTCAGCTTTCTAGGTTTCTTTCCAGACTGCTGAGGCTGGGAACACAGGACCCTTTAGGAGTCAGCAGCCATAGGAAATACCACTTTGTGGGGGTGCACAAAGCTGCAGAATCCTTGAGACATGTTCACATTGCTTACAGTGTCAACAGGGCCCTGGATAAACAGAAATGCCATCAGCAGCAAACAGATACCTTTAGGGGGAGGGGGAAAAAGATAACACACGCTCAGGACTTTTGAGCAGCAGCAGCAGGAGTGATCTCCTGGCTGAAGCAGGAGCGTGTGAGCCAGAACACTGTTTGTACTGTACCTTCCCTTGCAACACAGAGTCAGGAACACAAAACTCATCCAGATAAAACAATCTGCCTATTCAGCAGCTTTCTTTTCATGAGCTGCTTCATCTTTGCAGGCTGGCCCCCCCTTCCCCCTCCCCGCTTCCCAGTCACCAACTGAAAACTTCAGAAAGAAAAGAGACGGAGAAAGGAGTCGTTCAGACAAAGGGCTGATTCTCTGCGAGGGGAGGCACACACACAGAAAACACGGTCACGGTGTTCTGGGCACAGTGCTGGCACCAAGCTCTGCCAGTAGTTGTAGCAGTCTGCTCCCCAGGCTCTGCTTCAGGTTTTGGGACCATGCATTTAGAAAAAGGAGGGAGCTGTTGCTCCTGCACCTCCAGCAGCAGCCTCCTGGATGTGTTCCTGGCCAACACTGCAGCTGGGAAATATTCTCACCTCTGCACCTTCTCCCAGCAGCTACACAGGGCAGGGGCCTTGTAAGCTTTTGCCTGTCTGCTGGCAATAGAAATCTTAACCCCATCAAGAGATTTTTCCTCTGGAACATTCTCTTGCAAAAACCACTTTGGGTGTTTGAGGGTTTTTTTGGTTTTTTTTTTTCACTATTAAACACAGACACTTTTCTGGTGTATGAATGTAAATCACCAGTTCATATTGCAGAGGTGACTCAACAGCCATTTAGATGCCAACATGTAGTTACTTCTGGATGGAGCAGGATGTGATTCAGCAACTACAGGCAAGCAGCAGTGTATTCATTTCATCTTCAAGGCTCCTTTTTTTCTTAACAAATTAAATAAAAAATCAGTTTATTCATTTTTACTTTGTTGGGGTTTTTTATTGCAGTCATTACTGGTCTAACATAACTCTTCTCTAGTATTCAGAAAACCTATGAGGAATTGTAGCATTGCCATACATCAGTAAGGCTAAAAATCCTCTGCTTGGCATTACATTTAGCTTAGCCTCTGGAAAGTTTGCTTCTACATTTTATCAAAATTTCACACAAAATGCAGCCCCCACTACAGCTGTTTTACACCAACAGCTGGAAGCAGCTCCTCTGTTGCTCTGTCCTCTTAGGACAGTGCTGGAGCAGGACACATCACTCCATGGGCAGTCTGAGGATCACAGCCACCTTCCACCCACATCTGAGCTGCTGCTGGGAGCAGCAGAGATGAGGTGATTGCCAGACTCAGGTGAGATGTTTATTTTTTACTGTGCTCTTTGTGAGGTACAGAAATGGCTGCACTGAACATATCAACCTACAAAGCTGAGCAGGAGGAGGCCTGGTTAGCAGTGATGATGCACAAGGATGCAGGGACAGGCCCAGTGCTTGGAGGTGCTCCTTGGCATCCTGAGCAGCTCTGAGTGCCTTCATCAAAAGCAGAAGTGTTTACTTTTACACAGTGCTTTGCATCAAGGTTGGCAAGGGGGGAAGCAAACTACCTGAGCAGTCCTGGAAGATCTAAAAGGCAGGATTTATTAGTTTTAATACTGAAAAATTAAAAAATCTACCCTGATCATAAACTCAGGAGCTTTGAGTCACTGAAGAAAGAGACAGTGATTTTTTTTTTTTTAATTGTAATTTTGGAGTTCAGAAGCCCAAACTGAGGGACAATATTAAAATCATCAGTCACACCAACCTTGTTTCCAACATACCAACCTTTGCTCACATCTTCTATACAGGCAAATTCTGTTCACTTATTGCCTGTATGCCCAACCTGGCTAAGGAAACAAACATGCTCTTTGCCATCCACTTTGTGTGGCTGTACTTCCCTGTACCATTTCCAGGGATTAAGGGGAATTTGGTGACAGGTCTGGACCAGGACTTTGCATTAGAGAGAATACCATGCTTATTGACAGGTGTTTTGATCCCCAAATCTGGAAAACAGCTCCCCATCAACTTACAGCTTACTGCAAAAAAAAATCTGCACTGGGTTTGTTAAAACCATGAACTTAAGTGTTTGTGTAAGAACCCTTTTTCTGAAGTGCAATAATGGTCTATCAGCTTTCATTTAAATTGGCTCCGAATGGAGGTAAATAAAATGAAAAGCATTGTTTTCACCCTGCCTGCCTAAATCCCAGCACACACCAGCTGATGAGCAGTGTCACTACCTTGCTCAGACAAGACCCAGGTGCTCCTGATTTAAATTCTGCCCTGAACATTCCACCTTTCTGACGAGTTAAATCTCAGCCCTGCCCTGCAAGAGTTACCTTCATATAGGGTTAAAGCAAAATACAGTAGAAATAAACACAACAGGACTCAGTACTCTACAGGCACTTTGAGGAAAAAAGGGGGGAAAAAATTTAAATTTACCATAGGGCATAATTGCTTCAAAATTTGGTTGTTTAGAAAAAATTACCAGTGTTTCTTTGTATTAGGAAATATGCTTCTAATCTTTGCCAGACACAAAACCAGGAGCAAGGAATTAAGCAATGAGCTAAAAATGGTTCAACTCTAAAAGCAGATTGTAAAGCAAGGGGAAAACTCCCAGGGAAAGCCGAGAATAAGATTTCTTAATCTTCCACTGAAGGGTCATAAATGTGCAAGCTCAATACCTCACAACCCTTTTTGAGTAAATAAAGGTTTAAAATGTTCTTTCTTTAGTGCGACTGAATTCCTTTCCAATGTGACCTCAGCATGCCATTCCTCTGTCTTTATCTGCCGACACAGCAGAGCTGTTGACCTTTCACCAATGACCTGAGCAATCAATAAACAGCACACAAACTATCTGCACAGAAATTCTCCACCAACGAGTTCCTCCCTGGCTCTCTGCCGCTCCTGAACTTTTCCTCAGGCCCTGGGCTGTGCGTCAGTGTGACTTAACAAACAACACAGGGCTCAGAAATACATTTTCTTGGGCATTTCCTATCCAAACATATTAAACCTGTAAGTGGTTTTGCTGTTGTTTGCAGTGCCACAAGCTGCTTTCATGTTACTGTAGGATCTACAAGATCTCTGCCTCATGCTAAGCACTTTGTGTTGATTTCCAAGGACAGAATCCAAACTCAAAATAACTCAAATACGCTCACAACTGTTGGAGAGTAAGATAACAAATCAAGAAAATGAAAAATCTTATTAAAGGCTTGCCCAAACACCAATTGGCAAAATTTCATCTTAAGGAACATCATTAAACAAAAAATTAACACAGTCAGTTACAGATGCCTGGGATAAGAAGAGAAATTAAGGCAGGTCAGAAAATACTAGTGTTACTGTGGGTGTCTCTCAGATGAGTTCCAGTGTTATAAATTCTGTTGTACTGTCACATTACATGAAAAAGGATCGAATGCAACTTTTTTATCAATATGATTTATGAAATCCTGACTCAAACAGAGCCATATTTTAAAGGTGTTACAAAACGGGGAATTAGTCCAATGCTGCAATATGTGTTACTGGGGTACAGAAGAGAGAACAACCACTCCCTGCAGTGCTTACAGCAAACACACCAGAGCATTGACCAAGATCTGAGAAGCCAAAAGAATGAAAACCATCAGATATCAGCCATAAGCAGGAATTAAACTAATTAGCCCATAGAGTCTTCATCAAACAGAGTGAACACAAAGGTAAAGCAGACCTGCAAGTACTGAAAAGGGACTTAGATTATTAAAACTGAAAGAATAACAGTTTGAAGAGCTTATTCCCATGACAACTAAAATGCTTAACAGACATGGAGTTTCTCTACATCTCTACATATACATACACTCATATATATAAACTTCTTACTCTCTATATATTTATATAAGATCTAAGGAAAAGCTTGCAATGGCTCTTAAAACATTAATAACATTTTCTGATCCAAGATTGCCTAAAGTGTCAAAACCCAATAAACCTGCTAAAATTTGCTTGAACTGCTACTTGCTCATATGCTCCACATACTCCAGAAGACTGATTTATTGTTTCTCTCCACACAATTAAAAAACCCTGAAAATTGGCAATGATTACAACTGTTTTCTGAATTGTTCTCTTACATTAATAATGTAAATCAGTACTAAGTGAAGCATAATATGGTATTCTTTTATATAGATTTTTTTCAGTCTCTCTAACTTGAAAGTATGTTCACTGGGCATTGTTACAACCCACTAATGACAAAGATTAGGTCTTTAAAGGGCAGTGGCACCAAAATTTTAATAAAAGTGATAAAGTGATTAACCTGCTTGTTGCAGAAGTGTTTGCATTATTGCCTGCACTGCAGAGAGCTGCAATGTGTGCAACAGCTCTGGGTTATTTATTTATCCTTAATATAAACAATCCAGAGTGGCTCAAATAGCAGTATTCAACAGATTGCATTGATGGATCAATACAATATTCCACTGAAATTAAACTTCAAGCAGACAAGAGCTATCAAAGCCTTTAAATAAAAAAAAAACCTGAACACTTGGCCTTCTTGAAATTTCTAAGTCCAGATCTTACAGCCTGACCCCTCCAGCAGGATTTCATGGGCAGGAGCCCCTGCATTTCACCTGGGCTGTTTCACGCCTGGCCAGGGTGCCCGTGAGAGCTGCTGAGGCTCTGTGTGAGCACAGGAGCCACCTGCACCAAGCCCCAGGCATTTCTGAGGCATCTGCAAATAACTAGGTGAAGGAAAAGAATTACACTCTGCAGATTTCCACACATGACAGCTATTCCTCAGTGTAAGAGTGGGAGTCAAATGCCCTGTTTGGGGTTGCTTAAATAAACTGGCACACATTTCCAGCTGGGCACCTCTCTTGCATGGTCTGTGAGTGCAGGATGCTGGGTCAGGAAGGAAGTGGTGTGACTGCTGGACAAGGCACACAGAAAAGCAGGAGCCTTGGCTGTCAGCCCTGGTCCTCACCTGACTCACTGTGACTGCATCACCCCACAGAGCTGCACAGCCACTGTGCTCTGACAGGAGGGACCAACTGGAAATAATATGGTGGAACAAAATGCAAGACCACCTTCCTTTTTTTTTGCCACTCAGGATGTACAGAAAAGCCCTTGAGAGATCCCAGCACTCTCCAGGTCAAAGCTATGTGGGAATATTTCAGCTGTGTTGGGGTTTTGGCTTCAGTTTTTTGTTCTTTTAATTTTCTTCCTTTTTTTTTTTTTTTTTTTTTTTTTTTTTTTTTTTTTTTTAATCTAGATGGAATTAATTGAAAGTGCTGCTTAAGAAGAAAATAAGAATGTAAAACTGGAGAAGCACGATAAGTAGGTGTATTAATAAACAGGCTTCTAATTTCTTATCTTTGATGGTATTCAGTACTATTTTAAATATTCTCAAAAGAATCACAAACATACAGAAGGTCATATATAAAATCCCTGATGAAGCAATTTAATGCTAAATTAAAGCTGAAAATAGGTAAGCCCAACTCTTGGGATCTTGGGTATTTTCAAAGACTAAAAAAGAATCAAAACTACCCAAAAATACCGTGTGTTTTTCAGATTTTTAAATATTTATTTCCTAAATTAAATCGCAGGATTAGCTGGTTCTTACAGCTTAGCAGGAAACAATTTAATTTCCAAGCCAATTGTATATTGACAGTTGGCAACAATGGGTTTGCTTTATAAAAAGAGAATGGGAAAATAGTTGTGCATTTCTGAAACACTTCCAGAGAATTTCCTTTGAGAACACACTGAGTGAAAAGTATACAAACAGGCATTAAACATGAATGTAATTTAATAAATATCCACTCAGCTATATGGTGTGATAAATAGGTAATAAGAACATAATACAGGCATTTACCTTTCAGCTTCCAAAGGAGCTGGAAGCTAAAACAATAATACTTTCATTAGACTCTCCTGCCTGGCATCAAGAGCCAATTTCCACCTATTAATATGGATTTCTATTACCTGCCTTGTGAATACTGTGAACCCATTTATCAAGCAAGAAGCCATATTTTTGTCACTTATTACAAGCAGAAGAGGAGCAGAAGGATTGCTAAACCATGTCACATTAGAGCACCAGATTAAATCATTTGACCTAGAAGATATTCCACTTACATTTAAAAAGGAAAAAAATCTCACTGCAGCCCTGCTTGTCTTACATTCAGAAAGACCTCTTGCAAGACCAAATTTTTCCTTGTGGTGTGAGGAGAAAAAAAAAAAGGAAAAAAAAAATCAGTCTGCAGACTAACTGTAAACTGGGTGTGTGTAATTAAACATGCCTCATTGGTTCTCTTGATCTGTCAATAGTGGGTAGGAGGAGGTTGATTTAAGTTAAACGACTCAAGCCTTGTGAACATTTGTCCCTTTTTGTGTCCTTTAAGCAAAGCATCACTGAACAGAACCACAGCCAAATATGAGGAGCTCGGAATGAAATGTTTATTATTCAGATTACAGTGGTGCCCAGAACACGCCGGGCAGTTTTCTAAGTGCAGAGGGAGGTGCTAGGACAGGTCCCTCTCTCAGCTCCTGATTCCCACCAAGGGCACACATCCCCCTCCCTGAGCAGAGCCCCTCTCCTGCTCCCTCCTCCGCGGTGCACATGAATGGAGGGACGGCGCTGCTATCGCAGAGATGACAGGCACACGGCTATTAATCACATGTTTGTTGCTAAACACACTGAATTCCCACTTTCCCACAGTGCTGAGGTCTCCTTGTCCTCACAGCCAGTTCTGAGCTGCAGTGAGCAGCCCTCAGCAGCTACTGGCTCCAAATGAGCACACAGCTTTAGCCCCTCGTACCTCCCTGCTCCACCACTCGCCTCCCACTAGGCTATCACAACTATGAATTTGCCTTGCTATTCACCCTGGATCAGTTTATAAAACATGTCTGCTTCCATGCCTATGATAAAATCTCCACAATATGCACCTCAGCCACTTTCTCTGGAACAATGACCCAGGAGCAGTGCTTGTATTCCTCCCACTCTACACAGCTCAGCTACAGATGCCAAAAATACCGAAGACCTCAATCCACAAGGGATATATACAGGATCTGGTAAAGCCACAGAATGTGAGCAAAGTTTCTGAAGTTATAATACCTCAAATTTTCTGCTCTGTGTTCACTGGAGTCATTGAAGATACTGAAATTGAACTGGGATGTCTCAGCTTTCCTTGCCTCATTCCCTGCTGCTGGAAGACCACAAACTTGGTCACTTGACTTCAACCACTTGGTGTTCAGTTACCCCCCTCACCTGGCTATTCTTGTTTCAATTCAATTTTGTCAAGCCACTGAAGTCTCCCTCTGTGTATCTTTTTGTAAGACTTCCATACAACTTCTACTCCTGACACAGTAGAGAGCTTCCAGCACCACACATTCCAGTGGGGCCAAGGGACCCCCAAAACTCCCACTGAGAAAAGAACATTTCTCTTTTCCTTCCCTGAAGCCTTGCAGTGATCCTTAAGTTAGTGAGTTACTCAGAAGTCATTGAGCATTCAGGCTGTTCATTATACTCCTCAATGAAATTATTACTACAAGTAATTCTCAGTGCAGTACTACAGGTTAGCCTATCTTACATCCTCTTCAAAAGACTAAAAGAAGTTCTGCACTTTTGTGAAACAGATTTTTAATTCCTCTCATACTCTTGAGTAGTAGTTTTATCCCATATTTTGCTGTTTCTCACACTGCAAGTTAATGCATACCCATTTATTTCTCAGTGGTCCTTTAATCCTTTTCTGTTCGTGCTGCAGCTCAGCACAAGGATGAGGGTATCTCCATAAGCCATGTGCTCAGGAGGCTCTATCAATATGCATGCACGGTGCAAGGCAGAAACATATTTCTGCTGAAGGAAGAATCAGAAGTTGAGGTCAGACATTTTATACTTTAGCCAGATTTTGATAAGACATATTAGGAATTCATAGGGCTTTTATCATTTTCAACAGCAAGAGGATTAGACCCTACACTGACAAGAGCAAGAACATCAGTTGTTAGAAGAAGGATGTGCCACGCTGAAATACAGTAAAGCACCTGAAAGACAAAATGTATTGTCTGATAAAAACACTCTAAGCACTTTCCAATTCAACTCAGTGATGGGCTTGCCGAGTCAGTGCTTCATTTGTCTGGCAGAGTCAGAATCACAATGACTTCTTTTCCAACACTCAAAAATGCAACAGACGTGCAAAGGGAAGCCAGGATTTAAACCATGGCCTCACACAACAGCAAGGATTCAAACTATGCATAATATACTGATGCTTAGGCCATAGGGAAGAGAGGAAGAGTAAGAATCTTTATTTGGATTCTACAATTTTATGCAGCAAGCTTGCAATGCTGACAAAAAGACCAAAGCAATTTTTTTTAACCCGAATTCAAGAAAAGGTAAAGATAATGATTAAAAAACCCCCAATCTCCTTCCAGTCTGAAGAAAGATCCCAAAACCAAAAAGAATCTCAATTTCATCCTTCTTCTCCCTAAAATATTCAGAGTGCTGCAAATGTGTTACAAACTAAATGACTTTTTGTACAGAACTTTTAAAACCCTTGACTTTTAATAAGGTCGTGCATCATTTGATTTTAATTACAGATTTTTTTATCCCTTAAATTTGACTAAAAATGATGTGATTTACAAAGCAAACAAGCCAGTTAAACAAAGCTAATTAAATTCACTAGAGACAGCCTTGCTTTTCCCCTCAGTGAGTGTTTATTTCAGCTCCCAGTGCTCTGATAGCTCCTGACAGCTTGCTGGGACACAAGAAAGAAGTAGGTCAGGGTAAGCTGGAATCAGCAACAGAGGATCCCATTAGACAGGCTTGTAGGGTAATACGGAGATCGAGGAAGTGTGTGATGTAGTGACAGCGTTAGAGACACATAACAAACAGCCTGAGGACAGCCTCCAGCAGAACCGGTACATTTATCTTCTCTGTGTTATAATGACCCCTCACACGGCTTATCCAGGCTGTGATGTCTCGTACAAGAGGTGCTGCATAAACCTAATGACAAAGGTGCTCCCGCTGGGCAGGCGGTGCCGAGGCAGCGGCCCCGCTCCCCGGCAGGGCTGTGCGGGGCTGTGCGGGGCTGTGCCCGCTCCCCGGGTCTGTGCCCGCTCCCCAGCAGGGCTGTGCGGGTCTGTGCCCGCTCCCCTGCAGGGCTGTGCGGGTCTGTGCGGGTCTGTACGGGTCTGTGCGGGGCTGTGCGGGTCTGTGCCCGCTCTCCGGGTCTGTGCCCGCTCCCCGGGTCTGTGCCTGCTCCCCTGCAGGGCAGTGCGGGTCTGTGCCCGCTCGGGCTGGGAACGCGAGAGGGAACGCACTGCTCACAGAGACCAAAGCACACACAGGACTGGCTTCTCCCAACCAGCTTCTAAATCATTATACTGGTGATGGTGGTTGCAGTGCCTACACTGGTTCTGAAAATATAAAGCACCGCAAAGGGGCAAGAAAAGCCAGAGTGGAGCTAGGGAGTGCAGCGATCCCGTGTGATGGGGCACAGGGGATGCCTGCTCCCCACTCAGCTGTTCTCTGGGGGCTCCTGGGGACCAGCACCCTGGTCCTTTTATCCACTGCATGAGGCAGGAGGGCTTGGGTCCATCTCCCCACGGCACAGCACCTCTGCCTTCGGCAGCAGCGACTGGCAGGGAGGAGAGGCGGAGAAAGCTGTGGCTTCTGCTGGTTTTCCCAGGTGGGTTTGCTGTGAGATGAAGAAACATCAGTGGAACCAAGGAGGAGAACATAAAAAGACGCAAGTGATCCATGTAAAATATAAAATGCTCTATGTACCACTGTTTTCGATTATTTCATGTAAGGTGTATTTTTACCACAAGTGTATATACCCAAATACTTGCTAATGCAACTCCTCCTTCCTGAGGAAAAGTATAGAAGTATTTTGTTTAAGTGCCTGGGCATAAGAGCGGTAAGCACACCACCATAAATTCTGCAATTTCAATATTAGCTCAGAGGCAAGTGGAAAAGCAGAGTACTAACTCCCCTTGTTCTTGTGACTACTGCTCACAGCATTAAAAGTTCAAAGCGTCCCCACCATCTCTGGCAGGGCTGTACATACACCAAACATTTCAATTATGAGAGTCCATTTCTCAGGCTCATACACAGCTTTAGAGATTCTCCCCAAACCCAAACTGTGTGGCTCACATTAAAAGGAGAGCACAAGCGTGTGCTGTCTCAGAAAATAGGTGCTTTTGACAGGAACAATTTGAATCGCCATGGGCATAAACAAACACAAATGGAGAATGTTGTTTTATTTTGTTCAGAGCTCAATATATTCACTCTGCTCAGAGATGTCTCCAGCATCCACTTCACTTGAAGTGCCTAAGTGACTTGGTTTGCAGCAGCAATGGGGGACATCCTAATAAAACAGGAGTTTCATTTTTCTCAGCCCGACTTCATTCCCCCTTCACTCAGTAAGAGCGCATCATGCTCAGCATTTATCCCCTCTGTTTCTCATTACAAGCTTTGTGCAGCACAATCCCCATCCGGTGGCAGCCTGCTTCCTGTTCTTCAGGGGGTCACGCTGTGTGGTCACTTGCACCCACCCATTTTACGACACCACACATCCCTTTCCTGCAATTTTTCCTTAAGCAGACAGTTCCACTGACTTCACAGAGGTTTGGACTGATTGACGCCTATTTGCTCCACCCCTGAGCATGGAGGCAAAATCCCAGTCTAGTTCAATGACCTAAAGAAAAACATGCATGTCCTAACAAAAATATGCATTAGGATAAAAGCATTAAAATAAAGGAAGACAAAGAGAATGATCAGAGCAGCATTGCCTGCAAGGAAGGAAGGAAGCTTTTAATAGCACTAAAATATAAAATTGATTTGTACACATATTTGATAAAAATCAATACAATTAGCAAGTAACTGAATACTAGAAAGGGAAATTGATTGCTTGAGGGCCCAGAGGACTCAGGGCAATCAGTCCATTCTTCTAGCTCCTCCACTCTTAATAAAAATTTACTTTTTCATAATCCTGCCTGAACTCTTTGCCCATTAATAATGCCGCTAAATAGCTCTTCTTTTAGCACTATTATTGCAGACCTGCTTGAATTACATTTGGAGGCAGTTTCGAGTGGCATGTCCTGGCCATTTTGCTATCTGCAGCACAAACCTCCGAGCAAGAGCATAAAAGAATAAGGGCTAATGAACGGCAGCACAGGCACACTTGAGAAGAGCTTATAAATTTAAGTACCAAAGTTTAAATAAACGGATTACCATAGAATTGATTTGCTACATCAATTTGGTCAGCTTTTGCTGATACATCATTCCTGCCTTAAAAGAGAAGAGCCACTGGTTTGAAACAACTAATTAAGCATTTTGAACCATGGCCTTACAAGGAGAGTGGGGCTGCACTGCTTTGCTCTCCTGCCTCCCTTCTCTCAGCCAGGGACTCCTCACTGCAGCATTAAAATCATTACACTCCACGTGAAACAGGAGGCTCAATTTACAGTCAAATCTAGATAAAACGAAGTGGCTTCTATGGCCACCATCTCAGAGTGGATTTCAGTTTCAGGCAAGGGCATCTTATCTTTCTTCTTTAAGGCAGGATTGGAGGAACTAAAAGGCAATTGCTTTTCCCCACACAGGAGGAGGGAGGCTCCCAGGGGAGCCTCCCAGGTGAGGGTTTCCATTACAGACAACCAGCTGCACAACCAGATTGAGGATGCACAGAACTCATATGCATCTACCAAGGAGGCTTCTCTTTCAAAAGATCAGATGCCTTCCCAGACAAGAACTTTCTCAGATGTTAAACTTTGCCCACTGACTCATCTTAATAGGAAGCACTTTAAGGCAAAAACTACCTTGGGCCCTCAACAGGTTCCCTGCCAGTCTGCAGTTCAGGGTGACATGGCCTTTGCTGCAAACCAGGGCCCTGACATGGCAATAAACTTCAGTGTACACTCAAACAGAGCTCTATGAGTAGCCGTATCCAAACTAAAGGTAAACGAATAATTTTTCCAGATTAATGAGATCCCTTGCATGCTTAAAATTCAACAATGTAATTTAAGCACTTTCTAATGCAGTAAGCCATTGAATTGGTATAAAATCGTATATTGTACATATATCTCATCATATGCACTTCAGCAGAGACTCTTTTATTGCAGAAATCTCAACATACACTTATTTCTCAGTGGTCTAACCAGACCAATGACTAAACTGGGCCATTATATAAACCTAAGGAAATATCCACAGGTGCTTTCCAACTCAAGTGGCAACCTGTGGGAATGCCTCTGTAAAGGAGGAAGAAGGAGAACAGGCTGGCAGGGTACAAGCCTAAGTGATCCCTCACTGAGTTCTTATGATGTTCTTACTCCAAAGTCTGTCCTGCTGCTTCTTCTTAGCAAGAAGAGACATTAGTCTGGACTCAGAAATAGAAACCTGGAATTACACAGTTTCAGTGCTGACTTTCTTTGTAACCATGACCAAACTACTTTAATCTCCTTGCTTCCGTTCCCCTGCATTTATTAATAAAGCCGAGGGAGTAAAACTTACTTCACCTAACTCATACATCTTTTGTGAAGATGAAATGCTTGCTCTGTGTAAAGTACTCGGAAGATGAAAGACATCAAGTAAATATTAATCATAGTCACCACACCTACCAACAGGATCTTCAGTACACTGATTTGGATCCGTGCTTGAAGAGGCTTTCTTTGTGCAATTCAGGAACTATGCTTTCTTGGAGTAGTAGAGCTGAATTAAAGCTAATCAGGAATTCCCATGCTAATCGGCCTTCTAGCATTCACAAGATCATAAGAAGGATGATGCTTCCATTTCAAAAGACAGCACAGTGCCACAAAATGAATTACATCAAACTGGCTGAAGCCCATTTACAGCATGGTCATGGAGGAAACTATTGGAGTTCATCCACTGACATTCATCTCAGGGCATACACACTTGTAAATCAGCTCCTATTCAGTAATGAAATGTCGAGTGACTCATTCTTTCTACATTTGAAAAAGCTCTCAGAGAGAACCAAAGAGTCTTTTACTTTCATGTCTGCTTTTATAAACACTGAATTACATCTCCTTACTTCAGGGAAGCTACAATGCTTCAGAACCAGCTGTAAAAGAGAACATTACTGTCTTTGGTTCACAGAAACCAGGGCTACCTTAAGATCCCAAACTGCTGTTGAAGGAGATTTGGAAAGATGTTTAATTAGCAGCTCAGATATCTTCTGACCTAGCTTCCCAGTGCACAGCAAGGTGCACTGGTCTCATGCAGACGTGCCCCTGAGGCTGTCCTGGGGAAGGCTGGCCCAGGGAAAGCCAGCCTGGGGCAGGCTGGCAATGCTGCCCTGGGCGCTTCTGCTGTTCCATGTGTGTCAAGGGCCAGATTATTTACTTAACATTTTAAGCAACTTCTCAAACTCAGCTCATGCAGCCATTGCTGTCCTGCTGGCAGTGAACTGCAGTTTGGCCAGGTGAAAGCTGCCCTCACTGTTTCTGCCTGAACCAGCAAATTCACAGAATAAGGACAGCAGAGATGTCATACCTTGACTTTTGCCCCAGTGTTAGCACCAGCTCACATCCAGGGGCCACATCCTGCAGCTGCACAGGAACAGCAGCTGTGTTTCAGCCAGCTGTGCCATACCTGGGCTGCCCCAGCACTGTGCTCACCCAAAGAAAAATCCTTCTGACAAAACAAACTCAACCAAGCCATGGCTGTGATCACGGGGAGTGCTGCTCCCCGCCACAGCTCTGCCTGCCTCTGGAGAGGCGACACCAGGTGAGATCCCAGGAATAGAGCAACCACAACAAAGACATGAAGGGAAGAGTACAAGGGAAAAACAAGGGATGCAAACTTAAAAGAGACAACAGAAATAAAGAAAAGCAGTGCCTGGAAGTCAGTGTCCAAGGAGCACAGAGCAAATTTGCACACAGGATGCTTGAATGGAAGTCGAGCAGTGCCTGGAAGTCAGTGTCCAAGGAGCACAGAGCAAATTTGCACACAGGATGCACTTACTGCTTGAATGGAAGTCATAGGAGATGCTGGACCTTGTGGACCAGGCACATGAGAGATTCCAGCCTTACTGAGGCAGTTGTGGACCTGCTGTGCCTCCATCATCTCCCAGATACCTGCCCAGTTTCCTCAGTTCTCCTGCCTCCTTGGCTTTGCCCTCCCTTTGGTCCCAGCCCATCCCAGCTCTCTCTCCCCTACCATTGCCTCCTTGTACTTTGGACCTCTTCACCTCAAGGTCTCGGGCTCTCCATGTGTGGCTGCAGCAGCCCCAGCCCGCGCGGCCGGTGCCGCAGAGCGGCTCCGCTGGTGCTGGCAGTGCCTGTCCGTCTCCTCCCGGGATCCAGCAGGATGAATGCACAAACAAACAAGCTACACTACCAACACAGCTATGCTCCAAAAGGAAATGACCACTGGATGTTATTGCATAACCCTTCTGAATAATGAACGTGTATTTCTTGAAAATACATGCCACCTAATCCCCTCGGCATTGCAAACACGAACCACAGGATGGTAATTTAAGGTAATCAAGCCCTAAGCTCTGTGCAAAGTTTAACAGTTTGCTTTGCTACAGTTTGAGAAGCAGATGGCAAAGCACTCAGTGGCACATTTTCTGCCATTCTTGTACAAAAGGCTGTACCTGTTTCTGTTCCAGGCATGAACACCAACAAATGGATATTTGCTGGACTAGCTGGCCACTGAATACCCTGAAATAACATACACGTAGATGCTCCACAGGGAGGTCTTGTGGGCAGCCAGAATTGGTCATTTCCTGGCTAGTTTGCCATTACTGCCATTCTTAGATATGATAAAATTAAAGCTACAGGCTAGCATAAGGCTCTTTGTAAGTAATCCAGGTCTGATCTGCAGAAGTACCCATATCCACAGTCAGTTCCACACAAAGTAGTACAGGTTTTCTCACTCAACAACACTTGACAGTGTTGCTGTAGCTCACAGTATTTCTACGCACACTGTCTTCCAAATGACTCTGCCTGGAACGTGGGCACCAGAAACCAGTCTGAGGGTGTCATTTGGATTTCAAACCACCTCTGTGGACAGTCACTGAAATGCTCTATTTCTGGCTAGTTTGTGGGATGCTGGGCTGGGGGAGAGAAGAACTGACAAGGGGAACATAGAAATTTGTAGATAATGTGTAAGCCCAAAATTATTTAAAAGGGCAATTCAGATAGCCTAAGTCAAGCTTCTTCTAGGTATGTAGAGAGAATGGGAATCGAGGTGGTGAGCTATGAACAGTTTTTCCTGAGACATTCAGTACCTTCGTAAATTATAAACAACAGAAAAAACCCCATGCTTCTCCTTCAAAACAGGGAGCTCAGCCCCCAGCATGCAGCTAATAGTGGTGGGTACAGGGGATGTACTTACACTAACTGACTGGCCATGGCCACGGCTGCCCCAAGCATTTCTGGAACCAGCATTTCTACAGCAGCACCGAGCAGAAACGCTTCACGTTTATTAACTTGTTTGGTTTTGATTGTTGGATTGGCTCCCCATTCCCAAGGCTCTCAGATTTATTCTTTTAGCTTAACACTACAAAGTAATCAAATCACTCTGTTACAGCTGACAGACTGTGGGAGCCCTGAAGGGGAGGGGAGAGCGCCGTCAGAAGAAACAGCTACATTTTCTCTTACATCTTCACACTTGCCCTAAACTTCAGATTTGACTCATCTACATTACTGGAATTCAAGAATATTGAACTTTAACTGACATGGGAAGTTATTTGAAGATGCAGGACTTTCACTTGAAATTAAGTCTGATCTACCTCCTGGGATCAGGGACCAAGATTCACGTCTCATAAGTACTGAAAAGCCCAAATGCACTCTCATTCTGCTTCAAGTCAAACACAAGTGTTGCTGCAACCAAGAAAACATCTTTCTAATGCTATGTAAATTCAAACCAACAAATTCATACCTAAGAAGAGGAGATGAGATGGAAGAATCAAACATGCCTTTGTGCCCTTCCATCAAACGTGTAGAATAGGTAAGAACAGGAAGACAAAAGAGATGGCTCAGAGAGTCAAGATTAATATGGAAATGAAGAAAAAGGGCATGCCTTGGGCTGGATTTTGTTCGTCTCTCTTCAGTACAATTTATTTTCAGCTTTATGCTATGCAGTATTAGAAGATGCTTAGCACACTATCCTTGATGTGGAAGACAAAGACATTTTTTTTTTATTTAGATGAATTCCAGTGTCCTGGTCTAATGTTACCCAATGCAAAATTGGAAAGAAATTACTGCTTGCTTGGTCATGTGTTTTTAAAAATAATTTCAATGACCCACTGCTTAAAGTATGGACAGTGTCCTCTGTTATTAAAATCCAAACTAAGTCTGTACTCAAATTGACAGGGTAAAGCTTGAAGAAAATCCCCCAATGGGTTTCTTTAATCGAGAAAAACAAACAAAAAATCCCATGAAGCCTGTGAACAAACAGTCTTACAGGCTTTGGACTTAATATACCAACAATGTCAGGCATTTCAATGCAGCAGCATCAAAACTAGATATTTACTGCTTGGTAGTGAGTAACCCTTTGAAAAGGGAGGAACAAAAATTCCTTTTTAATGAGTCACCATTTGACAGTCAGAGATCAAAACCTTTTGCCTGTATTTCTGACTAGAAGATTGTATAAACTTGAGTTTTTCTCAGTGTGAATTTATTTAAATCAACACAATTAATTAAGAAGTAAGTTAAGGTAGCAGAAAAAGTGAGGTCCTTAAAAGTACCTGATCATCCGCAAGATCTGCTGGGTTACTGAAGTATCAAATACATTCAGAACTTATTTCCTTATATAAACTCAGACTTGTGAAAATCCTGCTAAGATTTTAAGTATCTTGTCCAAGCAAAGTGAAATTATACTCAGTATCCATCCTGATAATGACATGAAATGAGTGATAATTATTCTTAAGCTAATGTGAATGTTTACATACTAATGCTTGGGGACAAAGTTACTGATATGTTTGGAACTTTTACAGATGTCTTTGTAAAATATTGACTTTTTTACTATTGCTGAAAACTTAAACCCATGAAGACCCATGACAGAGAATGAAACATTAAAATACATGCCTGAGGGTAGATGCCACTTTTGTCTTTAAGTATTTTCTTTACCCCTACAGGAAATTCTGAGGTTTCAGCAAAAAGAAAGCTACTATAATGTCATATCAGGGGGGAAATAAAAAAATAATCCACCTAAGTTGGCATATTACAGCCAAAGCAAAGAAATAAAACTGTTGTTCACAGTGAGGGGGACTTCCAGTAGGATATACCTGCCTTTATTTTGAATAGAATTTCCAACTATTTGAAAGGACCCTAAAGACCTCAGCTGGTAACAAGCACTAATGATTTATTTAACTACTTAAGGATACTTAGTGTGAAGGTAAAGGTAAAGCACCATCATTCCCATTTTACAATGGACATGTAAGAACCTAGGAACTCTTTACTCCTAAAATTGCCTCCAGCAATACATACATATAGATATTCAGGCCCTTTGAAAACAAATGTGGACAACTTTGAAATTAGAATAAGCATTACTCAGCCTTGGCTTGTTATATGAAAACTGATACCACAAAAAATCCCACTTGCTCCACAGAGCTTTCAAACCATCCTGAACTTCTGACCAGTGAGAGCATCTCCAAACCTGAGTGTCAGCTCACTGAACCACCCCGTCCTTCACATCAGTCGATCTTAATTCATGTTCGATTTACTTGTAGATTGGACGTAATTAGAGTAAATAACTACAGTAACTGGTTACAGTTTGGGAATTGAGAGAACTGAAGAAAGAATTCAGAGAAATAATCTGATCTACTACTGTAAAGAGAATCAATCATCACTTTCCTCCCATTAGTCTTTCTGGCAATCCTGTGTCACTGTTGTCACAAGCCTGGATAACGATGCCACATTAATTCTCCTTTTGAGAAAGGAAATACAAGATGTGACTCTGTAACTGTGTCCTACCTGACCTTGGGGAATCTTTAGGGAAAGTTTCCCATCAAATGCACCTACAGTTTTCACTGAAGGAGAATTACTGCATTGGGCCCATGCTTTGCAACTCAAATGCATGACAAAAATATAAAACCAATCTTCTGTTTCCATTTGAAATAAACTATTAGTACATAACCAATGATTTTTCAAATCCAACCTTACATGAGAAATTACATTTTCAAAGTTAAAATTACATATTTAACAAGCCTGGCTCAGAGTTGATGAACACGGTGCTGGATGACAAGACCCCTACTGCACATTTCTGATGTAACACCAACAACCTTTAGCTACATTTTAGCTACGTTTACCTAAACTGGAGATAGCTTGCATTTCCCAAGCCTAACCTTTCCAAAAGGAAAAAAACAACAACTGACACCTTTGTTGCAAATATTACAGAATTGGAAAAGAAGAAAGTCATCCTGTGTTTCGTAACAGGAGCAGACTCACTCACTCTCTTCCTTCAAGACAGCAGGCTGCTCTCAGTGTGAACTGTGGCACTGCTGATGTCACTGTGAGCAGGGACGAGAGGACATACGGCCTTTTGTACTGTTCCCATGATGCCGCATGTTAAAAAAAATCAAAAATCAAAAATCTTTATCCAGGCTGGAAGAAGCCCAAGCCATCATAAATGTTTGTTTACTGCAATTTGGCAGACCTTTTGAGAAAAAACAACAAACTCCATTTAGATATGTAATCCTAACCCAAAATGTCAGATGGGAATCAAGTAGAAACCGTGCCATTATTTTGAGGAAACCATGAATTATTTGGGGGAAACTTTTGCTGAGATGCTTTCTTGAGTGTTTCTCTGTAAGTAGATATCACCTCTATTACTGTGGCTATAACTAACGAGTTAACAACACTATTTACACTAGTACTGTTGTATCATTAGAAACAACAAGATTATGTACTTTAATTCTAATGCCAGCACAATTATTTTAACACCAAGTGTGTCAGATCTGACTCTGTACCCCCTAAATTAATTTCAGAGTAGTGGCTAAATAAAATGACATACTTCTTTGTGCTTTTGTTACAACACGCTCATGTGCAGCAAACTGTGAAGAAAATGTAGTAATTAGAGGTTAAATTAATCCCTGACAGACAGGCAGCTTAGTAAAGCTGGGCCCTCTTCAGAAAACAGAGCATAAAGCCTGCCAGTCTTTCAGAATTAGGCACAAAGAACAGGGAAGATTGGCAAGTCCCTCACTGCTGTGATCCAACCGAAGGGATGGAATGCTGAGAAGTCGGTGTAAGTCTTGGAGCAGCCAATACTACCAGGCAGATCTTGTGACAAATGTGATTTAGAGCTCCAAGGGATTGTTGCTGCAGCCGCTCCAACTGCCTGATCAGGATCAACCACTTGAAATTACAGACAGTCTTTTGCCCAGCAGAACAGGCTTCTAACCACCGTGTAATCTACCTCGAGACATTAATAAAAGCGAACAATGGCATTATGTTTCACAACATAACTAGAAAGTTACCTTGCTGCTTCGGGTTTTAATGCAGGTAATGGGTTTCATTGCCCTCAACAGAGTAAATGTGCTGGGTTACTCTGAAAGCAATACATAGGTAGGTCTAGGTTAGGTGTAATTCCCAAATCTGCTCAGAGTTTTGAGGTACTTAATTCTAGAGAAAAAGAAACTTACACAGAAAAGAAAAAAAAACGTGCAAGAAGAAAGAGGCAGCCAGATCATGATGATGATACCCAGTAAGTATTTCTTTTGTATGTGTGTCAGCAGAGGTAAATGTTTTTCCCAATCTCTCTTGCTGTGGCACATGAAAGTAGCCAGGTTTTAAATCCATGCAAACACAGCCTGTTATCAACAGGGTGGGTAACTGAAGGGCACCTGTTCTGTGCTGTGTGAGAAGCATCTTGGCTCTCGTGCTGGCAAATCCTGGTGCAGGAATTCCAGAGGCACCACTGCCTCCGTTCCCACCAGACACCTTCCCTTCCAAGGTGGAAGGTGCAAGGAACAGGCTTCTCCCTGGAATAATGCTGCTGCCACTCAAGAGACTGCCTGAAGTGGGTGACGCACCACAGTTAACCCCTGGCCCTGCAGAGGGAACCTCGATCCTGCCTGCAGCAGGCTGAGTACCCAGCTGGCCCTGACCAAATGGGAAGGCACGACAGGCACCTGCAGCATGATCACCAAGAAAATGAAAATAACCCCAAAACCAAATGGGAAAAAAGCAAAATGCCTTTAAGTACAATTAAAGGAAAAGTCAAGAAGGAAGCCTGCAGAGATTGCAGATCTATGTGGAAGTGCTTTAATACCACCAGCATTTCTGTACTACCCAGATCATCAATTATTAACAAATTAGGGCATGCCTGATGGGGTACTTATGTAACACTCCTTTATCAATAAAACTGCCAAGTCCCTTCAGGGAAAAGCACCGTGGCTCTCAACAAGTCACAGTATAACACCTTCCTCTGGACAGGACACTCCAGTGAATTCTGGTCTGCCCCTCCTCAGTCTGGCTGCCCATTCCCAAAGAGGAATTCTGGACAGCCTGGCAGCCTCTGCCAGAGGCCCAGGGTGTACCCCAGCCTCCTGTGAGCAGCAGCCCTTTAATCAGGTCAGTGCTTATCAATGGCTCTTTGTAGCCATGAGGCAGCCCCGAGCCAAGGGCCATATGAAATCCTGCATCTCCCACGCCTGGGCCCCACGGACTCCACGGGCCCCACGGATACAGCCTCCAGCCACACACTGCCTGGGCACAGCAAGTGTCCTCCAGCCAGTCCAGCTGGCTGGTGGGTAGGGAGGGGAGGAAGGAAACCCACAGCTCCTTCCTCTGCTCTTCCCTTTGGGCACTACAGGTTCTCCACAGGAGCAAAGAGCTAGGTAAAATTCATCCATCAGATATAGTACACTGAGCCTGCTTTGCTTCCACTTAGCTTCCCCCACCAGGCGAGAATGAGCCAGGGCAGAGGCACACAACAATTCCCTGTCTGTACTAAAGGGCCTGATCCTTGAGCCCATTATTCTTGGATCAAATCTGAGCCTCATCCACTACAAAATGAAAAAGGACTGCTAGGCTGGGCCCTGGCAGGAGAAAGCTGGGTGTACTCTCCTACCACCCTATCCAATGAACACCGTGTAATTAACCCAGGGCACACACCAAGGGTAACAGCTCTGAAAGACCTACTGCAACTTGGCAAGCAAATGCTGCACAAAGTATTTTCTTCTTAAAGGAAAGTAATGACTTAGTAATACTTTCCCCTCTATTTAATAAAATTTAAAATATTACTAGTGAGAAGGGTTCCCAAGAGGAATAAGTATTCCTTCAAACTCATTTGCAAGTTATCCCTCTGACTGCACTGCTCTCTAGTAGTGTAACTGGCAACTTCTAAAACCATGGAGTCACATCCTAAGAGCTACATGCCCTGCTTATGCTGTCACCCTGAGATATAATTCCATTGTGAACTAACAGGCCAGTCCACAGCAACTGCAATGAGAAATATCTACCAGAAGACAAGGATGTAAAGTGAAACCTCTAAATGACAAAGACTTCAATTTTCTGTGCAAAGCACTAGCAGTGATAATACAGAACAAGGAAAGGATACAGTGATACAAGCACAGACTGTTTTGCAAAGTTTCCCTTCAGCTGCTGGCAGTCCTGAAATGGGTTACAGAAAGTTAAAATTGTGGTACTGATCACCGCCTGTTCTACAAGGCTGTTTTTAAAAATTAAACAGTGTTTTTCTATTTATTTTTTCACTTAAAACAATATTTCAGTATCTTCCAAAAGCCAGTCCAATCCTGAAACAAGCCTAATAAAGGCAGTACTACACGTATTTTTTGCAGCGATTGCCTTTTCAAGGGTACCCCTTCTGGGAGTGCACAACACAAAACTTACTACAAGCACACTGTGGTATCATGCACATTTGGCATTTTACAGCTGTGCTCTAAAGTTCCTCTTCAAAATTACTGGCAAGGAAGGAAGTTCTGTGTAATTTTAGCACTCAACATCTGAAAAAATTAGAAATGTCCCAACTGTTCTTTGATATGTAGAAAAGAACAGTTGAAAAACTTACAGTTGACTGGTGCTACCTAGGTTACCCATCAATGGCATTGAGACTGGTATATTATTAAGAGAGGTGTATGATGGGAATTGGTTTATTGTGCTGATCCATAGTAACCAACTCCTGTTCGTCCATCATTTATCTCTCTCACCAGCGACATATGGGTTTGTCTATTCACACTCTCAGCATTCTCTCTGCTCCAACAAACAGTCAGCCTTTTCTGCTGGGATAAGGAGATTTTTTAGTTACATCCATTATGTGCGTATCAACATTTATGGCAGGAAGATAATTGCCAAAGAGCTCAGGGGGATAAAAGCTCCCTCTTTATAACACAAACCCCCTTAAAAAAATCAATATTGATATAACACAGTTCAGCACAAAGCCTTGGTGTGTCTTCTCCTTCCTTCAGTTCAAGATGCTGGTTTTGGGTTTTAAACATTGCAAGTCAAACTGGAACATCAGGTAGAAAGCCTTCATAGTGAGTTACATCACTGCTCTTCCCACAGAGGATGATATAGCAGTGTACAATATTAATTGTTCCTCAAAGAAGTTTGCAGCAAATGTGTCAGATATAAAGAGGACTCCTTGGAGAGGTGCCAGCACCATTTAAACTGATTTAGCTATCTTTATTTGGAGACCATACCAATTACTAATGAATCGTAACTTATAGTCACCTTCGCCTAAACGCTGAAAAACGCTGACACAGCCAGCACCAGGGAACAATGAGAAGCTGGGGATTCTGCCCCTCTCCCTGTTTCAGGAGCTCAACCTTCTACTACTTCAACCCCCAGTTTGGATAAATCCATTTGTCACAGCTTCTACATGATTTCCTTCACTTTCCCATGGCTATGTACTCACAAAAGTTATTTTAAGGAGACTTTTATCAGAGTAGCAAGTAACACAGAACATGTATTGATTAAATTACAGGGAACCAGTCAGTTGCATTGTACTTAACCTACAGGACGACTCAGGGATTTTTCTTACTGTTATTCTTGCCCTTGTGTTTCCTTCTGCCTCCCTAACTTTTGTCTCTCTCATGAAGCCCATTATTGGGTCAGTTCTTGTCCTACAGTCACACCCAGGCAGGTTAGTGACCTCTTAAGTCAGGGCAAGAGTATCACCGTGACACCTGGGATCATGAACTCTTCCAGTAAATCTTCCTGCATATTCAGAAACCATCTAGCACAATAGCTTCTAAATCCCGTTTTAAATCTCCAAATACTACCACGCTGTAACATTTACAATGGGGTCAGTAAAAAACATTGTATTTATTAAACACTCCTACCTGTGTTAAGAGGAAGTCATACAAACATTTTTTTAAAATATAACTGTCTCCTTTAATTACTAATCCCTCTCCAAAACCTCTAACAACTACCTTAGCTTGAAAAAAATCCAAGACACTTTACAGTTCAAAATACTTAGTTACAAGGGACCAAAAGCAAAGCCCTGTCAATATGTGCTTTTCTGATTTTGAAGTATTACTTAAAAGGAATAAAAATAGAGTTGAATAACCACATGTAAAAAAGAGAGAAAACCCCTCAAAAATAAAAAGCTGGATTGAATTCGAGCTGCTCAATTGTGAACATTGAACAGCTTTTCACTCACTCGACGGCTGTTAACTGCATGTTACCTGCCTTACAGTACAGACTATTTGTTTTTTATCCCTGAGCAACAGACTATTTCCTGGTTGAGTTTAAAAACTCTGTGACGTTCCAATATCAACCCACACATGTGTGTCACTGTCAACGTCAGTCGCAGGAAAACATTAGAAGTCACCCCTTGCTAATGCTTTCCTAACATGGAATTTCCTTGTACCTCGCCCCCCAGCCCACCTCCTCCTTCAGCTGAGAGCATCCTTCCCAAAGTGCATTTTTTCCCTCCCTTCTAAACATATGGCAGGGAGAGAGGACTGAAAATGGGCAGTGCCAGCACTAGATCGCTGCTTTTTTAGGTGCTCGCGTGTAACTTACTCCAACTGCTCTCGCTGCCTGGCACTGGGCGAGCGCGGCCGCGGGGAAAAGCCCCCCGTGCGTGGGGGCTTCCCCCCTCCCCGGGGCGAGGGTTCCCCCGGGCAGCTCCGCCTCGGAGCAGGAGGGCACGGCCCGGGCAGCCCCTTTTTGGGGGCTCGGGGCTGTCGGTGCGCCGGGGGAGCCCGGCCCGGGGGAGGCAGCACCCAGCTGCCGGCACCGCCGGGTTCAAGGCCGTTCCGGCTCCCTGTCTCCCGGCGGCACCATATGGTCCATCTTGCACATCGGCAGCTTTATTTCCCCATCAGCTCGGCCCAGAGGGGGAGCTCCTGGAGCGGCAGCCACCCCCTGCCCCGCAGCCCCCCGGGGCACCGGCATTAGGCATTACCCGGGGATTACGGGGCTAAGTAGGGGAAGACTCGCGTTATATAACCGGGGGAGCGTTCCGCCCTCACGGCGCTCCCACAGCCCGCCCTCCGGCCCAGCCGGGGCGGCCGCACGGCGGCGGGGGGGGGAGCCCGGCGCCTCCGCCCCCGGCCCGCGGAAGGGGCCAGACGCTGTTAATCCCCCCGCTGGCGGGGCGGGGAGGCACCGCGGGGTGCCCCCGCTGCCCGAGGAGGAGGAGGCGGAGGAAGGCTCTTCCAGGAGTCTCCTCGCAAGTGGCCGATGCTCGCAGCGTTCGGCGGCTTCCGACGGGACGAGGCGAGGCGAGACGAGACGAGACGGCCGCGCGTCCCCCGCACGCCGCACCGGGGACCTGCCCGCCCGATCGCGCCAGGCCGCGGCTCCGCGGCGCCTCCCGCCCCGCTCCCCGGCCCCGGGCTCCGCCGCCCCCCCGCCGGGAGCACCGTGGAAAACAAAAGCGGCCTTTTAATTTATTGTTCCGGGGGGAGGCTAGAGGGGGGGCGGTGTGAAAGGAAATCAAAGCCCGTTTTCTTCCCAGAAACGGCCGTTCTCCCCGGGATCCCTCCGAGTCACCCTGGTGACAACCCCCCTCCAGCCAAAGACGAACAAAAGCCGCGGTGCCCCCGGCACCGGCGCTCCTCCGGGCCGAGCAACAGGCCGGGAGAGGCGGCGGAGGAGGGACCGGGAGGAGGGACCGGCTATTGACGGGGGAGAGGGGCAGCCCCTGCCTTGGGGGGGACGTGGGACCGAGCCAGCGAGCGCCGTGTTTACCCTGCCATTGCTCCGAGCCCCGATCTTAACCACAGCATCAGAAACCAAAACAGTTTAAAGCGTGAGTCAGCACGCGTTTTGTTCACGCGTTCTGTTCCGAGCACACGGACGGACGGACGGACGGACGGTCCGGCAGCGAGCGGCGGAGGCGCCGCGCCGGCAGCAGCGCCCGCACTCGGGGCTGTTCCCGCACACGCGCTCCCGCAGCCCGGGCTCAGCGCCGCGCTCCACGCTCCCGTCAGCAACAACCTTCGGGGCTCGGACGAGCCTTTTGTTCACAGTCCTGCCTTATCGAACGTGCGCTTCAGGTTCCCAAAATAACCGGGCACGCGGCTGCCAACGCAAATACCAGGAATTATTTAAAAAATTATACTAGAGGGACCACCGCTAGCCCCTCCACGCGTGACACCCTCCCGGCGGAGTCCCCGGGCGATGACGGGTTTATCCTCCCCTGCCTGTCTGATCCAAGTTTAGCTGGAAATCCCCGGACGATGGCTGAGCCGGCCCGGCCGCGCTGACACGAGAACCCGCGGGCTGGCGGTGCCGGGCGCACCGGCGGGTCCCCGCTCCCGCTCGCCCCCGACAGCATCCACCGCCTCTTCCCGCAGCATCCACCGCCTCTGCCCGCAGCCCAGCGCGTCACCACCCGAGCAATGACACGGAAACCCGCGGAGCGTCCCCCGCTGCCGGGCACTGGCTGCCCCGCCGCCGTGCCCGGGACCGCACCGCACCGCAAACCACCTTCTTCACCACCATTTTAAAGCCCACGGACCCCCTCCCTCCAGCCCTCCTCTCCGTGGTCCGACTTCAGCTCTGACCAGAATGGAGGGCGAAATTCCCCCCTCAAGTTTCTGTCCCCTTCCCTCCGGCGGCCCCGGCACACGGGACCCGCGGGCAGAGCGAGCCCAAGGTGGGCACTTTCTTGAACCGCCCCTGCAAACTTTCCAGCCTGCCTGCGACCGTGCCGAGCCCGCTGACAACTGTTCCGAGGGTGTTTAAGTCCTTTTAAACCAGCTCCTACTTTCCCAGACCATATCGATTTCAAATGCTACTTACTGGAATATGTGGCTCCATCCGTGGTGCTTCTACCCGCTGGGAAACCAGCAGCATCTTGGACTGGGAATCAGCCGGCTTTTAGATCCACTTTGGCTGTATTGAGCAAACCCAGCGCCGCAGAGGACTCGCAGCCTGTTTTCTCCTTTTAGGTTCCAGACAAGTTCATCCTGGCGTTGCAGTTTGCTAATGATTCACTGTCTGTCTCGATCTGCTCACTACATTTCCATCAACCCACAGCTTCCTCACTTAGAAGGTGGAGTTTGTGGGGTTTAAGTTACTGATAGGCATATCTAAGTGCTGTGTCACTCAAAGAGGAGGAGACACACACACACTCACACACACAGCCCGCACACTCACACACACGAACGGCGCCAGGCTTAAAGGGGAAGTAACACTTTCTACTCCTCAGAAATTGGACACCTCACAGATCCAAGGATTTAATTTTTTTTTTCTCCGTGCGTGAAGGCAAAAATTAACCAGGCTATGGTCAAAATTCTAACACACAAAAAGCTGCTTAGAATGTTCAGCACCTTGCTTGTAGAGCTTCAAATTTGTTTAGTACAAAGTAATTTGTTTAGTACTTTCTTTTTAGGTCAGAAAGCTACTGGCAATTAATAGATTTTTTTTTCCCTTCCAAATCAAACTGCTCAAATCACTGAAAAGAGAACTCAAAGCATGAAGTGTAAAGGTTTGGGTTATTCTTACAGAGTGTAGTTTCCTGTCCCTTTATGACATAAGATGTTCAGCACTCTTAACACGAAAGGGTTAAACTCATTTCGCCCAGGTGAACCCAGGTTAGCGAGAAGGAAGCAGCAGAGTTCTTTCATTTTCATCTTTTGTGCTATGTACATGTCTTTTTGAAGACAGACACAATTCCAAATAGAGAGCTCCCATAAAGCCAAGCACTTCTCATATGACTATAAATGTGCTTGCTACAAGCTGCAACCTCTGAATACTAATTTTGATAGACCATCAACTGAAAGCTGAGAACCTATTCAGACCTCCTCTTGGACTGTGCAGAAAGAACTGGGAAGAGCAAGCTGCAGGCAGCTAGGAGAGCACACTGGGTTCACAAATAATTGCTGGTATAATTTCATTTTATTACCTTGCTAAATCACTACAAATGTCACTCCTATCCTGATAAACTGGAGATGCTAGAAACCCTGTCCCAGTACATTGACTCAATGGATGAGGTGTGGAAGACTTACTAGCATTGGTAATAAAATGTCTAGTTTCTAAGATCATTCCTGAAATAGTCATGTGAGTAAATTATGCTCTGTAAAATTAGGAAGAAAGTTATTTGAATACAACCCCTTTACTGTAACCAAGTACATAAAAGTGGAACCAGAATCTGACCTCACTTTCCTGAAAGTTTTCCAGACAGCAATCACCTTCAACTTGCAGTAAACTTACAAACCTCCAAACCCATCTTTGTACCCTGAGCTAATAAATACTGGCAATAACAGTTCATCAACAGAGAAGCATTGCTTTTTAGCTTTGCTGAAGCCTCTGGCTTGCCTGTGACAGCTGCAACAATGGGCCCGCTTCCCTGAGCAGTATTTGTGGTATTTCAGTTTGCATTGTTTGGAAACTGATTGGTTTGCTTTTCTAGTGCTCTTGCCTTTTAGCCTTTTATATTATTTTAAATTACTTTGATCTATTTTGTCAATTGAAAAAAAAAAAAAAAAAAAAGAAACACAATAATAATAAGCTTTTGTGTGCGTAAACACCGTGAATTCTACAGCCTCTGAGGGCCAGATCTCAAAAGGTTTCAGTGACTAAGGGGAGGTGTATCAACATCTGATGTTTGGGTTTGCTGGGCTGCCCAGACCAAATCTACTACCCTGCCTGAGGTGCTGAGGCCCAAACACAGCATTAGGGCATCAGCATGGGATCAAAAAGAGCCAACATGCTGAGCAGGAGTCACTAAAATAAGCAGGCTCACTGAAGATACACATTCATCACGCTTGAATTAAGCTCCACAGGAAGGAGGTGCCACAGTCTGCCTAGTGTGCAATGTCAGAAACCCTCCCCTGAAGATACATGTGTGTGTGTAAGGGCTCCCAGCTTTCTCCCTGGAGATTTTTGAACTAAAATACATATATACAGAACATGTGGGGCACAGGGATTCACACACACTGTAGCTGTACCTACTGACAACACCATGATCAGATGATGAACAGTGGGTCCATGTCAGTTTTTCTATACCAGTTATCGTCAAGAAGTTTTGTCATTTATGACTCTTGCCAAAGATCTGTAGTTCCTGACAGATGACAATACTTCCTAAGAACTGTCATTTGCTTTGTTCACTTCATAAAACGAGACCAAAGGCCTCCCCCAAAATGAAGATGATGTGGGTGGGGTGTATAGAAGCCCTGTCTGTGCCTGCTCTGCAGCAGGAATGATGCTGCTGCCTTTAGTTGCCAAGGGCATCTGCTTGCCAGGTAATGGTTTGTGTTCTCCTCTGTAAGGTGGGGTGTGCTCTCAGAGGGAAATCAAATCAAGCCCCTTTTAGCAGTTAGTCCATGACAGAACTGTGGCAACACTTTCCTTCTGAACCTGCTGGCTTAAGCTGTGTGGGCTGTGGATATCACTCCAGCAGCTCAGTGCCAAGTGTGCCCGTGCTGCCAGACCTGGTGCACGGGGCTGATCGGCCTGGATGGTATGTGCTGGCATGCTCAACAGTGGCAGGACAGCTTTGGGTGTGCTCAGAACCCCAATTTCAGGCAGTGTAAGCATTTAACAAACCCCTTGCAGAAATCACTAATTTTCAGTGATAAGTAATGGCTAAGCAGGGGATTTCAGGGCTGCAATTTTGGTCTTTGGTGATTAAATTATGAGCCCTTTCTTTAGGCATATTTACTCTAGTTGACCTGAGGGAATCCTTGGCTGCTCTGGAATCAATAACAAAACTTTCAGTGGCTTCTTCAGGGCAGTATCTCATTTCTCAGGTTAGGCTTACCCTAAGCATGTTGCAGGCTACCTTATTGCTATGCTTCTGTCCTATTTTGAGAAAGTGACTTGTAGGATTCTGCAGAAAAGATGTGATTCTAATGGCATCAAGGCTGTTATGGCCATGAGGCTTGACAAAACATATTCTAGTACCTCAAATGCTTCTCCCAATGCTGGGCATCAAACCTGGGCCTAACTGGTTGATTAATCACATTATTTATCAATTTTACAGTAGTTTGCCCCATTTAATTTAGCATCTTTAATATGCATAGAAAATATAGTTTGCTTTGTTACTTTATAAAACTAGTATAATTTCTTTCCACATAGAGATGTCTCATTCAAAAGCCAGAGTCGGAGAGCTGAGAAATTATAACTTTATCTGAAAAATAACAAAAGGATGAGAAGAGTGCCTTGAACCAAAACAAAACCCAAAACACATAACAATCCAAAAATATCCCAAACTAGACCAATGTTTTTCCTTTACTCACTGTTCTGAAAAAGCAGTATCTTTCTAAGGAGAACAGTTAGCTGGAAAGCTGCAATATGCTAAATAACTGCCCCAAGTTGTGTTCACCAAACAAAAGGATTGTGCACTCAGACACAGCCTTGATGGGTTGTGTCAGCAACAGGCACTGCCAATGTAAGATGGCCAAGGGCTAGAGAAAAGGTTTGCATCTTCCAAGCTGGTGTGAACTAAAGATGCTAAAACTGAGCAACCAGGTAACCATGATGCTGGGATTCTGTTCTCTCAGGAGAGCTGTGCCTGACTTCCAGCTGGCCTCTGGTGTTCCTGACACCAGAAAGGATAACAGAAGTCTGAGCAGACAAGGGCTGCCCCACAGCTTGTCTTGTACACTGAAGGGAAGCAGCAAGTGAGCAGCACAAGGATTCACCATAGATTCACTGAAGGATTCACAAATTTGTCAGTGCCTCAGAACCAGATGGATGGCAAGCATGTGATGCTTTCTACTTGCACGTTTGCAGCCTGAAATCAGGTGAAATCAATGGCTTGGGCTAGATGAATCCTCAGCTGGACTAGTCAGTACTGCATTTCTTATGCTAGATCAGATCAGCAATCCAGCTAATTTGGTATCTTGTCTCTGACCACAGGCAATAGCTGATGTTATAGAAGATAGAAAAGAAACTTTTACTGAGTAGTTGCAGGACAAGTTGCAGGTAGTGGTGCAAGCCTCTTAGCAAGTTTCTTTTTAAGCAAAGCCAGTCTGTAATTGGCTGATGCTCAGAACCAGGAAGGCTCATGTCCTTCAGGTACTTCCCCACAGTACAGTATAATAAACTAGAGATGAAATTACTAATGCATGCAACATTTCAATTCATTTCTGAAAGTCACAATACTATCAGCATCAGTAACATTGTGTTGAGTAAAACAGCATCTCAGGACATTTCATTGCATGTCCTTTTTCATAGCATCAAACCATTCTTTGCTGCTATGGTTGGGAGACACCTTAAAGCCCAATTACCTCCAGTCCCCTGCCATGGGCAGGGACACCTTCCACCAGACCAGGTGGCTCAGGACCCCATCCAACCCCACTGTGAACACTTCCAGGGATGGGGCATCACCGGCTCCTCTGGGCAACCTGTGCCAGGGCCTCAACACTCACAGTAAAGAAATCTTTCCTAATATCTAATTTACATCTACCATCTTTCAGTTTCTCTCTTTTCAGTCCTATCAATACATTATTTTTTCCTATTAGAAGTATATGGAAAATATCTAAAAATAGATAAAATGCATCAATAAACAATTTTAATTTACTCAGTAATGCTTGCTAAATTGAGTAATTCTGTAAGTCATATAGAAAAATCTGTGTATAATTGGTAATGTAGCAATTGAATTATTTTAAAGAAACATTACTTTTAGGAAAATAAGCTTTAAAATAAAAGGCTTTTGACTGTATGCAGTTAACGAAAGGTTTTCAGCATGGTCTTCACTGGACATGAAACAAGAACACATACGATCAACTTTTTGTAAGTCCTTCAACTTCCATAAGTCATTATTTACATGCATTCCCATGGAGAGTCTATAGGTAAAATCATCAAAGGATGGATGGCCATACTAACATTTCAGTGGGTACATGAACTACCCCTTAGAAAATTATATAAATTAAAGTGAATTACAATTTTGTCTTTTATATGGAAAAACAGACACCAATCTAATCTCTGCTTAGAAGTTAAGAGATGACAACTCTGTGAGTATCTTCTTCATACTTTCAGAAAAGTACATTGTCTTCTACTGAAGTATCACTTAAAATCAAGTTGTTAATGTCTGCTTAGCGGCCAAATGCTTGTTTCCAATTGATATCTTTTGAACTTAATTTTTAAACTCAGAAATCAATTATTTGCATAGCTCAGAGACCCACTTAGGCACATGCTAACATTATGTATGAGTGTCTCATGGAAGGGATTACCCAAGTGCTGAGGGAAGAACGCAGATGATCAGGGTGGTGAAATGCTGACAGGTTGCTCAGAGGGTTGGGGGATGTCCCATCTCTGGAGACTTTCAAGGTCAGGTCGGACAGGGCTCTGAGCAACCTGATATAGTTGGAAGATGTCCCTGCTCAGTGCAGGGAATCTGGACCAGATGACCTTTAAAGGGCCCTTCCAAGCCAAACCACTCTGATTCGTGAGCTGCTTTTGTAGAAGACTTACAGACATTTCAATTCTGACCATCTTGCAGCTAATAAGATTTTTCATTAAAAGCACAGAAGCTGACAGAAATTAACATAATATCATATTCAACAGCTCTATTGTCAGCAACAATGCATTGAAATGTTTGATAATGAATGACATTTCTCCAATTTTGACTTGTGCATAAAACATTTTCCCTCTTGAACTGTGATGTGTGCTCTCAGCGTGGCTGCTGCTGGCTCTGCCCAGCAAGCACAAACGCTGTGCTGGGCTGCAGGTGTGTTGGATGGCAGGTCTGAGGCTGCTGCACATTCCACCTGCAGCCTCAGTCACATCTAAGAATAAAAGCTGTCGTGTGCTGAAGTGAGAGGTACCTGCAAACACTCAGGCATTGTTTAAAGAAGCCCTGTCTCTCCCCAGGAGATGCGTTTTCTCCAAGCATTCTGTTCAGCAGCGTTGTCACATTTATCAATTGCTCCAGCAGCCAAATGGGCACAGAGCCAGGTCCCAGCACATGGTGGGATAGTGGATCAGGAGCAAACAGTGACAGGTATCACTTGCCAAATTTCCAGGTTAACAACAGGTCTAAGCAATAGGACACACTTATTTGATTCCTGTACCCACCTGCAAGTAAGACACCACTCAAAATATGTAATAACACAAACAAGGCTTAGCAATAATTCTAGCCTTGCTGTTTTTCACTGCTGGATCACACAGTTCACATACAAGTGCAGTGATCAGGGACATACAGATCGGCCTCAGTTCCTCTAGAAGTCAACAGAAAGGCAGAATCTGACCCACAGTTGATACAAGATACTCTAAATTGCTTTAAGTATCTAAGCATAAGAGAATGCTTCTACATTCACATAATTTTTCTGTCCTCAGGAAACACACCTTTTTTTCCTGAATTTTCCCTTTCATTTCTAAAGCTGTCCTCTCTTTGCTAAAGCTATTTTTTAAAACATTCTCTGTTTCATGACTGTCAAAGTATTCTTTTCATGCCAGATACATGGCAAAGTTACATATTCTTCAACTCAAAACAATTTACATGAATATTCATAAACTACCTGATGGCAGAATTGGCCCTGAGATTTAAACCCATAAAGCTCACAGAAACAAATGTTACCCTCTTTCCTTTGTCAGAGATCCTTTGGATCATGCTTAGAAATTATTCTTTTATGCAGTTGCCAAGAAAATGCAAAACCAGCGCATGAAACATTGTATGTTCTGTTTATTAAAGAAGAGTGTCTGTGATGATACAGATATTCAGCCAGACTAGGATGCTGCCAATGTCAGTTTGTGATTTACTAGAAATTATTGATTTCAATTCTTGGTTTCCCAGGGCTACTGAGCATATCCTGTCATATAAATATGCATCCGTTTGCTAGAGGCTGCAGCCTTCTGTAGAAATGTGTGGTGTCTCAACTAGTGTCAGATTTCTTGAACCAAAAAAATAAAGCTTTACTTCCCTTCAAAAAGGAATGAATAAAAGCTATTAAGATACATTTTTGTGTCCAATACAAAACTATGGCATCCATCCAGAACTGAACATTTTGATATTCAAATAAATACAGTGGCACAGTCCAGAGAAATTGTGCTACCACCCTCCCTGTCCCCCAAAGGAAAGTACAAGACCGGTAACCTCAGAATTCTCATACAAATCAAGCAACAGCCTGAACTGAACTACTTTTAGGTATGTATAACTTACAAGTCAGTTACACAACATGCAAGTGCAAAAGGATGATGAGTATAGTTACTCTTTGTACCTTAGGGCCAAGAGTCATAGTTCATTGCTAGCACTTGTAAAAGGCAGAAAGGAGAATACCACTGGGAGCCCTTGGGAGCTCCAGCATGTGTGTCCTCTCAGACTATCCCCTCCCAGGACCCTCTGTTCTCCTGCCCATCTTCTGTTCCTGTCACCCAATGCATTCCTGCACAGTGTTTCTTTCATTTAGCCCTACTACTCCTTAACACTTTCTCTTGGTCCTTGTGCTGTGTTCACACCTCTAATTCCAGCTACCCACTCTGCTGTCTTCCCTTTCCCAAGGGAAGTACTCCAGGATGGAGAGAGGTCTCTCACCTACTGCTGGAGCTGCCAGCATGTGCCACAGCGTACAATGGCATTTTTGGATTTGGTGAAAGATGCTGACAAGTCTGCTGCATGCAGAATGTGGTCTCAGTGTTCAGAGAAGGGGTTTGGTTTTGTATTTTTCTCCAAAAAAACTCCCTGTTTTACCATCACTTTTCTCAAGTCAGTTGCATGCCCTAATGAATTCTATGTTTACAAAAATACAAAATATTCAAGGCTGACAGTGGTGGCAGAAATGACAGAATAAACAGGATAGCATTTTCTTTTGTCTTCTCACTTGTTTATGTACAGTGCAGAACAGATTAAGTTTGGGAACAAGAGAACAGGGCACAGCCTCACAGGACCAGCCAGTGTGACCTTTGCAGGTAAAGATTGTGAGATGGACACGAATCAGCTTCACTCCCTCCCTGCTGCTGTGGCTGGTGCAGCTGGGACAGGGAAGGCACTTCCCTCTCAGAGAGGGAATGGTGATCATTCCAGCTCTGCCTTCCAACTACATCACTGCTGTTTGGAGCAGCATCACCTGCAGTTTACACACTACATTGAGGGAAGTTGGGGTTTGCCATGGCAGGATGGAAAAGGTGGGAAGCAGCTTCCAGCCGTGGGGGATGTTGTCTGGCTGATGCCTATTTCCCACAGACACAACAGCCCCACAGAATATGATCACAACATTGTGAAGGAAGGAGCCCTCTCATTAGGGACGATTTTCAACTGGCTTGGAAATGAACCCCTGAATTCCATTTGAGCACTTTGGCTCTTCCTAAAGTATTTGAAAACATCTTATTGCCAGATTATGGTGAGATCATTTTGCTCTTGCAGGTAAAAGAAAGGAGAGAGAAAAGGAAGCACTGCAACTTCCCAAGCCACTTCAGCACTAATAGCTGTATGATCCCTAATCAATGCAGAAGGGCTGACAGCAACAATAAGTGTTAACTGCTGAGCTGAAGGGGCTGTTTAACCTGGCTAGGAAAAGTTATTTCTGCCACAACTATTTGAAAAAAACATTGGCAATTAAATTAATTGAAGTATATCCTCTCTTTTCATGGGAAAAACGTGGAAAAAATCCAGGCAGAGAATGAATGGCACCTAGATTAATGAGAAACTGCTCAAGAAGAGAAAAATAATGGTTTTCTAAAGTATATTCATATTACATTCTGTGGTAGCACCATATGCTAGTTTCCTAGATGCTGGTAATCCTGATGTATTTTTATCTTGGCTAGTACCAAGGAGGGAGCTGTACAAGGCCAAGTTCTTCCCACATATCCATGTTGAAAGCAGTTTACCTTCGCTCTGCGTTGTGAATGTGAACCAAGACAGCCGTGCAACTGCTTCAGAGCATGCCTTTATTTCCTGGCTGTATCTGAATGGCTTTTAAAAATCATCCTACTGCATCTCTTGAGTCTTTTATGAAGCCTCTTTTTCAATGATAGAGCCCAGAAATGTTGGACTTAGAAATCACAAACCTCTACTGCTTCCATTTGAGGGTCAGATCCACTAATTAGATGCAGCAGAAGACTATAAATTGTTCACGTTCCAGACAGAGGAGAACAACAAAAAGCCATTTGATGTTAGTGGGGCTGTATTAACATATATGTAGGACTTCATTCTTCTCTAAGTTGAACAAATATTCTTTAATCAGTCCTTAGAAATCGCTTCTGAAGGTGGTGGCATCCTTCCATTACTAGACAGAGACAAACAGCTCTGACTGTACTAGAAAAAAGAACTACCACTAATTAGCATTGTTTAATCGGATAGATTTGAAATATCTACAGCACAGGTGACCCTAACTCTAGCCTGCTGCTGAATTATTGTACTAGCAGCCATGCTGCTCTGCTCCAGCTGCACCTCTAGATACTTAACCACAGGTCTCAATGCAATTTCTGATGCAGAGATTTTGAGGCTTTTGGGGTGTCAGCAGTCCAAGGATGAAAGTGATCACACATTCAAAATTCACATCATTTTGAGGGTTTTTGAAAGATGCTGGTATGAGCATGTATCACAGTTTCCATAGGGGCCATGGGAAAGGGTTTTTGAGACAGCAGGACTGAAGTCAATGGCAATGAAATGGAGCTCAGAGAGGTTTTCTCAGGTGGGGCTCACCTGATACAGAGCAGCATAAAGAGGTGAGGCAAGAGAGGCAAGTGCAACTTTGGGTGTAATGCCTAGGAGGAAAGCAAGCCATGGTATGTCCCAGCAAAGCATGGAGAGCCAAACAGCAATTCCTCCACAAAAAAAAAAAAAAAAAAAAAAAAAAGAGATCTGTAGATTTGTCTCTGTCAGGGATTTCAGGAGGAAAATCCAAGTGTCCCTGACCATCTAGTTAGCAATTCATGCTATGCTCATCAGCACGGTATGTGACTCCCTGTGACCACACTGCCTTTTGGTAACTTTTAGCTACTCTAAAGATAGGTGTGGTAGCACTTGGGAGTCACTCTGGAAACCAGGAATACACGTTTGGGAGGCATCTTTTATAATTGGCATGGCTGAGCTGCAGCTCTGCCTCAGGCAGAAGGTAGACTCTCTCTCGCTGGGGGTGGTGAAATGAAGTCTCTTAGCACGGAAAGAACACAGAGCAGCTCAGAAGCCTGGAGGAAGGGGCTGGCACCTGGGGTTGCACAGAACCTCCTTGCAAAGCAACTGGAGGGAATTTTTTTCCCCAAGTGAGGGAACAGTGTGGAGGATGTTGTTGCCGAAGTCACCAGTGAAGTAGGGAAATTGAAATAATGAGCTACAGGAATCTTTCTGCATTTTGGCAAGATGTGAATCCACAGCTGTTTATAAGAAAGTAATTAGTGGCCTGTCAAGCACTTTGAAGATGTTCTGAGTGCTAGAAAATTGTGATAAACTTATCTTTCTGTGCCTCTGTGTCTTGTGAGCGATTATTCAATCAGTGGGGTTGTTGACTGGAAGACTCAGCCAAACAGTGATTGGGTTTCTAAACTATTCAATTACCTCTAATGAAGAAGGATCAGAGAAACAACCCTTAAACACCTTAAACAGAGCATCAGTATTAACACACAAAATAACTCTCAGGAGAAACCTCCAGACACTTGCCAAGGTTGGCTTTGGAGCCAACTGTGATACAAATGCATAAAATATTAGTTCCTTAATGGTTGTGAAGTGTTGCTCTTTAAAGGTTACTGTCTTCCTGTCCAGACAAGGCTGCAGTGGAATGATGAATGAAGCGATCCATAAATCTGAGGTTTTCAAGCACCTGCAACTCCCATTGGGGTCAACAGGAATTTTGGATTACTGGGATTTAGCCAGTAAAACCTGATTCTGCATGAGATTAAGAATCCCCAGGGCTATTGGCCTCATCAGCCACAGTGTTTACCTGATGAAGTACTTGGAATGACGGCTCCAGAAATGCTGCTTATTTGGATGCATGTTTGTGATGGGAGACTTGATCTCTACAGCACAGGGACCAGATCTGTGCCAGAGAGGCTGCCTGGAAGTAAAATCGGGAAGAAATCTCTCTGTGGCTGGCAGAGAAGCATAGTGATCCCTACAAAAAGTGCAAGACAGGATTCTGCTTCTGAGGCAATTTCTCTCTCTTCTCCATTACAAGTCTCACCATATACAAAGAGCTGACTTGTTATTGGAGCTCAAAGGAATGAATGAGCTCAAAAGAATGTGACTAGGAGAGAATGCTACAATTCCACTGGGAAGAGCTGCTTCTTTTTCTTTAGCTTTTGCATTCAGTTAATATTTGACTGTGGCCTTGGAGCACAGTACATCGGCATCCTCAGCCCTGCTGCGGCACGGGACAGTCGGCTGCAGCACAAACACTGCACCTGCCTGGAGCTGTCTAGAAGCGCTGTGTGTGTCTGCATTTTTGAAAGTATCTCACGGTTTTGTTTCCTGTGAATGTGCATTCAGCCCTGCACACTCGTGAAATGCTTAGCTGGGCTTGGGAGCGTGTACATAGCGGGCCACAGTGGGGGGATGGGGCAGGGGAAGAAAGAGGGGCTGTAAGGCAGCTTGAGAACTGATACCATGCTAGTGTGAAACTTCTTTGTGAAGGGAACGACACTGCCAGGTTTTGGCTTAAAGATTCTCAAACACTCCAGCAGCTTTAGAAACTTGAACGTGTCCTAGGCTCAGCTGTGTGCAGACACAATGCTGGAGAGGAGCCCCCATTTAAAATGGTGCCAAGGGCTCCAACAGCTTCTGAAATTCCAGGATCAGGCCCTAAAAATAACAACGTGTTTGACCCAACATAGCCAGCAGAGCCAGAGGAGATGATAGGCTGCACAGCATAGTTCTAAGCCAGCTTTCCTAAACTGCAAACCCATTAAATATTTAGGTGGCCATATGCAAATCATTTAAATTCTGTTTCTCAGAAGCACACCATGGTGTACAGATGTGCTTTGTGCTGAGATCCTCATCCTAGGCTTTCAGCAACTATTTATTTTAAACCAGTAAGGGACTTAATTAATGGCTAATTGCGAGCTACCTTTTTTTAAAGGGTGTTTATTTATGAGGGAGGAGGGGGAGGAAGCAGAAATGCAAAGACCTGAGTTTCTGTCAGAGCAAACTCACATGGAAGAAAACACACTTTTGTGACTGTACCAAAACCCCAGGATTGTTCAAGATATTTTCAACCCCCTCCACGGGTACCAATTTGCTAATTCAACAAATAAACAGCCCTTTATGTGGGAGCTGCCTCGTGGACACTGTGAACACTTTAGAGACCAGGGCCCCAGATCTTCTTTTCTTAATGTCACTGTGAATTTGCTTGTGGAAGTGTATGACACCATGCGCGGGGCGAACAGCTGAGCTCATGCTTCAGGCATTCTCCCAGGACCGAGGGGGAGGGGGCTCTCTGCCAGCTCTCGGCCGCCTCTCCCCTCGCCTTTACACACACACAAATCATGTTATCATAGTGAAAATATGTAAGAATTCCAGGAAGCAGAGGAAGTTTGTATGCTGACCTTAATTTATTTTTTTCCAGAGGAAGATCACACCGAATGTAAAAAGGATGGTGGACGCTAGCTAAATTCATTTGCAGATATTTTAATTTTCATTGCAACTCCTTCTTCTGCTGTATTTTGTCTTTTAGGATTAATGCTGTTTGTATTATATCCCATGTGGCTACTTTGACTGAGAGAACTGAAATCACTTGGTGAGAGGTCTATGGGACCTATTTGGACTGAAAAAAAAAAAAAATGTAAAGGAGGTCCCAGTGCATTCCAGTTCTTATTTTCCATTGCAGTACAGTAAAATTGGGTGAGACTGTTTCTGGAGGGAAGGGAAGGAAGGGGTGGATGAAAGAGTGGGCTAACACATTAGGCTTTGGCACATGGAGACCTGGGTTTATTTTGCTTTACAGTTCTGGGCTGGAACTCTTAAAATGCTGATCAGTTTGGCCCCAAACTCAATTGCACTTCTAAAAACACACTTAACTTTAAACCTGTAAATGCCTTTGGAAGACTGCAGGACCTTAGAAGCTGCTCTTCTGGGAAGTGCAGTTACCTGCACTGGCTGGTGCACAGCACCTTGCAGCATCCAACCATTCCCAGCAGCTCATCCCTGATTCCCTGCCTCTCTCCCTGCCACCAGCTCACCCCAGCCTCCCTGCTCCTTTCATTACTACTCACACCTGTGAGGCTTTCACACATTCCACCACAGCCATTTCATGACACTGCTGCAGAGCCAGGGAAATCTTACCTGAGTCCTTAAACACTCATCTCTCTCCATGTACTGTGGACAATGTGGTCACACATAGACTTGTAAAATGGCAAATAAAGATACCCCATTCCTCTTAACTCTTGGCCAACAAGGAACCCAGGCATGGAAATATTTCTGTTTAATTGCAGGGTCAGTTGTCTCTCATCCTGGCAGCCTCCATGAGGAACACCAGCCATGCCTGGTGGAGCACCAGCTGTGCCCTGTGCCCCCAGCACACCTGAGCCTGGTGGTTACTCCTGAGAAACCCCATGCCCTGTTGTGTGCTAGTGCTCTTCAGGTTTTGTAAAATATGCTTTGACCAGAGTGTTTAACTTGTAATATGACTGGACATTAATCCTGGACACATCTTGAAGGGTTTGGTTTGAGAATTTATCAGACTGCTTAGAATTTCTTTGCAAACTATTTCATTCCTTATGTTTCTCTGTTGCAAACTTAAGCTCAAAGCCTGATTCAATTTTAAATGAGCAAGCCTGTTCTTCTAGCTAGCAGGCAGCCTGTGATGTATATTTGGGGCAGGCATCCCCACCCAACAGCTCTGCTCAAACAAGTAGGGCCATCACAGCAAAACCTCCTGCACAGCTCGGTGTCAGCAGCCTCCCTGAAATCAAGGGATATGTCACTGAAGCTGTCAGGGTAGGACTTGTCCCACAGAATTTATTGCTCTATTCAAGTTTTCCTTTATTCTTTTCTACAGGTTTTCTGAATGCACTTCTTTCTCTCTCCCTCCGCTTGCCCTCCATTTTATTCTCTTGTCACATATTTCAAACACACACCTGCCTTCCCTGCCTCAGCTCTGGAGGGCTCAGGCAGAAGGAGGCAGGAAAAGCAGTATTTGAATTATATTTTGGTTTTCAGACTATTCAGACATAGAAGTAAGCAATGCGTGCTACTTTGCATGTTGTGGCACTGAGGCTTTTTTCTTTTTAAGCATATAACCCCCTACCAGCTGCAGTCTAGATTTACACCACGGGGAAGAACACAGTAGAACCAGATTGGAGATTAATCAAAGCAAATTCTGACCCGCTGTTACATGTGTCTCAACGACAAAAGATTTAAAAAGTAAAAATAAAAAATGAGGAGGCTTTTCTTTGGTAATAAACACTACAAAAAAAGGCACAACTTTCCAAATATGCTGTGAAGAGAAGACAGATGCCTTCTAAGGCTTCTTGGTGTCTCTGGCCATTGTTGTGGCTCCGCGGCTGTATGCTGCCAGCACGGGGAGCTGCCCCAGCAGGGTCCAGCATTCCTGGCTCCAGCACATGCTGAAACATCCAGCGCCTTCTGGGGTGTCCGAGGCAGACTGCAGAGCCCAGCTCACCTGCCTCCTGGTCACTGGGAAAATTAATGATCCAGAGGTTCTGGTGTAAGTCAACCACACTGCCCAGGAGAAAGCCAAAAAACCCCTGGGATCTTTTCTACACAGAAGTCCCTTCTAGTCACTTGCTTGTGACTCTAAATCATATAGCTTGTGAATTATAAAAACAGAAAGTCACAGACAATGATGAACTATCAGTTATCCTGAAATGTGACGTTCTTCAGCTTTTAGGGGTATTTTTATTATACAGGGATTACAATCAGGTGAAAGTTTGTAGGTAGCAATCACTAGAGTAGTACTGCTAGTCTTCATTAAGAACATCTACTTAGATTTTTGGGCTACCATCCTCAAATGGCACAAACTAACATAGCTCCATTTAAGTTACTGTAACTCTACTTAGCTGCATCTTCTGGGGAGCCAGCTTTTGCTTTCTTGGGAGAGAAAATAGAAAAAAACCCCAAACAAATAAATAGTAGGGTGAGTATTTTCTATTTTTTAAAAATATATTCACAAGTGGCACAAGTAAATCACTGTATTTAGATGTAAGAACTGAGAAGATACCAGGATTTGTGAAAACCATCTGCATCTAGAAGAAGGAAATACTCCCATCCTTACTGGCCTGTATGAAATATTTTAAAGACAACACAAATGGTTTTAAGTATCTTTCTCAGCAAAGACCTGGCTGAATTGGCCCATGTGTGTAATCAGGGCAGGGTTATACAGTAAGGCCCCGATTCAGCAAAGTGCTGGAGCACACCTTCAGCTTTTAGTGCATGAGTGGCTTCATTGAAGTCCTTAGTAATTACATGTTTTGCTGAATCAGGACCTGAATTTATTTGGGGCAGGAGGACCTTAATATCTTCCAAGGAATTATACTTATTACAGGGGACAGTCTATAAATTAGTGTTTAAGTTAAAATCAATTTCTAGATAATACATATCCCTAAAAGACAGATTGTTAGTTTGTATGAGCTTTGTAACAAAACTTTAATTAAACCGTTTTTAAATAAAACCTGTCGTACATTATACTGCTAATTGACTTGACCTGGTACAAAGAGGACTCTGCCAGCTAGAGGAGACTAAAGGAGATTATTCTGTCTGGTGCTGCAGTGATTGTGTGTTAATAAAATTTATTTCTGCAGTCTTGCCCAACTCCCTATTGTGTATTCAAGAAATGTGTGGGCTTGAAGCCAGTCATCACAAAGCAAAAAGTAATAAAACCTCAAAAGCTGACTTTTTCTACCTCATTCTGCTGCTTTGCTGTAGCACAAAGTACATGGTACAGTCTGCTTGCATGCACATCTCAGAGTTCTCTTTCTTAATTATTTTAATTTATTTTTTCAATTATGTTAAACTCTGCACCTTATTAATGTGAGCACAGTAACAAATGAAGGACAATTAAAGGATTCAAAAAAGCTCAGTGATGAAATAGTCTGGGTGTGGCAATCATATTTTATTGCCACTACACTGATTACATACAATATAACACATCTAGCAATTAGAGAAACATGTTAATCCTCCTGGCCCAGACCTATTTCACACAGAATTCATTTCAAGGGGCCAAATTCTTCCTTTACCCTCATGCAAGTAAATCTGAAATAGCTTCTTGCCAATCAGAAGAATCATTTGGATTGACATTCATGTAAATGACAGCAAAATACGACCCGCTGACTTCACAGAGTTATTCCTGATAGATGCTGGGTGCAATCACAAAAAAGTAATCACAAGAACTTATGCAAGAAATACATGGAATAAACAGGAGGACTTGGAAGTTTTAATACGTGCTCAAAATCATGAATTAATTGGCAAAAGAAACTTGTTGGGATAATTCACACGACTAGAATATTAATATATCTAGTGGAGCTCGTTCAGGGAGAAGGACAAAATGCTGTCCACAGACACATTCATCCCACAGTGTAAAACATGGGAAGAGATAACCAGCTGAAAATCCCTAGCTAATAATAACAGAGGGAGTGAACACAGGTGCTGTCACAGTAGAGGGGGGGTTGGGGGGGTGTACAGAGCAAAGCCACAAAGAACAGATGGACAGAACTTCTTTTGGAGGGCAAGAAGATGAATCATACACACATCCAGGCCACTGGGCTTGGAGATGACGGAGGCACAGGCAGGAGGCTGATGGAGATGCCTGCTGGGACACAGGGATCACAGGACAAACTCCACGCTGCCAGTGCCTTTTGGGAGACAAGGCTGGAGAAGCAACTGAAGGGAACATTCTTTACTCTTCATTTTAAGAGTCAGGGGAAATAGGTTTAAAAATAAGCAAACAGAATGCAATTTGGTGACAGTTATAATGGAATGAGAAAACCCACTGCTCCTGGAAGGGAAAATGAATAGCAAATAGAAGCAATAAACTTGAAAAAAGCCAGATTAAATAAACTCAGAGAATTTTAAGCATTATCTCATGGGGAATGCACTCAGAGTAGCTGACAGTTCCTTAAAATAGTTCTATTAACAGCATGAGTGCAAATTATCCCAAAGCAGCAAAACCATTTGAAGTGTTGTAAGAAACCATCTTAGCTAAATCATGGAGTCCTCCTCTCTGACCTCAAACATGAGGAAGGCATGGAAAGTTAAACCTAGGTCAGATTATTGAAGACCAGGAGGAAAGAAAAGAGAGTGTAGGACCCAAGTCACAGAGGTCAAATGAGAATGCATTGGTGCAGAAGGGACAACAAGAAAACAGGATGTAATCGTACTTCATAAAGAGAGGAAGATGAGGAAAATGTGTTGGCCTTCTATTGAACAAGGCAGGGAAAATCATTGACAGGTGATGCTGAAGAGGCTGAGGGCTTGAAGGTTTTTTCCTGAAATCTTTACCAAAAAGGTCAAATGAGGTTAGGTGGGAAACAGCAATAGTGACAGAGGTAGAAACACAAGTGAAATCAGGGAAAGAACAGATTAAATAGTGCTTAGATAAATCAGATCTTTCAAATTGGCTGGGTCAGTTACAATTCATCCTAAAGTACTCTACTGAACTACCTGAAGCAATCCCAGGGCCATGAGTGGTTTTCTTGGAGATCTTAGGGGATTTGGGTGAATATCCACAAGACAAAAAAACAGCAGATAATGTGTTTCCTTACATAGAGGGAAAAGATTGTAATGGGGAATTAAAGAGCAGTGAGTGAAGGTCAGTTTTTGGAAAAATATGGAAACAATCATATTATTTGTAACCACTCAGGAAATAACAAGGAGATGAGTAACAGTTAGCATGGCTTTGTCAAGAATACAGATTTGTTAAACCAATTTAATTTCCTTCAGTGGGGATGGGGGAGAAGCAACAGATAAATCTCAACTTTATTAAAGCTTTTCAGGATCAGCCTCCTCATGGTCATAAGTGAGCTAGGAAAAATACAGTCTCCCTCTACCTACAGAATTTTCTTTAAAACTGGAAGTATGTTAAATACATTTCTGTAGGCATCTGCCATGGATTTGCTCCCATGAAATACTTCTACTCCAGTCTTTTATGTTAGATCAGAATGACTTCGTTTCTGCATACAGTTAAAGTGAGAAGGGCTGCACAGGTGATACCAGGCTATTCTGAGGATGCTTGCTTGGAATACAATGTGTTTTTTCACAGCTGGAGCAGTGTAGGCAGTTTGTGGCAAGTCCTTTCAGCTTGAAGGAAGACACCAAACAGAAAAGATCTAGCAGAGAGCATTGAGAATAGCCAGAGGCCCAGCAAACACAAGCTACAAGGAGAACTGGAAGGAATGCTCTCATATAGTCTGCAGAAAAGGCTGAGGAGGACTACACATGTAACATGCACTTAAAAGAGGAAAGGAGTAAGTAGTCTTCCTTATGCAGTGTGGATAGGATAAGAAATATTGAGTTAAACAGGAGCACAGGAAATTTAGGTTAAACATTAGGAAACACTGGGTAATAATATGGCTAGTTAAGCACTGGGAAAGATTGCCTGGGGAGGTCGTGGAGCCCCCCTCCTTGGGAGGTTTCAAGAGTATGCGAGATGTACACTAAACAGAAGCTACGCTTCTAAAGTTGTGGCAGACTTAGATGACCTCTAAAAACCCACTTCCCTTTATGAAGGCTACTATTCCCCCAGTTTGAAAGGATAATTCCCTCTAGGGAAATGGCAGCCGTGCCTGGATGCTGGAATGGCACATCACAGCAACCCCGGCCCGCTCTCGGCGTCAGCGGCTCCGCAGGTGCGTCAGCCGCTGCCTCAGCTCCCGCAGAGAGGTGATCCCTCCTGCAGGCACCTCTGTACCTGAACTAACTTCTCAGCACTTCATTGAACCAGGAGCTCAGCTGGCAGCCTTTCCCCTGCCAAGGTGCAAACACAACTGCCCAAGCTTTTACCATCCACTGTTCACACCTGTGGCAGCGCTCAGCCGGGAATTGCTGCTAAAGGACACAGAGGGACTTTACTCAACGCTCCGTGTTTCCAGAGAAAACTGAACTGCTGGGCAAAAACACAGCCTGCACTCCGTGCTCTAGCTCAGAATTCATTCCAGTGGGAAACGTAGTACTGAGCACTGTAGTCCACGTTAGAGTCTCATGTAGCAGATCAGGTCCTACCCACTGCACCTCCTCACAACAACCTGCGGGTAACACACATGCAGACAGCAAACACCGGATCATTGGCCACTAGCCAAGAATTTATCCTACAACAAACGTGTTTCAACTGAGATCTAGCCATGTGCAGAATGCTCTGAATGACACAGTTGCTGAAGCTTTCCAATAAAATGGTAACTAGAATATCTATCACTAAGCTCACAGTCACAAAGATATTAATGTTCCTAGCACCCCCAGCAGTCCCAGACATGTCACTCTATCTCTGCCCACTGAAGCCACAGTGCTGTAAGAAAGTCACAGCTCCCAGAAAATGAGGAAGTTAGTTTATCTGAACTTACACAGCATGACATGAAATCGCTAAAATGATAATAAAATTGGGGAAATCAGAAGAAGGCAGAGCTTGTCTGCTGGTTGAAAAGGCTCAGTGTACTAGAATTCTTGCATTCCCTTCCTGTACAAATACTGATCTCTATCTTAGGGTGTCAGTTGTAAAGGAGGTGTGATCTGTTACACAACATATTTCATTCAGTTAACAACACTTAGTTACATGCTAATAAAGCATGTATTAAGAATACATCAAACAAATAATTTAATCACAGTTTCTTCTCCCATTCTCCTTAGCCTGGACTGGATTTGAGGCATAAAGAGGATCCATTAAGTATTTTTCTGTTTCTGTAGGTCTTTCTGGCATATTGGGCCACGTTTCTCAAGCTTGTAGGAGGAAGGAGATAAAGCCACACAACGCATGTGCACACTCACACACACACATAAACACAGAGCAGGGAATGAGGAGATGATGTAGCCACTGGCAGGATGTGTCTGCTCTTGATTTCACAGGGCCACCGAGCCCTTCCCTGGGTTACACAGTGGGGTTTTTTCCATGTTATTTTGTGTCTCTATGCCAGCACTGGTGATTGATTGACTGAGCTGGTGCTGCAGGATTCAAAACAACAACCCTGGTAGCAGCAACTCAGGGAAATGCAGAGAACACTGGATTAATCCAAGGAGAGAAGAAACAACGCTGGTGATCTGCCAGCTCTGAGCATCCTACAATAAATTAGGAATAGCTATATTCATTGTTTTAAAATGAAAGATGCAAGCAGAGCCTGGCAGAAGCATTTTAAGCACTCTGTGCTGGGCTTTAGCCTGTGGGCACCCAGAGAAAAAGCCCTTTTTCCTTCCCATTGAGCTGTTCCTCACACATCTCATCCCACCAGCACGTGGGCTCACAAAAGCCATTCCCTCCCTCCCTTTGGGGCTCAGGGGTTTCTCCCTGCCTGTCCCTGGTGTGACCATCTGTTATTCACCTACACTGAAATGGAAGAGGTGCTCCTCACACAGCAGCTCCTTCCCTCTGGCAGCAGGGTCCCCTTCCCCAGGGTCTCCCCTTTCCTTGCTGAGGATCAATGAAACCCTCTCAGACTTCACACCTGCACCTCCCACCAGGGTAAAGAAGGTGGAGACTCTTTTCCAGAAGCAATGTTTCTCCTTGGAAAAACCCCTAAAGAATTTGAAGACGATCCTTGAGCTTTTTGCTTTTGTTACTTTTCCCCACCATCCCTTTATCTCCTGTGATCTCCTGCTCCTTCTCACTCCACTGCTGCTGCCTCTTAATTAAACATTTTGACACTGACCCTATTTTCACTTTATCTAACCCCCCTCTCACTCCCTTCAGCAGGGTCCCACCGACGTGGTTCCCATTATGTTCCTCCTCCCACTCAGCTTCTAGTAGTAGCTACTTGTCTGTTTTCCTGATAGGAATTCAGCTTTCCCCTGGCTGCATTATGAAGATAAGCTGCTCCTAGTGACAAAGGAATCACTAATGGACGTGCCTGCTTTCCCATCCCGGGGACAGAGGCTGCTGCTGTCAGGAACTTTTTCCCTAGCACAAGTAGTTTTCCAGCATGCCCTGTAAAATAGAGCACATTTATGATTGCTGGCATACTCACAGGGTTACCAGGCAGCTTTTTTCAGCACAGACTTTACAACTTGCATATAGATGGACCCAGACATGGCTCTGGTTAGAGACAATGGGAGATTTACTATTGCATGTATTTGCACCATGATTTGGTGGCTTTGTATAAACAAAATAGAAACAGAAAATAATTATTTGTTTGCCAACCCACTGAATGTAGGGAAGAAGCACAAAGTTTTATTCATCTGCAAGCTCAGCAGATGTCAGTGTATGAATGGCCTGATTTCAGTCTCATTTTTGGACTAATGAAGATTTAATATAGCTAACAGAACCATGAGGTAATTCTGGGTTTGAACAAAAAGTGATTCCATATCATCCCATAACTTGTCACGATAAAACATTAACTAACCCCATGAATTTTGTTGGTGGGGTTTTGTTAGAACAGCTTCTGAGGGGAGTGATAGTTCAGTCATTATTTGAATGTCTGCTATAGTGGAGTCTATCACCAATGAAAGCCCAGAATAATGGCCTGTGTTATTCTTTTGCATCTTTTTCTATACAGCTTTTGAGGGAGCTGTAATTGAAGAGAAATGAAAGGGCAGCCAACCAAGAGACAATACTGCAAGGATCAGTACTGGAATGTGAGACAACATACTTTAAAAGCTGAAACTTTAAAACAAACTCCTGCTACGTGTGTACTTTTGAAAAGGGTAACATCAATAGCAAAAAAAAAAAAAAAAAAAAAAAAAAAAAAAAAAAAAAAAAGAAAAAAAAAGAAGGAAAAAAAGAAACCCCGGTTATTTTCTCCTGATTAAGAAATAACCAAACTACTTTTTAAAAAAATTTTTGTTTATAATCTGGTGGCCTCCTATGAGGGCATGAAAAAAAGGATTAATGCCTTCACTGGGTACCTATTTTTTACTGCTGTTCTCTTTAGAAAATGTGATTAACTAAAAAGGTGAAAAAGAGACCCATGGAATAAAGATATGAGAATACCAAGGCAGGGTGTTACAAAGCAGGGACCCTACAGCAATTTCCAAAAAGCTTGCAAAATATAAACTGCTACTTAGCATCAAGTCCTGTGTCAGCTGGGTCTCCAGTGATGTCAGTGTTGTACCCCCTGCTGAAAGCATTCCTGGTGCTTACAGAGAGCTGAAACACCACAGACAGCATTTTCCATACTTAAGTTTCAAACTCCAGCACTTAGAGGATTGCAAGAGGATCACCACTGTGCACTGACTGATGCACCAAGCTTCAATTTTCCTCCTGTTTCTACAAATATGAGAACTAGAAGCTCTTTAGCAACCTGGTGTAAAGCTATTGAAGCCATTTTAAAGCCACTAAAGTCAGTGAGAATCTTTACGTCTGTCTCTTGCACTCTTGGATTCTCCAAATACTTATGTACTTAATGTTCACATGAACAATCCCACTGGAGAAACTGTTTGTCTTAAGCTCAGAACAGGGCCAAGTTTAAGATGGCTTTAACTAAAAGTGGCCAGGGTAAGCCCAGACACAAGCCTTTCCCTACCCAAGCCAATTCACAAATACTCTCAATTTCTGAAATTATCTGTGCATCTGAAGATATTTGGGATATGTTTGTGCTCAACACTTAAAATGATACAGTAAAGGACTGAGCTTGTTCAAAAGAAGCTGGATCCCAAACATAGGAGTCACTGGATCATAAACATAAGAATACTGAGGCTATTTCAGGCTGCAATAAGCAATGTTTCCTCCAGTGTACGCCCCAAAAAGATTAAGTTTATGTTGCTTTTAATGATGAAGAGTTTAACAAAGCATAATTTGGAACCAGTTTTCAGTACTCCTGCCAAACTCTGAGTAAAACATCATTTACCTCCTAAGTGAACATTTTTTTCTGGCAGTTTTGTATGAATTAAACATTTTGGTCATTTAAAGGAAAAATGTTAAAAATCTGGAGTGTTCTTAAAATAGCAAATCAGTATACTTGAAATATCTTTTTTGATTTTAGGGAACTCCCCCATGCATGTAACGTGCTATGAAAACCAGAGCTATTTTGCACAAATTTCAGAGCAAGCTTATGAAAATAGTATAATGAGGCAAAGTGCTCAGCAACGCCAGAGCATGGGGACCACAATGCTGTAATAGATGATATCAGGATGATGGCAAAATAATGTCACTGCAATCACTGGAGACTACATTACTATGTCAAGATGATGGCAAAATGATTTTGACGCAAGTCTATTGAAACTCTGCTAAAATATCCAGATGATTGCAACATATCAGGCAAATGCCCCAGAGGCAGTGACTGATAAATTTGTGTTAAAGTATTTCAAATACACCACTCTAATCTATGTCATATAGGCAAGATCCTGGTCTTCTAATGCTTTAGCCTGTCCCTACCAACACTGGCCAAGGCTCCCAAAAGGAAGCTTTGCCTTTTGGTGAGAAGTTCTGATGATCCCAGACCATTCCAGGATACAGAGTTCTTTGGCCTACTATGCATGCACAGCTATAGTTTGAGATTGCCATAGCTGAAAAAACAAGTCTACTTCAAATGTGGCCTCATCTGAGGTGAGGAGTTCTAGGAGTTTATGCTGTGGAGAGGCAAACTGTGCCCTGGTGCTCTAGATGTGGAAATATCAGGTGCTAACTAAGAATCACAGCCAAAACAAGGAGAAAGCTTTCCCATAGTGGAGAATGGTAAATATGTCACAGGTAACAGAGAGCTAAGGCAGCTTTAGCATCTTCTCCCCATATAAAGTAACGAGTCAATCAGCAAGGGATGCTGTCTTAGATGAAGTGATCATTTACCCAAAAGGGCTAATTTTTTTGCAGCAGTAAGAGATTGTTCCTGAGAGTCACAGCAGAGTTCATGGACATTGAAAGAAGTTAGCTGTGGAGAGGCTGATGGAAGCAGATACACTGGAGTTTACCTGAGCAAATTACACTGAAGAACTGCATTGATAACAAGTAATGATGTGTTCTCCTTTTATGCAAGAAAATCTTGCAGAGCATCAGCCAGCACTGCTCCCTGCTCTGCCAGGGCTGACAGTCCCTGAGTTTTAAGAGCAGCATGCTCAGCAGGAATGGTACGTACTGACTGCAGGACTGAGCCCTCGGAAGATTGTTACAGCAATTAGTGCAGAAGCAGCAACATTCCTGCTATCAGAACTAACAAGAAGCTGCAAGAGCTATTTCAACAGAAATAGTCAAAGCTGCTCTAATTATATGTTCTTTGCATAGGCTGGCAAGTACGATGATTTTAGAAACTGGGTTATTCAAGCTTCTGAGGTTACAAATGCTGCTGTGCCAGCTCCACCCACTAAGTAAAAGGTTGCATGCTGCAGTCAGCTCTGGCTCCTTCAGTGCAGCCACAGCCATGGGCAGCTTAGAAGGGGAAAGAAGGCTGTTCAAAGGACAGCCAGGTGTGTTTAGGAGGTGGCCTTGCTGGCCTTTTGCTTCTACCACGGGTTTATTTCATCAGTGGTGAAAAGTGTTTTCTGCCATTTTCTTGGGAAAGAGGCCTTTACTTCTTGTTTTCTAATCTTGCTGCTCTGACCCACTTGTTCCTCACCTCCAGCTGACAGTGCTGGGCTGGCCACCGCATTCAGCTGTGCCCTGGATCTTGGGCTCATCATGTCTACTGTGAACAGATGGAGCTTGGGGTTCCTGCAAATCCCATCTGCTCCTGCAGCAGCCAATATTAGTAGTCCTTTAAGAAGAAGCCTAGGTCTCTCCAGAAATCCCAGCCATCTTTCTTGCTTTGCACTGTCACTTACGGGGGCAGCGGAAGATGGCAGGAAGTGCCAGCAGCACCCCCAGAACTGGGGGCACCTCGTCCTTCCAAAGGAATATGAGCAGGGTCCTTCAGGCCTTGCTCTGCAAATGTGGACTTGTGGCCACCTCTGCCAGAAAGCTGCCTCACCATAGTGCAAATCCAGCTGCCAGAGTACCTGTACCTTATGGGTTAAATGTGCAAAGGAGGCTGATGAAAATACAGGGTTTTGCACAACACAGTTCACAGCCTTAGCTGACCCCTGTATACTTTTTTGGCTCAGATTTAAACACCCAATCCTAATTTACAGAATTTTTATTGTTCCAGGGCTAAGTTATATGAAGACCTACATTAAGGCACATGCAGCTACACTCACAAAAGAAACCACATCCAGGAATTCTGTCACTCCTGAAACTCCAAGAATGGGGAGGACAAGTACCCTGTGGGAGATGAGACTCAACTGGAACCCAGCCTGCTTCAGCTCAGCTTTTCTGCTCAGAAGAGAGGCGAGAGATGAAGGGAAAGCAGGGGAGCACAGACAGCAGGAGTCCCTTTGCATGCAGCTCCTCAGGTGAGAGGTTTGCCCGTGTTTATGTCACAGGCTCGGGCTTGGCTGGAAGATGCAGCACATTCCCATTTCAGATCCCTGCCTCAGCTGTCTTGCTACCTCCTGTCAAGGGTGATCCAGCCACCCACCACCATCCCTCCCAATTTCCTGGGAAAGAGCCTGGCTGCCCAGGCACCAGGGATCTTGATTTGCACACCTGGGGATCTTGGACTCCCAGGGAACTCTCCCAGACCATTTGGTCTAGCTGCAGCCCCATAGAGGTGAATTATAAACCCCAGGTTAGAATGCCTGGTCCTGTAAAAGTGGCACAAAGGAACAGGTTTTGCTTTATGTGGCCAGAAGAAAACCCTCACTCACTACAGGGATAAAGCCAAGTGGAAGTGATTTCTGTGCCTTTCCAATCTCATTAGGGATTTTAACTGGGAACAAAGGGGTATTTGGGATGCTTTGCTCCAGTGATCTTCCACTTCATGTAAACTCCATTCCAGTGGTGGAGAATGGAGTGATCTCATTATCATTTTTTATGTCATACAGGGTCTGTCAGTATAGATTGATCAGCATATAAGAGGCTATAGTTGCATCTTTGACATCTTCCCCATTCTCTAGTGCTGAGCACAACTGTGCTTTTACGTCTTTTACGTTAGAATCTGGTAGAAATACGTTGTTTTGTTTCCTATCAAGACAAAATTCTGCTTTCAATAGCACTAGCTGAATACAGAATAATGCCATTAAATTCAGTGTTGATGGTTATTAAATTATTTGGCCCTCAAACATGCTAGTCAGTGGTTGAAATACAGGCATCTCTCCTGGAGTCACCATGACAGTAGCAGCAAGCAACTGGAATGTGAATACTGTTCTTTCAGCATGAAACTAGCTGTTGTAGCTCAATTATTTCCTTTATGTTTCTACTGTCACTAATATAAATCAATACTTTTCCATCTGCTGCCATTTCTAGACTTGAACCATGTATCGCCTTCCTAACCATTATGCAACCTCTTGACAGAAACCCATTATAAACCCTTCAATTTATTCTGCAGCACAGCTCTGCTAGTGATATTTACATCTATAACATACGCATCTCATGCTCTTTTCTTTCTTGAAGCCTCTTTTACTGCACCACATTTTCACACTGTACTCACTTCAGCCTCTAGCCAAGGCAAACACAGACAAAAGTATACTTCTTAAATACATTTCCGTTTTAACTGCAGACTTCAGTATTTCCAGTGAGAGGATCATAAAGAGCTGTCAACAGAAAAGGGAGTTGATTTCAATTTTTAGTGCCTTCCCAGTACAGGAGGCTTGTTAAAGATCACAGCAATATAGTGGATGTTGAGCTGTTCCACTCAGTGTATGAAGCTGCCCCTTAGATGTGCAAGACACAGGCACCCACCCCGACTGCTGATCCCCTACTTGTGCCCATCAGACACCCTCTCCTTTCCAACAAACACATCCATACATTAGTTTCACAGCATAGAAGCAGCAGCCTGACAGGACCTCTGTCTTTGGTGGCAGGACATGACAGGTTTCACTGCTAATCTTACAGGACCATACTTGTTCAAAGTCACACCGGCTTTCCTGACAGTACTACTCACGGTTTCTGCTGGTCTTGAAGTAAGGCAGGTGGTAACTACAGAAGCAAGAGTCAGCCCAAAGTAGAGCATGAAGTAATTTCCCTATTCATATACATACATACATATATATATATATATATTTTCTCTCCCCAGGCTAACTGCTATCTTGTCTTGAAATAACACTCTGCTTAGCCCACAGCCCAGTCTTCAACAGCAACACACAAGAATGAGAACGCTCCTTGCTGGACCAGGAACTGGCTAGTTGGGTGTAACATCAGATCAACAGTCAATCCACAGCAATTTTGGAAATGTTTTTAACAAGGTTACCTGGGAAGGAGCTTAAAATGATGACAAACAAGTAAGTGGAACCCCCCATATTGCCTTGGTGAAACCCCCAAACAAGCTGCATGCTGGCAGTAGGCATGGCTCCAAGAGAACAGGGACTGTCAGCCACAGGTGTTACCTGGCAGGAAGATGGGAGCTGCCACTGTGGATGACACCTGCTGTCCCTGTAGTCTGGTACCATGGACCAGAGGAAGTGTGCCTGTAATGGCTGATTATAGAAAAGCCTGCCCTAGAGGGAAATATTTCCTTAAGTCTCATCAGTCACTACTTACATATGCTGTGAATCATAAACATTTAAATCTCTTAAGATTTTTATCCTAGTTAATATCAGTGTAGATAAGCTCATGACCTGTTTCTGAACATTCAATTGTCCTTTCTTGAATACTAGTAAGGTCTCCATATTTTATTTCTCACAGAGGCAGAAAAACAATACTTTGTTTGTGAGTATGAAGTCTGAAGTCTTTACTCACTGGTGATGTCTTGTGCAAGCAAGACCCAGCATTGCAGGCAGATGGAGGAGAGGCTCCCAGGCCACTAAATAGGAACAGCATGCTGGAAAATTAGGAAAAAAAAAAATCTGTATCTTGAAAGAAAATTATCCTTCCATGTCTTGCATGGCTTTTGGCTTTGTTATTATGAAAGATGTCTTGAGAATTCCCTGGTGCACCTTTTGTATTAGATTCATTGTTTTACATATCACTATTCTGTCAGACCTAATTTGCCCATTTCCTGAAGTGTTCTAAAAATCAGTTTTCCTCAGATATTTCCATGTGTTCTTAATGAGAGGAAGCTTCATTTTCAAACAAAGTACAGCTCCACTCACTGTATTCACTGCTGCTCAGTGGTTTAGC
>NW_024498462.1:2533091-2703882 GCF_017590055.1 Onychostruthus taczanowskii | reverse complement strand
CGCCGCCGCCGCCAGCAGCGCGGCGCGGCTGTGCCCGGCTGGGAGAGGCAGCACAGCGGCGGCGGCGGCCCGGCGCACACACACACAGACGGGCGGGCAGCCTGCCTCGCACACCGCGAGGGGAGGAGCCGGGGCGGCCCGAAGCCGCGGCATGGAGCCGCCGCGGCAGCACCGCCGGGATCCGGCGGAGCCGCGAGCCCCCGCCGGGAGCGCGGGGAAGTTTAGCTGGAAGGAGCAACTGCGGGGACGCGGGGAGCGGCGCGGCTTCGCGCCTGCGGGAGACCTAGGGAGGCCTGGCTGGGGTCGGAGATGGGGAGAGAGAAGGGGAAATAGGGGAGAGAATTTAAAAAAAGAAAAACAAAAAACCCAAACATACACACACACAAAACCAGCCATCTATAATCCTATCATTTAATTGCCAAAGCCAGCTCCTGCTGGCTGTGTGGACAAACCTGCCTGCATGGACATGGCAAGGCCAGAGCTCCAGGTCAGCTGCACTGGGAGATGCAGGATGGCAAGCAAGGGTCAGAGCAGAGTCTGGCTCGGGCAGCCCAGGAGGGCTGGATGAAAAAGGTCCTCCCGAGCCTCAGGAGGTCTGGATCCAGGGGAGCACCCCGCTCTCCCACTGGGATGATGACCCTTCCCACTTGCCCTGTGATGGGCAGTGGCACAGCTCACCTACAGGCATTAGTCAGGACATTGGTCAGGGGCATCCCAGAGCCCCCTGCAGAACTCACCCCACTCCCCCACCAGTCTCAGGGAGAAGCCAAATCCCAGGCTGCCCCTACACATAAGCAGAAAGGGTCCCACTGCTCCCTCTACCCCTAAATGAAATTATTCTCTACCCAGATTCACACTTTCATATCTGAATTGCCTTAACAGTAACCAATATCCTATGACTTTTCACATCCATTTTATATTTATAATAATACTTCAAATATATATACCCACTGAGCAAGCAAGTGCATACATTGGTTTTGCAAAGACAAGACCAAAGCCATCTTCATTTTTACTCCAGTCTTCCACAGAACTAATCACAGAACGTCCCTGCATGCCAGTAAGTCTTGAGGACTTGGTGAAGTTTGAAATGACCCTTATTTTGTCTCTACAGCTGTGCCCAAGCCCCAGGAGACTCAACACAGCAGGTCACAGCAGCCAGTGCTGCCACCACAGACAAGGCTCCAGTGAACCCTCTGGCAGGAACATCAGGTGCACACAGCATTTCCTTTCTTGCATCTGTTTTCACCACTGACTCAAACACACTACTCTGGCCCTAAAGCTTTAAAATATCATTAGTTGGCCCCTCTGTTCACTTATTTTAATGCCATTGTTGGTTTTAAAGGCCCCATTTAAAATCCTCATTTGTGGCCAATACTTTAGACCAACATGGGAGGTGGAGTCACCCTTTCAAAATTTCACATTTCTCCAGATGCAAGTACAGAGAGGTTTTTTTTAACAAACAATTACTATTAATAAAACTAAAAGCCTAATGTGTCACCTACTCACATTCAATATCTTGCCTATTTTCAGTACATTGAACTTCAACCATTAAACTAAAACAACTTACTAAAAGCACTCGGTGCCACCACAAAAGATGGCAGTTCTGCTTCCTGTTTTCTCAGAGGGTCTTTTGGCTGCCAGCTGGTCACCCCTGCACCAAAGCAGTCTGCAAGAGGCTCTTACCCAACAGAAAGAAAAATCACTTCCCAGGTATAAGCACCTTCACTTTCTGAAAGCAAACCCTTTTCAATTTTTCAGAAACTAGCAAAAGATACACAGAACATATCCTGAAAAGGCTTTCAGAACTCATTCCAGCAAAGGGGTGGGAGATCCTTCATCACCAAGCCAACCTGCTGTTCCCATGGCATGCAATAGCAGAGGTAATGGATCTCCTCAGAAGTTGCATGTTTGGCACCTGGAGCTGCCCAAGCACCGTCTGCCCTCAGGTCTGTGACAAAGTTTGTGAATGAAGCAGCTTTTTACTGTCAGTTTCAAGTAACTTTTTGCAGTCAGTTTCAAACCCTCCAGGATGTACCTGAGTGTCACCACTGGGGACACCCAGCCCACACTCCACTGGAGCCCTGTGCCCGACACACATCTGTCACCGCAGGGGTGGAGGGACAGTGCCATTCCCAGCCCTCTCCCCAGGGACACAGCAGCCTGCGGCCAGCAGCCACACTTGGCTACACGTGGCCAGGACACACAGCAATGAAGCCCGAGCTGGCCTTCAGGAGAGTTCTCCGGCCTACAGAGAGAAGGGCTGGGGACATGTCCGGCGTAGCTGCTCCCTCAGTGCCCGGCTGCTGGCACAGGGATCCAGCACCCTCTACGAGGCCCAGCTCAGGGGCAAACACAAGCACGAGGCTGTCCCAGCTCAGCTCCACACAGCGAAGGGTTCATTTACCCGAACTGCCAGGAATAGAAAATTCAGCTGCCCTCAGCGTGACCTCTTTTACAGTTATAGTGGAAAATACAACTGCAGTTCCCAGCACCTGCAGCAGCTCAGAACGGGGATAATAAGATCAGCAAGGCCTCCTGGCCCCGTGCTCTGCGGCCCGGCCCAGCAGCCTGCCACAGAGGGGAGTGCTGGCTCAGCACGGTGAGGCTCCGGCTTTGCCTAGGAGGCTGCAGGCGGGAGCCCTGCTGCCATTCCACCGGCCCTGCCCTGTGCCAGCCGCCCTGCCCGGCCTGCTCGACCAGCCCAGAGCCGGCTCCCCGGCGAGATGCTCCTCCTGGGTGGCTTGGGCGGTTGTCCCCATTTAGGGTTAGAGGAGGAGGAGTCCTGCCTCCTTGCCATAGTGTCCCTCTGATGAAGGCACAAATGCCTAGACCCCTCTGGCGGCTGCTGTGGCCGAGGCGTGGGTGGACTCACAAGCTGAAAACACTATTGGAGCTGCTGGGCTTGCACCGAAACAGTCAAACTTCCCACCTTCTTCATCAGGTTCAGCAGCAAACAGGGGAGAAGAGAGTTTGAGGCAGGGAAGGGACATCCCAGCCTCATCCTTTCTCTTTCAAACCTACCTGCACCCCTTGATAATCTCCTTATCCAAAGTACTTTTGTAATCTGTATGCAAAGGAGCATACAAAGGCAATGAGGAAAGTGTGAACTAGTGACAAGGGCCTGTGTGGTGCTCCAAAGGCCAGGGTGCAGCTGGCACCACCTGCCCCAATGTCCCTGTCCCTGAAGGAGGGGAGGAGAGACTGTCCATGGTGGGTCAGGTGAGACAGGCTGAGGCCAGCAGTCCACAGCCACAGAGGCACAAGTTAACTGAACTGCACCCCTTGTGAGACAGCACAGAAACCTTTTCTGCTGAGAACACTCCATTTTATCCAAAGAAAAGCTTATTTTCCTCCAAAACAAGAATAATGAAATCACAGTTTTCTATCCAGAAAATGTTAATGGAAAATTTGTGCCCAGCTATGAATACAGATTGGAGATATTTGGATTTCTGAGGAAAGGAAGGTCAAGTCATTTTCACAGTGTGAAAAATGAAGCTAACAGAGTTCATATTTCTCTGTGAAGCAATGATTGATTTTTCTTTCTGTGCCTCATTCATACAGAACTAAACATGTATAGAGAACAAACTTACACCTTAGATAAAGCACACAGATTACATTAATACATTGACAATTAAGTTAATATTAGCATCTGTTTGAAGGTAGGAACAAGAACATTTAGCTCAACTCTGTGAGAAGAGAAAGGAGTTGGCATAAATCTTATGTATCCTAAAGCTGCTATTTCACACACAAAAAAAAAATCACCATTGAGATGTGCATACGTAAAGTAGGAACCCATCATGTTCTGCCTCTATGGCTAAATTTCCTCTTTGGAAGTACATAAGGATTTTAGTTACTGAAAGGATGTTGTTATTCAATTTCAAGTGTGTGTGTATAGGCAATCTTTATTTTCCTACCATCTTAATTGTAATTATCAACTCTGTGCTGCCTGAGCAATTCATTTAACTGTGCAGAACTATTCTTATTAGAGTTGCTACCCCTATTTTATGAAACAAGATTAATTTAAAACAATAATTGCTTCTAGAAATATATTGGTAATGTATTCTTACTATAAGTAGGGGGAATGTTTTCATGTCCTGTTGAATAATCCTTCCTTCAGTAAGTTTCTCTAGACTCCTTTAGGAAACATATCTTAGGATGTGTCCACAGCTACCTGCCAGGACACACTGAGTTTCACCACACTCAGATCCTGTAAGGCTCACAGTGAATATTAAAAGGTCCCACAATGATTATATGTGAATTGGCCATTGGGGTTTTCAATTCTCTGTTTTGATACCTCTCTGTTTCTCAACCATGTGTCACCAAAAGCCCTGGGAATGCCATTCAGGTGGTGAGAAAATCCTCCCTGATACAGGTTGCAAACTAATGCTTTCAAGAGATGTACATTGATAACTCAGCAGTCGTGCTAGAAGTGTTTTGGTGCTTAGACTGTGACACTGTGTGACCCTACCTGACCAAGGCCCAGCTCCACTCGATATTTTGCCACTGTCAGAAAAATGAAGAGGAAGAAAGGCAACAGCAATAAGATTCCTGTTTATTGCTGTCAAAGAGCACATTAGCCAGGCAGCTCTTAAAACACTGTCAGGGTAGTCTAAACTTTCAAAACCAGGCAAGACAGATACTGTAGTCAAATGCTCCAATAAAGTAACTTCAAACAAGTAACCAAAAAGATCTACTGGAAAGCAGATGCAAATCTGGAGGGCACCACTGGCCAAAAGTACAGAGGCTTTCTGAGAAAAAAATCAAAACCAACTTGACTTTCGAGTAGACATTTCATTAATTAATTAGAATCATCACAGTTTGATTTTTCTCTGCCATCCATCCCCCATCTTTTTTGTTACTTTTTTTCTTGTTTTGATGTTTATGACCAATGCTTTGTTTTGCAGGATTTAAAGCAGCTGGCGATCTTCTTCTAAGATTTGAGGAACAAAACTATGTCATGCTTACCAACTGATTGTGAACAGTGGGTCATAGGGAGTAGTTGAAGAGTTGGCCAAGTGTTGCAATCCTTTCCTTTAAGCAAACCAATTGCTTAAAGCTTTAGTATGGCTCTCACCATCTCCTCGCCTGGCACACAGAAACAGTCCCTGTAGTAGCTTTAACCAATTGCATGACCATATGTTCTCTATGAGTGGAACTAAAGGTCACACAGAGTGTAAAACAAAACTACCAAACCAACTTTGAAACACAAACACAGCCAGAAAATTGAAGTGCAAAAACATGGTAAAAAGTCTTTTCACATCAAGTTTCCTTCTTTCTTCCATGTTGCTTTCAAAAGGCAGAAGCACTTTACAGCAATGATGTCTATACATAGCTGCTGAAGTACTGTCTTATCTTCAGTGATTTTTATGATGATATTCTCTAATGCACTTTACAGAAATGTAACACTAGGCAAATCTTCATTTTTATGAAGGAAACAAAAAGAATAATATATGGCACATAGCATTAGCACGGAGGTGGAATATCAGACAACAAAATCTGATCTTTTTTCCTTTTTCTTTTCCCCTTTCTTCTTTTATTCTGATAAGATCACTCTGTTATGTGCATCCTTTTCAGCCTCAATTTTCTGGTAACCCTGTGTTAGGAAAATAAGACTTTCCTGTCTTCTACTAACATTAGAACATGGTATCTCTAACAAACATATTCAGAGCAGATCCTGTGGCTGTTCAGGATTAACCATGAGGGACTAACATAACTCAAGCAACAGCTTGGGTCTTTGTCTAGATGTTTAACACCAAACAAAGGAATTTGGTAATAAATACAAAGCACTAAAAGGTGCAAATACTGTATATACATGTATACGTGTATATATATATATATATATATATATATATACACACACAGTCCATGTGTACAGTGAAGAGGACAGACAAAACTGAAACTCATAAGAGACTTTCCCCCAAGAGGAGGTCAATAAATACTGTTTCTTTTCTAGTAAAAAAAAAAATTAATAAATTATGTCAAATTAATTGCAGGTCCTTGTGTTTTCACAAATACATTCCCAGTGAAGGCACCTGCTGTTTTTGTTCACAGACTTGATAAATTACACTCGTATTTTTGGACCATTTTACAGGTGCATTGGGGAAGGGGGCAGTGGGGAGGCAATTGCAAGAAAACCAGAAGTGTCAACTTTCCATGGGCAGACACAGCCCATGGACTCAGCTTCCTCCAAATATTTTGGCCATTAATGGATAGATCCTATAGACATGTTACGTTCAAGTTTGCTATGATGTGTCAAAAGTTATGGTATAGAATACACCTTTAGGGTATCAGCCCACATATCCATTTGACAAACTCAAACACTGCATGACCATCAGTGGTTGTGGGTGTTCATACCCTCCCAGATTCTTTTAAGAAACATAAGCTAGTTATGACTTAAAAAGATATTCAGGCCCACTTAGTAGACAAGAGCACAGAACTTCCCATTTGCACTCCTTCTAAGCCCTGGAGGACCTGGTGCAACTGGTACTCAACACAGAAATAGCATCAGGATTAGAGCATCTGAGATGGTCCTTCAAAGGCCTTTGAGAGGTCTTGGAAAGGTTCTGCTGAGAGCAGTGCAAGACCATTGCAGCAATTTCTTTTCATTCAAGAGATGAATGTCTGGCATATTTATTTCACAAAGTGAGAACCAGTATCCCAAACAAAGAGCTAGAATGAGTATTATTCAGTCTTTTTCCTGGCAACCAGCTTAAACGACCGTGTCTTGCTTTTCTGGGAAAGCTGCCAGGTGAGCTCTGAAAGGACTGTAGTGCTGACGGCAGAGTCTGGAGGGCTCGTTCCATGCACTAACCAGAGGTCTGCTAAAATAATCAGGAGGAGGAGGCAAGGCCTTCATCCTGCTCAAGAGAAGAGGGCTGGAGCATAATGGCATTGCCGTGGGGAAACCAAGAAGGCTATTAAGCTCACTGGGGCATGGACTGTCTTTTACCATGTGTTTGCACAGTTCTAGCACTGAGGCACCCCAGAGTAAAGTCTTTAAAAGTGGTTAAATGACTTATGCTCTTAAAATCCTGTTCCAAAAGTGAGTAGTATAACTTCCATTTACTCCCCTCATTGGGTCTGGGGTGCAATTCCACTCCCACTTGCCTTTTTTTTTCCTCATTCCTGATGAAAATATTATTGCCTAGTAACTTACCTGGTTCACTTGTGACTCCGCTCCTTACAGTGACTGTGCCTCATGAAATTATCTCCACAGCTAGAAGAGAGGAGTGGCACCAAATGATGTTTGATCATTTTGTGACATCACCACATTTACTGAAAGTTAAATTTTGAGGAAAAAAGTGAATAACCAAACAGAATTCTTAAATCAGAATTAATCCAAGCTACATAATGAAGAGCTGCCAAGTGAAAAATTTGCTACCGTGACTTACATATTGAACTGATTTAAATGACCTAATTTAGAAAAATGCATTTTAGAATGCCATTCTGTCAGTGTGGAAAACTGGTGCTGTAAGAGTCAGTAATCATCATCCTTCTGATAGTATTAATGTGAATTTTCCTATTATATAGTATAGATTATTAGCTGTTTCATCCCTAAGGAAAACACTGATATTGACAAAGGGAGAATTTCACTTTGAGTGGAAAAGCCACACTTGACAAGGAGTTTAAAAGCAGAATAGTATTTATGTAAATATAATGAGATTATAGCTGATCTCCTTGACGTTATTCTTCCATCAAATGATGGAAACATTAGAAATGTATCTCAACTATGCTAAAATACCTAAATATTGAAAGGAAACCCTACAGCCAGCTACACTGAGGCAACACCTGAAAAGCTGATTGTCCTCCCTGTTAGGAATAGATAACTCTTTGTACATTGCAGGTGACTAAAACTAAACACAGTTTGTTAACGATAACACTGCAAATCACCAAGGAGCAGCTGGTGGAAGAATTGACCTGAGTGATGACAGACCCTTATATTGCTTGTTCACTCTGTTTGAATTTTGAAGACCCAGAAATAAAAATTGAGGCCAATAATGTATTTCTTTAATGCAACTGAAACATGGTATTAATGAGTATACCATATTTATGTTTTTTAAAAGGCAGAACAATATTGCACCACTACACCCAGTTACAAGAACAAGTCACCAAGTCAATGGTCATACTTGCAAATTAGTTTCAGGCTCCTGGTAGACGTCAAAAAAAAAGTCAATCAAGGGCAGAACTGCCAACTACCAGCATAAGGGCATTAAAAATGTAGAACAATATCTATCACCCAATTGCAACCTTAAAATTGCATAACAGGTCATTGTTGGGAGAAAAAAAAGTCAACCACAGACCAATGTAGTCAAGAGACTGATTATTTGACTGAGGAAAAAAATTAGTATACTATGCATAGAGAGGTTTCTTTTTGGATTACAGTGACAAATGCTTCCTGATCTTTCTAAGACCTGCACACATTTGCTGATGGTTCATTCAACAGCCCTTACAAGAGGCAAAGATTTGCTTAAGTAGGTGCTTGAAACTGCACTAGCATTTTTAGAGGAAAATCAAAACAGTTCCTTTGGTCCTGGTTTGTGAATGTAGTTTCAAGCATAAAAGTTTTAAAATTAGAGTAGAAGCCTTTGAGAAGGCTGTGCACAGAAGAGACACAACACATTAAGCAGATGCAAGTAACTAAACAAATTAAAGCATGCTTAGGTCAGGATAGCTACTGTATTTTTCTGCATGTTATTTTTAAAATCTTTATTTATTTCAGATATTTTTTTCCTGATGAAAGTACTTTATACTTTTCACATTTCCAGTTAGTAGCAAATCCACAAACTCCTGAGTACTACTGCCGCCATGCAAGAAGAGTAATTTTAGAGGTCAGTTCAGGTCTTCAATTTCTGAAATTCAGCTTATCACATACATTTCCTGACAACTGGGTTCCATTTTCCTCTGTTGCAATATAGAACTATTTGAATGTATTTTAAAATTAGTTATGCTAGCCTGTACTTCACGAGCAGTCACAGTTTTAAATTATAGATACCCAACAGAAGGAACAAATTGGAGTCATTGAATCCTTTATACAACATTTTTGTAAAAATTTAAACATAATTTTGAGAAGCAGAAAACGTACTAGTCCAGTGATATCTGTCATTACTCATTTTTCATATGCTCGACATGATTATTCATTACTCAGAAGTGACACAGTTAAATGCTAACTCTTGCTAAAATATTGATCATAATATGTGGGGGCATATAATTTATCTGAATCAAGTGAAATATGTTTTCCTCAGCAAGATGATGAAAGCTTGTCTCATTACAGCATCATTTCTACTGAAGTTTCCACCATTAGTTAGTTTAATGACTCTGTGAACATTTTAATTGAGAAGATCCCTCTGTAAGTTGCTCATTCAAGACACATGGATGGGTTTAGATTTGGGAATGAGAGAAATGTGCAGTCAGCTGTGCTCAGCCTGAGAGCACAGGCAGAAAGCAGAGAACCAGACACAGCAAAGTGCCCGGATCAGGAGGGGCAGGAGCATTTGGAGAGGAAAAGGCAAGGTGTTGCAAGCCAGGAGATGTTAAAGAATGTAACTGGCAAGTAAGAATACTCAGGCTGGCAATGTGATGTACAAATATGTGTTTGCTTAAGTTGTTCTCACTCCAGAAAAAGAAAAAATGCACTGAGGCCACTGGAAAACTGCACTGCCCTTTGAAAGTCAAACCTGATAAGAAAGGTAAATGTGGCTATGACCAGCCCTGGTTTCACTCTGAATATGTATTTCATAAAGGAGAACAAATTAACCACACTCTTGCATCATCCCCTGCCTGCACATGATTCACATACATTCAAAGGAAAAGGAGTAAACCACTGTTCAGTATCAGCTGCATGCAGCTGCTCAGCAGATCTGTTCTAGTGGTGCTCTGCTGTCCTCTGTGGGGATGAGCTGGGGCTTTCGACTCCCACAAAGTCTGGTATTGCTGTCAGGGGTACCACACCAAAGTGCTTGACACCAAAATACCTCATTCTTGTGACTGATAAATTAAATAAGGTGTAACTACTGTAGACTGAGTTCTCTCTGCCTAAGTGGAAGTGGGGTCATTCCTACCTGTATGTGCACTTCTCTGAAAATAGAGTAACCTAGGAAGAAAATGGGTACATGTCCTTACGTAATCAGAAAAAATGGCCTGGGGATGGTGAAAGATTTTTATTTCTAACTCCTAGCTACTGAAACAAAAGCTGAGAAGGGCTTGAGTGATTTGCCTGAAATCACAAAGTTCTACATATTTCAGCTGAATGTCAGATCAAGCAATAGGGTAAAAAGAAAGAGCCTCACATTGTGCCAGGAGAGGTTTCAGACTGGGTATTGGGAAAGATTTCTTCCCTGAAAGAAAAGGCTGTCAAGCATTGAACAGGCTGCCCAGGAAAGTGATGGAGTCACTGGAGGTATTTACAAGATGTGGGCCTCAGGGACATGGTTTAGTGATGGGCTTGGCAGTGTTTGGGTAACATTTGGACTCAATGATCCAAAAGGTCTTTTCCAGCCTAAACAAATCTATGATTCAGCTACGTGGAAGCATTACTACCACACCGCATCTCGCATTTATGAGCAGAGAGAGCAGAGAAAGCACAGCAATTTAAAAATGTCATTTCTATTAGGAAAAAATGGAAGAGGAGGAATATCTGAATATTTCTCAGAATGTTGTTTTATTAAATGTATCCAAACCAGGAAACCTTAAGCCTAGAAAAGAAGAAAAAAATTAAATCTAATAGGATCCATTCTAAACAGACACACATTTTACATAAAGAAAATGAAGTGTTTGACATAAACACATCATAAGCAAGATGATTTACATTATTTGCACTTTGTTTCTGATTATTTGATATAAAAACACACTACCCTGCATTCATTTCTAACTTGTTCTATAGAACCTTTGCTGAACCCATCTATGAAATCATGCACATGCAGGATCAAAACAGAGAGATGGGAAGTAGAATGTGCTTCATTATGGCAAGTACAGCTCATATCCTCCTCCACAACACAATTTATTAGTATCTAATAGAATTGTAATGTTTCTCATTCTACATTTTTACAGCTGCATCAAAATATTAAAGTGTGAATTGCAATTAAACTCACACAGTGCTCTTAGCATAATTTCCCTTGTATTAATACTTAGCAAACCAAGTTATTGGCGTAATATTACTCTTGATACTGGTTGTCATAAAGGGATAAAACCTCCAAATAGTAATAAAGTATATTTTACTGGAGAGAGAGCAGCAGTACAAAAAAACATTATGCTACTGGAGTTGTTAATTTCTGTGGAAGAGGGTGGGTAGAGAAAGGCTTTTGACTCCTTAAATTATAGTATGCCGGTTAGTACATCAACTCACTTTAATCTCTCTAAACAGGTAATTTACTTGCTTTCTGAAAGCACCCATGTGCAAGAAAATGCTAGTGCACTCCAGGGATGATTCTAAGATTGATTGCTTGGCCCTAGTCACCAATAATGATATGAATTCTGCTAAGCTCCATTTTAACCTGAAATATTTAAATATTTTAAAGGGGTAAAAATGGAGAGGCAATATTTGTTTCCTGTATGCTCAATTTACATGTGTGTCAGCTGAACTACTACTTGCAGATGACAATAGATACATTTACTTGGGATAGAACAATTGCAGGTGTGATATATCCCTGCTTGTGTTATCCCAGAAGTTATTTTGTATTTCTCAGCTGCTCCTTAGATTTGCAGTTGGCTGCAGCTTTTTGCGGTTTTTAGTTTGGAATTGAACTCTGCAAAAATATGCTCATGGGAGAAATGGAGAACTTTAGTATTTTCTTATGGAGGGAAAAAAGTGGCTAAATTAAATGCCATTAAGTAGTCATGACTTTGAAAAGATTGTCTGGGCTGGATAGTTCTATAAAAGCATCTGGAAGTAGAACTCAAATGTCATGAATTACCTTTTTCCTGCTTCATTTAGGAACACACCAGGTAAAACAAACTTTTTCATATTCTAAGTGCTGACCCATAGTGTAACCAGAAGTGGAGCTGCAGGATGGGCCAACATGTTTGATCAGGCTGTGCCTGCTTACCAAGGGCTGGAAGCAATGAGGACTTGGCCATGCAGGCTGCAACCAAAAACCCAGTGAGGTTGTGTAGTCTCCTCTGTAAATCATGCCATGAAAACAAAAGACCATTTTATTAAGTTAACAATAAAATCCCAGTCTCAGGGTGATGCTGAAGGAGGTTTTGAAAGATTATCTTGACTTATTTCAGATAGGTTTGCGGTTTTGCAGACATGTTATTGATAAAGGACTCAGTTGTTTCTTTCCAGCTTGCAAAGCTGTTTCTGTCAGTGGAGATTTCCCTCTCTTACAGAGGGAAGTCCCTTTGCACCATGATTAAATACCACTGGGTAGGAGAGGTGAATCTGAACAGACCCCCAGATTCAGGTCCATGCAGTTTCACACATCATGGAACAAAATACAAATAAAACAAACCTTCCAAAACTGCTGCAAGTTCCAATCCTACCTTCCATTGATGTTAGATTATTTTTAACAGATTTGGCTTCTGTCTGTGACAGTTACTGATGATAGATCCCCTGATCTGGGTAGGCTGAACATGAGGAGTCTGTATCACAGCCCACAGAATCAACACCTTGGTGTCTGTCATTTGCTGTGTCATTCATGAACTGCCAAGATAACTGCATCACTGCAATGTGTCACACATCTCATATTTTGCCTCCCATTTTCTTCTCTCTCCCTTATATTTTATCTCCCAGAAATTTAATCTATCCTGCCTAAGCCACCAGCTACCAGAAAAGACCAAAGTACTTGAATATGATGAAAAGGCCATTAATTGCCACCAGGCTGACCTCCCAGCAGAGGCTGCCTCCCTCCTCACTCAACATGGAGAGGTTATTCTCCAAATTCTGTGCTGCTGTACCCAGTACAATAATCACTTCTGAGCTGCAGCAGTGGTGACATCATTTTGCTCATGAGGCTATGAGAACATGGTGAGCTAAAGGCTACAAAAGTAGTATGGTGACAGTCCATTAAAAAAAAAAAAAGTCTTAAATTTTCAAGGGTCTAACCCAGAGTTTATTTAAATTCAGTGGAAATTTCAAGTGTGGCCCCTAATATCTTCAGCACATCTTGGAAGGACCTTGAGCACCCAGGGCTGTGGATAAATTTACCCATCTAAATTTGGCTGAAAATAAAGTTCTCCATTCCTTCTCTATTCCTCATGGCATGTTTCCTAACAGTATAATTTACAGAAAAATTATCAAAATATCATTAAGAAATGTCAGTACTCTGAGCTGAGCTCCTTTCAGATATATAAGCAGTGCGTGGCAAGCATAATAAAATCATGATTAGGAGTGTCCTTTAAATCACAGGAATGGGAGGCAGAGTAGGTAGATGTACCCTGTTCCATCTTTGAACTGGCTCTTTGTGTGACTGTGAACAAATGCATAACTAGTAAATGCCTGGGCATAACTCAATTCTTTCACACCTGTAAAGATATTCATACTTCTGCGCTACCCAGCAGTAGCAGTAACATCATCGTTTTCTCCCTGTACATCAGGAGCCATGGGCAAACTTGTTCCCTGCTCAGCCCAGAGCTGGGGCCAAGAAGAGACAAAGCAGCAGCTGAACCACAGAGCATGGGAACAGAGACTGAGGGATCCTGGACATTAGCAATGGACTCAGTTACCTCAGAGTTAGATGAGGAAAGGGCAAAGGACCTACAAGAAAGAGCCGTAGTACTAAAGAATGTGTTCTGCATGAGCCCCACCAGTTCTCAGTGTCCTCCCAGCCCTGTTTCTGCTGACAAGCCCACACACACAAACCAAGGCAGATGCGCATGTGAGAAGTGATCCACTTGTCCCACAATAGTGTTACTCTAATTAGCCACTTACTTACGGCACTTAGAGCTACATCTGAAAAGAAAAATACATTCTTCATTGCCTGCTCTTTTCCTAAAAAGAAATAACAGCATGGCCTCTGCAGAAAGCACACTCAATAAATGAATTTGGGTAACACCAGGAGCTTTGGGAAACAGTGTTTAATAGCAGGTCTGAGAGAAACTGAGAAGAGAATGTATGCTAAGGTAATCAAGCACATCTCTATGTGCAGCACTAGATTTGTGTTGACTGCTTCACATTTTGAAGGAAAAACCCACGAGACAACAGAAAGGGGTGAGCCCTCAGAGCATTATTCCAGGGAGTTATTCCTGGCTCACTTCCATAAAGGATACTCCCAGGGTGTATATTTCTATTCTAGGACACAAATACCTCATTTTGGATTCCTTTAGTTTTTTTAGAAACACTAGCTCACCTATTATATTTGGCAGATTGTGCCAAATCCTCTTCCCTGGGTAGACACCCTCTTTATAGTAAGCAGTCTATTCTTAGGTCCAGGTAAAATACTATGTGACCAATCTAGACATGAATTAAAGGGAAATATGTGCATGAAGTGTTTAATATATATAACACCTGTCAGGGATGCTGTGGAGTTCTAGATCTTAACTGTAGGTCCAGCCTAGGATCAGTGGATGGAGAGCCTTCAGTTCACTTGTGGCAACATTGCCATGAGTATGCCTGTATCACTGTCAGTCACAAAACAGGTACCCCAGGAGATTTTCAGACAAGCAAGCTCTTGATCCTCAGAAACTGTAAAGGAGTGGGGTCAATCCTATCAAAGGGTTCTCTGTGAGCCTGTTCCTTTCTCAAAACAAGCTCTTCAAATCCTAAATCCACCTATGTCTAGGTTGCCAGATTTGAAGCAGATACCAGATTGTTTTACTTCCTAAGTTTGGACATAGCAAACAAACAAAAAAAAACCCCAAACCAACCCAAACCCACAAAGTAATACACATGGGAGACATGAGCTTTTCTTAAAGCTCAAATGATTCTTTCATAAAACAAAATATTTCTGTTTGCCTACTCTTGCTGTAAATGTAATCAGTGCCAAAAAGTACATTGGCTTTCCTAGCCTCATTTGTCCAGCTTAGTCGTAAAGTGGTAAAGAAGCCAAAGCCTAGGTGCCAGCTAAAACTGTGGCAAAGCCACAGGTGAAGACTAGATTGTACTGTCCTCCTGGTGCAAAGAGTGAATAAAGGCACCGAAAGAGGATTTGACTTATAGACAAGGCAACAGTATTTCTGAAATAAAAGATTGGAATATCTTCGTGGTGACTTTTTTAGGGTCATAAAGAAGACAGAATGCCCATTTACCAATGCTGTGTGCTGGTGGTGTTGCTGCCAGCCCACGAGGTGACAGCGACACTTGCATATCACTCCCAGTGCAGGTTTATTTCCAGACACTCCGTGTTCTGGAGACATTTATCAAACACCACCAAACTAATGTTAACATCCACTTTGAGCAGAGGAATGGATTTAAATGTCTCTGCTGATCCGACTTTCTCTCTCTTCTGTTCAGCAGACACATCACTTGTTCTGCTGGACTGTTTATTCCTGGCAAACATGGAACAAGTTCTTCTCAGCCTTGGAAAACAAGAAACTTGTAGTTAATTAAGCCAGAAAGAGAAGCAAAAGAAGAAAACCAGATCACTGAGATGTCAGGAAAAATAAAGAAATTTCTTGGATATCATAAGAGAAGAAAAAAAAAAAAATCAAGCTTGTCCCAAGTTTTGTTATAGAAGAGACAATCAGGAAGGATCTTGAAAGAAGGTAAGGATTACATTACAGTGCTCATACTGTGACTTCCCCCAGCTGCCAAAAGGGATGGCAAATCCAACAGCTCATGACCAGAAATGAAGAGCAATTGTAGCTGGGCAAAAGAAAATGGATACCTTTAAATGCATAATCTTTAAATAAATAATCTCTTATGTTGGTGCCTCCCAGCGAAGAACAGAAACTGGACTGCTGGGTTTCCAGTGTACTCTTATGGCATCCTGCTTAATTCCACTTTTATTTAATGCCTCTGTCCTTTATGTGGCATTAACTTTAATGTAATATTGAAGGCTTTGGGTTTTTTTTTTTTTTAATAGTGTCATAAGTGTAAATGTAATAGTTATATAACAATAACAATAAATCAAGAATGTACTAGAGTCACTGCAATAACTAATAATAACATTAAGACACAGTTTATGATGTATCTAAAGTTCAGTACCTTAGAGAGTTAATTAAGTCCTAAGTTAATTGGTAATGATCTTATTTCTAGACAGGAAATGTAGCCAATTAGCTTGTTTATGCTAAAACAAGTAACTGAGGTCATAACAAGACTTTTTGGGGTGTTATTGATTGATTTGTAATTTGTTAATTAATTTTGATTGACTTTACAAGTATCCTGCTTAATTCTTTGCTTCTAGGGAGATGAAGCTACTGACATGACTGCGGCAATGTAAAGTCACAGTCACCATTTTCACTGTACCAAATGTACAGTTTTCCCAATTCCACTTGTAAGATGCCACACTTACAAAGAAAAAGCTTTTGTGACAGAGTGCAAATCAAGGTACTGTTTTTGTAACTTCAGGCCTACCTTTACTCGTCACAGAGTACATAGTAACAGCAGAGTTGCCAAATTGTATTTAACCATTTTGACTAGCACTGCTTTGTTACTTTGTATGTTTCTATTGTTAATTGCACAACATTACCATCTTGTTGCTTTAGGAAATTATTACATTGAAAAAAGAATTAATGGATAAATATATGAAAACCAAACACAGATAATGTTTCCCAGAGTAGAATTGTAGGACAGAAAACCTGCAAGGTGACCTTTTTTCATCACAGCAGCATCTTGAAGTTTTTTAATTGCAAGTGGCTTCTCCCCACATAGCCTTATCCAGAACCAATCCATCAGTTATTACACAGGTTTAAAAAACTAAACGTAGTGTTAAAATTCAGCTCATAGAAAAGAAGGAGCCCAGAAGGACCTTTGGCTCATGGCATCTCCAGTGAAGAAATTCTTTAGCTACATAGTCACATAACATGGGATAAAATTAACAACTCATTTACCTTGCCTTCTGCCATTGGAGACCAGAACAGAGGCACAGAGCAGTGAAATGCCAGCAGTGGCTGACAGTGCAGGGGTGTGAAGCTGCCTGGGACAGGCAGAATGGGGTGAGTTGGGCAGCAGAGCTTCTGCTGCTGCAAATTCCTGATCCTGGAGGAAAGCCCTCAGCAGCGTGGCTCACGCACCTCCTGCCTCAGTGCCCCAAGGGACCAGCCCACAAACAGACCTTCTGTTCCATGCTGATGGGCTGGGTAACAGAGATGGCCTCTCTTTATGAGGCAGATTAACCCTGAGGTAATTAAAGGCCACAAATGATATGCAGGAAATTAATACCTAACACTACAGAATCAGAGGTGACAAATCAGTTCCAGGAGGACAGAGTCTGTATTGGGAAAAAGCAACAAGACTTTTTTTTAAGATCAGAAGCATCAATTGAGATGCTAATACTTTATAAAAGGCAAAAAAAGTGCAGATTTGACCACATATGAACCACTACAGCCTAGGCAACAAACAGCAAATGGTATGAAATTAAAGCTACTTTTCTGCTGTAGATACAGAGCAGTTCCACAGTGATAAAAATACTTTCCTTCCTTATCCTTGCTTCCTCTTGAAGTTCAGTCCCTTTTTTCCATCATAAAAAAAAATCCCATAGTTCAGGAATTAATTGACAAACCAGGATGGTTTCTTCCCCCTTTGTTAATGGGCCTGTTCTTACTTAACAAAATATTGTGGCAATTTAGAAATTATTCTTTACATTGACACTGCACTCTTCTTAATTATGTTTTATTTCATGGCTGGAGTTTTCTACTTCCTTCAAGTCCCACTTCAGTATCCCTTGAGTACCACTATTTCACTCTTACTCTGATTTTGGGCTGTACAATTCATAGCAAAGCATTAATTTTCAGTTTTATCATATACTCAGTGTTGAACACACCCAATCACTCCACCCTGACTCCCTTTGTAGCTGGATCAGTACTTCCCCAGCACAACCAGTTTCTCCAGTAGCGAAAGGTAGAAGTTATCCTTTGGATAAACACTTCCCCTGTAAGAATGATATGGGCTGATTTATCACATTTGTCTCCTCCTGCAGAGCTAGCACCAACTTCCTAGAACAAACTGCTTCCAAAACTTGCATTATTTTGGAGGCAGCCACCTCAACACTGAGGGAGGACATTTATTCACACGCGCTGAGATTTAGTCCAGAGTTTCATTTGTGTTAAGGTAGATTTATTGCCTAGGAATCATAGGACCAGTTCTAGTCTGAAACTGGCCTTTATTGCCACTGTTATCTAGAATAAAAGTCCACAACCATTTAGGAAATTAAATCAAGGTATGATGTCCCCAGTATTACTGTGGGAGGGTTCAGGAAAAAATTAGCATTTTATAAGGAAAAGCTATGGGGTTTTCTGTCCTGCTTGTCATAATTTTCCCTACTCTTATGGTATATCTATCACAATTGCATCCTTCAAACTATGCCATGAGCACTTATACTTTCTTTCCACACTTGCAGCCTAATTTTTAAAGTATTAGGATGAGTTTTTATTTCACTGGAGAGGGAGAGTGCTTCCTTTCAGCTTTTGTGGTACAAACACCTTCCACCCAGCAACCTTCTCCCTCCATCTAACACAGGGGAAATCCCCCATATCCAGAAATAAGGTCAACTCTCTCCTCACCAGGAATTTTGCTTTTCCTACAATCCAAAGCAAACATAACAGAGCCAGTGTTCTGGGGTGGCCCTGTCTGTAACTCTATTTTATACTGCGAGACAGCCGAACGTCTTTTTTCTAGGCTGGAAAATATAATCATATAAAACTGTCATGGTTTAAAAACCAAAATTATTCAGTCAAGTGTAGTTATAAAAATAAAATACATTTTAAAAAGAAATAACAGTAATGTCCTCATGCTGTATAAGACCTAGAACGCAGATAACAAGTGGTTATCAAGATTTTATTGTCATATATATTGATACAAAAGTTCAATATGCAAGACATTTAACTCCTTTAAGCAGACTGAAGTAGGTCCTTAAGTAGAATGACAGGGAGAAATCCTTCACTAGTTTATTCACAGAGGTAAAGCCTGACCTCAGATGTACTTGCACTGTGCAGTGCACATCAAAACAGAGGAGCCCAGACTGGCACAGGAACCCAGATCCAGGGGGATGAGCCACATGTGTGAGGTGTCTCTTCAGTGCTCATTAAGGTTTATTGGCTGTGACAAAGCACTCTGGCAGCACAGTCCCATGGGGCTGGTATTTCACTGCTGGAACTGGGGGCAGGTTTGGCCCAGTGACTCCACACACTTTTGGGTCAGGGTTAATTTAAGTTGCTTTTTCTCCCCATACACTATTTTACATCACAGAAATATTCATATTTCTGTATTCTTGAAGGCAGGGGCCAGCAAAAGGTGCTACTGCTAGGGAACAAACCAAAGTACTATGCCAAGAGACAACAGTGATGGCAAATTCTCCTGGGCACCTTTGCTCTCCATGCCAGGCCTTACACTGTTCTCTTTGGGACAGCCCATGCGAGACAATACATGGAAACTTCTGCATCTATGATCCTGCCCTGAATTTTATGTTCTACTTCAAAATGTATCTACGTTATGAAACTGTTATGCCACCCATTTTTCTCTCTCCTGGTCTACACTCTTTGGAGACAAGACTGCCTGTAGCATTTCTGCAAACCTCTCTCTTCTTGCCTAGTCAACATATACTCAATTAAAAATATATTAATAGCCACAATCCTCAAATACTCATTTACATAAAAATAGAGCCAAATGTACCTAATCTTATGAGCCACCTTTTTTGAACAGATAACTAGTGCTTGGAAAGCACTGTAAAGATTTGGTTGTTTCCTAAACAGTAGTGTCTGCACTGATGCTGTTTCTAGTACATGTGAGTTTGTGCTCATTCATCTTAATTACAAGTGGGGCTTCAAATAAAACAAATTAAATTCTGATGAGGTATGCAGCTCTTAACAAAACTAATACCCTGCTCACAAATGCCATGCAATTTATGAGTTGTGTCCTCTGGGTAACAACCAAGACAAAATGGGGAGATACAGACACATGAGAAGTTAAAGCAGACTGGCCTAAATTTGATTCTGGGGTTTTGGTTATGTTTTTTTGTTGGTTGTTTTTTTGGTTCTGTTGTGTTTGGTTTTGGTTTTTTTTTTTTTTTTTTTTCCTTTTTAATTCTGTGTGATTTTAATAATTGTGACTAATCATTGGTCTTTTTATAAATGTAGGGAGAAAAGGCAGGATTACCAGGATCATCTTACTTCATGAACATAAAATATATATAGGCAAACTTCATCAAATACAATCTGTTCCCAGAAATCATAATTTTACGAACTGTTGCAACAATCCCATTTTATCAGCCATTTACTTGTGTTGCTGGTGATGGGTATATGAGCAGCACATGGTCATTCTGCCAGGAATAAGTGTTACCCCTTTCTCCAGCCCTGTCTTAGCCAATTCTCTCCCTCTCCTCTCTTGGTTATGGTTTGATATTTTAATTTCAGATCTTTCTGGTTCATTGAAGACTTTTGGTTGGGTTTTTCTTTTGAGGGAGAGGGGGAGGAAAGTTCAGTTTATAAGCTAATGATCTTGTTATCCAACCCATTTCCCCTGTCCTGTTTTCAGTTGTTACAGTCATATACAGCTGCCCTCTACAAATTAATATTACCCTTGCCATGCTTCAATGCTTTGTATTTCCAGCCCCTTTAAAACTCTTACTTTTGAACAGTGTTGTGCAATAACATATTGAATAAATGAGTAACCACTTCATACTGTTCTTGTATTTATGAATAGCCAGAGAAATTTCTTTTTTGACAGTGAATGAGAAATTAGATGTACTTTAAAGGCTTCTAAAGTGTATTTTCTGTTGCTACCAGATGAAATCAAAGAGACAAAATTACTTTTTCCTACTTAAATATTTCATTGATTTTTCTTAGAGCACCGTGCTCCCTCCTCTGTCTCCAAGGCATGCATGATGATTCCCTGCCTATGCCATAAGGCAACCTTATAGATCCAGACCTGATCAGAGTATTTATAAAGAATGACCCACGGTAATGTTAAATGCATTTTAATGCACATATTCTACCTGCATAGCGTACTACCCAGGAACTTCATAACAGAAGAAGTGAATTTTATTCTCTGCCTGACAGGCGTGCCTGCAAGAGCTGTGTCTGCAGTGCTAAATTACACCCATATTCTGGCTGCTCGTGGCTTCACACACCCCGTGCACATTAATTGTTGCAACCAGAAACAAAATTGAGAGAGGCATGTGGGACTGTGCATGAAAGGGGGGCGCACTTATTGAAATTCATGTATTGCTCTGCTTGATTCCCCAAGCCACACGTGGGAACACTCAGCCATAGGCAGCTGCATCACTGTCTCGGGGAGAAGGAGGAACTGGGGCAGAACAGTTCCACTGTGTGGTTTCACTGTTGGTCACAGCTTTTCAGACATGCAAGGCATAAACCAAGAACCTGACCTGTTGGGTTTCAGTGCCTGCAAACACAGAATAAAATTCACGTAGATGTTCTGTGGCAATTGTGTACCAACTGATGTGCAGTTAATCAGACCCCAGCAATTTTCTAGAAGTAAAATGTAAAGCTTTACATTTTCTCATCACAAAAGAGCAAAAAAAGCTTATGCATTCCTCCAAACTGAGATCAAACTGTGTCCCCCAGATGTGTCAACAACCTGCCCAGCATTTTAGTGACAAACTTCTTTAGTCTCTCCAACACAGAAACAGCAAAACACAGCATTTTTAAATAAAAAGGAAATTTCCGACTGCACAGAAAGACCACACACAATTACAGCAGCACCCAAGTAAGTCTGCATGTGTGCTTTGGCTCTCACCAAAGCCTTGCACACCTTTGCTGGTGCTGTGCCTTAGAAGCACTGGTTATTTTAGCAGGAGACTGCACAGTGGCCATCCCTACATCAGAGTGGGACTGAAAAGATTCTTTGATTTCAACAGCCCATTTCTTAATTCTTAGCCACTGGTCTAAATCAGGAGCTCCATTCCAGTTGCTCCAGTGTAAAACCACTTTAGAGGGCAGATCCAAGTCTAGTCTTTCAACGTGCAGAAGCACCTGGACTCTGTCCAGGCTGGACTGGTTGGATTTCTGCAGTTTGGAGCTGAAACAAGGAGAGAGCTGCATTTCACACAGTTCCACTGCTCATCTCTCTGAACCTGACAGAATACAGCCCTCAGGGAGGTTACAAGTATGCTTTTTTTCTGGTTAGATTGAGTCTTGCAAGTGCAGATAACTTTTTAATATTTTAAAATACGTTTTGAATTACAATTGTAATTAAGCAAGGAGATTTTTTCCTCATAATCACATAAAATAGCCCAAGCAATTTAATGTTCTAATTTTTATATTCATAGAGCAAATATTAGACTGTCCAGTTACATTATTGAACAATAGATAACAACCCTAGGTCACACTGTATGTTCTATTTAAGAAGACATATAATAACTAATACTAAAAAAAATATTCTAAAATTACAGGGGTTTTCATATAATTTTTCTTCTGGCTTCAAACTGTAATTCTAAAGGAGAATAAAGCAAATTTTTTCTTAACATTTTCAAACCACTGATTTCAGGACACTGCAACCCTAAGACAACCACATATCTTCAAAGTAGTTACTTAATATTTTTTACATTTATGCCAGACCCCTATGAACCCATTAGTCCAAAACTAGAGGCATGGTGTAAGATTATGCGTGAGTGTCATCCCTAATTGAAAAAAATGAAGCTAATTAAATATATATTTGTTCACCACAAGTTAGGAAAAAACATCAATCTGCCACTCCTATTTCAGATCCCACTTCATAAGCAGTCCTTACAAACATCTACTTTGTGATAAATCATGTTTTTTGAGGATCCCAAAACCCCACATTTTCCATAAATGTGTCCTTGAGCACTCTGCATCAGTTCTGTGTTCATACTTAACTGGCTCCTATCATACCACATTCTTCAGGAAAGCAGCTGCTTTTCTGTCTTTGGTGTTTTAACAAAATTAAAATGAGACTTAACACTTTTAATTAGATGTTTAATTCATGCTTTTGTGAGCTATTTCCTTCCAATCTGAATTTTGCCACACAACTATAACGGGCTTTCCACTGCCAATTTTTTTTTTTTTTTTTTTTAATGCTAACTCAGTGTCTCAAAGAACGTGTATTGCACAATTTGGTAAAGAATTTGAAAGTGAAAGTTTAATTTGTGAGTAAAGTAGGAACGCCTAGTAACTGGCACAAGCTGTGGCTGTAAAAATATGCAATGTTCAGAACAAAAACCCCTCCAAAACCAAGGGAACAGTTTAAACACATTTCATAGGGCATACAGTAAATACTAAATTTAAGGGACTAGTTGAAAGAGCAAATTGAGCAGAACATGGCTCTTACTGATGAGATACAAGTATTTTACTACTTTTGTGGTTTTACTTTTAAAGAAACAAATGCAGAAATTCTCCTCAAAAACCAGATGAAATGTGAGTCAGCCATTTGAAGAAGGTGGCAAAGAGGAGCCCAGTTTTCAGAAGGAGCTTCCTTTCCACCCTTCCTGGCAGTCAGCACGTTCACAGCATTGCTTTCCAAATCCTTCAGGAGCAGCTGAGTGTCATGCAGCCAAATCATGTTCCCATTAAGAAAGCAGCACATACCATGCCTTTTTCTCAGCTGTCAGTTATTGTTTCTCATCACAGGATGAGGGTGAGCAGGATTTGGCCTGTCCTCAGGACAGTGTAATGGATTATCATTACTGCTAATGACAATGTTCTGTAGAACAAGAGTCCTTGTTTTGCTGCACCTCGTGCTCAGGCCCAAAATGAACAGCCCTGTTAATGCACTTGCTAACCTGGCAAACCTGCTCACCCTCCTCTGAGCCTGTTGGACTCGTACAGCACCCACTGTGCACACTTGGGTGAGTCCCTTCAAACTGCACACTTCACCTGGGCTCGACAGCAAACCCCATGGCTTGCAAGACACAAACCTTGAGCTGAAGGCAGCTTCTAACCCTCAATGGAGACAGAACTTTGAGGATTTTCCTGATATACCTAAGGTTGTTTGAAACTGCTTGCTCTGCCTGGACACTACCACTCTCCTTCAGAGAAAGTATTTCTACATCTATTCTCACATAAGCAGATTGCCTTTGGATAGGTTGGCTGAGAGTTTTCACATGCTTTTGAAAAGTGACCTTAACATCTCAAATCCAGGCAGGCTCAGAAATGTACAGTTCTGCCCACAAAATATGCAGTGTCTTAGTGCAGTTTGAGAGTCTGAAAACCATCAGAACAACTGTGATCCAAAAGTTGTGCTCAAAGCCTGGCTCTACCAGAATTGTATTGCCAAGCAAAGTTGGTGGCCGTGCTTCTTTGTACAGACCCTGTCATCTGTACTTCAGCTGGAAGATTCTCAGCCTGCATTCAGATGTTAAATTGTGAACTATTATTGTGCTGCAGAATTGCCAACACAGGCAGCAACTGCAGCAAAAAACCCCCTCTTAGACCAAAGCATGTGGCAGGACAGGGACATTGCTGCTGAGTATTACCTGGCCTTGGATGCTGGTAAATATTGCCAAAATAACTACCAAGTGCATTTATCAGTGTGAACACTCACAGAAGGTGTCATGATGTTATCAGCATCACTAACTGAAGGCAGGAGAAGTGGGACAGTGCAGCCTGGACAGCCTGAGAACACACAGGTTCATACCTTGGCTGAGCCCTTCCTCTCCTGGAGGCAAGGTAAGTGGGTCACTACCTGAATGACTGCGTTTGCATCGCTTCAGGTAACACCTTAGGTCACAACTTGAAAACACCCACAAAAATCTGTATCACAATCAAGCCCTTAAATAACCAGAATCTTCATTTCACTCCAGGTAACTGTGCAAAGACCTGCTGCATCAATAATTTATTTACTTACATATTTACTTCAGTCAAATTCTTGGCAAGAGCAAGGTCAAACCCTCAGCAGGCAGTGGGGGAGATGCTGCAGAGTTGCAGAGTGCCCAGTAGAGATCACACATCCAGAGGCTGGCAATCAGCCCCTCGCTGCAGCTGGTGACTGTGGGCTTGTGAGGGCATATTGTGCACACTCACAAACATCTTTAAATTTGGCTTTCTCATCTGGGTGGCTGACTTCAGAAAACCACTCCAGACACCTCTCAAAGTGTTTTCTCAACTGGGAGCCTAGTTAAGTCACTTCAGGGGGAATTTAAATCAAAGATGGTTTTCTGCATCCAGCTGAAATGGATTGTTTAGTGATTACAGAAACACAACCCTTCAAGAGGGCTTGGGGTTCTGTGGAGAGGTAGAAAGGCTGGGAGCGGTCTGCATGAAAGACAGTAAATAGTTTTGTGGGGGGAAAGGCATTTTTCTCTTGTAGTGCAGCTACTACTGAAATAGCAAGAGTGGCTTACAAGGAAAACATGCAAACATTAGACTGCTGTGAATGATGCAGCTTGGGAAGACATAAAATAATAATCAGCTCACCATCAAGACCAAATCTCCAAGTTGCTTGTAGGATCATGATCGGAGCGGTGTTGAGTCACCTCCTGAGTGCACTTCTGGATCACGGCATTCCCGGCACACCGGGCAGCAGTGCTGGGAGCACCACCGGGGGCAGGCGGCTCTGCCCCCCTGGCAGCGCCTCTGGGGAGGCACATCACCAGAGACCCAAGGCTTCTCCTGGTGTCCAGCCACCAGGGGGGCACATCTCCAGTGACCCACAGCTTCTCCTGGTATCCAGCCACCTCTGATTCCTCCATCTCCTCTGGAAGCACTCCCCTCTCTCTCACAGGTGTGAAAGGCTGGGGCTGGCAGTCACTGATGGGATAGTTCAGGGCCAGCTGGGCTTTCATTTGTGGGTCCAGGCAGGTGTCATTAGTTTGAGGAACCCTCCCTGGCTGAGAGTATTTAAGGAGCTCTTGCAGGAGTTCTAGACTGCTTGATAACCTCGTTGTCACCTCCCCAGGTGGCTGTAATAAAAGTGGTGCAATTTTCTTTAGAAGGGCAGGAACCTGCAAAAAAATTAAATATGTCACGTTAGTCCAGTGTGTGGAGACTCCAGGGTAATTTGCTTCCCTTTATAAACTTGAACTTGATTTGCTTAATTTCTTTCTAGATGAACCTGAACACTGGCTTTCAATTCTCACGGCCTCTTATTTATTGTTTTTTAGACAGTTCATCTCTTCAGACACAAATCATAATTATCAGAGACTGGAGGGAAAGAGCAAATTCAAATAAATACATACATACATATGTGTGTGTGCACGTGTATATAGTTGCCTGTCAAAGCTGGAGGGAAGCTTTCAAATAAAGTCATGGAGAATGTCAAGCAATGTGAAGCAACCTAGTTGAACACTAAAAAAACTGTCCTCCCGTTCATTTGGCTCCTGATTTATGTCAAGTGGAATAAATGATAATAACACAAGGTTATTAGATTTATTTATGATATAAATATGAAGTGTATGCATTTCGTAACCTTCAGACTATAAAACACAGATGGAAGTACATCCATAAGTTCCAAACCACCTCATTTAAAATGTATGCAAAGCACACCAAAAAGAGAAAGCATGAGAAAAAGACTCAAGTGTCAGTACTGTCCCTGAAGCACAAATTTTCTCTGCGAGCCATATTAGCACAAAACTGCTTGAAGGCAGAGACTGGCCGGTATACAAAAACGTCAAGCTCATGTTTAATTTTCATCAGATCTTAAGCCAAACCTCCTGCAGACGGATTAGTTTTACAGCTGTGAGAAGGCATTACCCCAGCAGGGCACGGACGCCCTGTTAGGGAGGGTGAGCCCTCTGTCCTGCTCCTGCTCGGCGGGCAGCGGTGACACTCGGGGACAGCCCTGCCAGCAGCCCCCGCTGCGGACACGGCCCCGCACGCCCCGCCAGCCTCCGGGACTCGCCCGCATCCTGCACACACATCCAGGGTGTCGGGGCTGCCCCGGGGGCACAGTGTCTGTCTGGCTGGCCGGGGAGTTTCCTATCGCCTAATCATTCTCCTCCCCCTCTCGGGTGGGATATCGCTGTAAAAAACTTCTCTGAACATACCTACACAACATAAATTTCCAGGGAAGTGGCAATGCTGTTAGGGAGTTCTGCCTGTTCGCAACATCCTTTGCAGCAGAGAAGTATAATAGTGAATGTATTTGACTATAACTAACAATAAACTTTACAGAAAGAAAATTAATATTTTTATCCATCTTAGTTCAACAGGCTCCAGTTTAATTCTAAGCCCTGCATTTGAGAAATCAATTGCAAGGTTGATTATATGTCAAAATATCCAAGCCAATGAATCTCTGCCCAGGGAGGTGATGGAGTCACTGTCCCTGGGTGTGTTCAAAAAAAGACTGGATGTGGCACTCAGTGCCATGGTTTAGTTGATGAGCAGGTGCTAGTTCTCAAAGGTCTTCTCCAACCTAGGACATTCTGTGATTCTGTAATGTTGATGCTATTTCAACAACAACTGGAAAGTGGAAGTTAAAGAGTTAAGACCAGTCAAGAACAGAACATTTGAATATTATCTTCTACAGGTGACTAAAGATCTAATTGCTGTTAGTAAAAGCAAACCCTTTGTGTCAGAAAGAGTGCTTACTTCAGTGGCTGCAGATTAAAACACTCTAGTTAGTTCTTTTTATATTCAGGAAAAAAATTAGCCCATAAATTCTTTTATGCTTTCAGTGAAGATATTTTTGGAACTGCAATAAATTTCTCATTACGTATAATACACTACTGTCTGATTATTTTTTTTTTTTTATTTTTACCTTAAAATTATGTCTAAATGGGACAGTCCAATTATGTCTGATTTAATGTTCTAATGTAATCCTCTGTGATTACAAGAAAGGTCTCGGGTTATTTAACAAGTGACATTTTGGATTTATTACAAAAGTGATATTGGAAGTATAGGACCTGTGGGGAGCCAATTAAACTTTCCTGGACATCATCTGCTTGGCAGTGTCCTCCTGCCACCCATATGGGAAACTGGAGTTTAGTTTAGGGCTGCATCCTTTCAGACAGCACAAGAAGAAGGCTAAAGACAGATTTCAGTTGTTCCCATTACTGGCCCTGTCAGAACGAGCCCATGGAAAGAGTCAGGCCACCTTGTCTGTGGTATCCCAGAGAGCCAATGCCAAGGACAGAGTGGGCCTGAGTAAATATGTAAGTGAATAAATCTTACAAGCCAAAGAAGTGAAGCACCTGAACCAGGTTTACTCCCTTTGGTACAAAACTGATGTGGAAGCTGAAATTATGCCCCATCCATTCTCCCTATTTCAGTGCAGAATCCATTCAAGGTGGGGCAGAATGCTACTTGGTGGCTGGAAAGGGTGTGTGAAGGTTGACCCTGGCTGGGCTGGGTAGAGAGCTGCTACAGCGGGCAACTAGAAAAGCTGAATTTTAATTGCAAATGAAGAATATATGTTCAGTGATAGACATGGAACTGTGTGATGACTGCTACAGAGTCTTCTTCAGGAGCGGAACTTGCACTTGAAAATGGATTTATTAGAAATTTTATAGCTCTCTTTCTCATTATGAGATATTGATTTTTCAGCTAGATATAAATGAGTTAAAATAAAGGGAGAAAAAAATCCTAAACTTTATCCTAGTGACCAAAGTGATGTCTGCTATAGAAGCCCTTTGCTCATACAGGGAAGCTAGAGTTGCTCAGTCCTGCCACAGCAATATTAATTTGACCAGGCCACACAAGGAAAGTTTCATTTCACTCCAGTGAAGACACTTGCAGAAGTAGAATAGGGTAAGCTTCCTAGAAGAAGTGCAATTTTAGCAGAATAATTCTGTTTATATAGCAGCTTTCACTGGTACAATTATGATGACTAGATATTACACTCCTCTCTCTCTGCACCTGAGAGGATTCATTCCTGTGCCAACAAAACCTCCAGACCTGGCCAGAAGCAAAAGTTGAGTTAATTAGAATACAGATGAGCACTTTATGACTTACCTCTGTTTTGCCACTCTTATTACACAAGCAAAATGAAAGTCATCTCATTATGCTAAAACTGTACCAGCACTCAGCTTCCTGCTACTGGTTTCTAGCTGGAAAGCAGCTGCGTTGATGGATGTAATGAAGAATAGACAGGTACAGACAGGGAGAGATCATGGGAGTGGCCAGTCATCGCAGGAAATATTATAATCTTTTGATCTCTTGCTGTATCCAAATCATTTAAACATTGCAACTGAGAACAGTATCATATGAAAACTCTCACTCTGCCCTGATGTGCCTTGCAACCATTTTTATGTTCCCCTTCAGCCCTCACAAGTCTTATGCCCATGTTATTTCTTTATTGCTTGTTTGTTTTTCTCTCCTTCACTGCAGCCCAGCTCTGGCTGTATCAGGCATAAAGCAGAATGCACGATACACTTTTTCAAGGCATTCAAGCGTGAACTATTTTTCACTCTGGATTCCCTCTGCCCTGTTTTGCTCCATAACTTTTCCCAGTGCAGTGATCAACCCGTCCTCCAATCGGCTTTACAACCTCCCAACAATACTGCTCCATAGATCAGCCCAGGTTCCTGCAGGATCATGATGGTTTTATGCCTCCAGCCTGCCACTTCCCACTGCCCCTAACTACCCAGCCAGTGGAAGTCCCAAGGTTGTTTGTAAGCTGGTGTGTGTAATACAGCCAGCAGGCTGGCCTGGGTTGTAAATTTGATGTATTTCATACTTAAGTAGGACTGTCAACTGTTAAATCCATTCCTTGCTAAAAATAAAAGCTACATAATAAGCCTGATACTGTAGATCACTTTAAACCAGATACTGTAATCCCCACTTGAGACAGATACATGACCTATTAAATTAAACATAGATTCCCTGAAATTACATGCAGAACCTCTCTCAGATCAGACCGACTCCATTACTTTACCCTGTAAATAGAAATATTGAACTTGTATATATATTCAGACATGATGTATATAGTCACTTACCAGCTTTTGTATATGCATGCTGCATTAGCAGAGGTGTGCCTTGAAACAAAAACAATGTTGACAACATTTTCAAAGCAAAATACCTGATACCATCTTTCTAAATATGTACTTAATTTTGTTAACAAAATAGGTCTTTATTTTCTGAAGAGGTGACATCAATGGCAGCTGAGGAAAAATAAAACCATCTATATTAAAGTGACGATAAATTATTTTGGAGATGAACATTTGAAAGTAGATTTTAACAACAACAAAAACCAGAAGTGAAAACCTTGGGAATGTCCTTATATTTAAATAGTTCCACTGTGATTTTTTTTTCCTGGTAAAATGCATATTCCTGTAGAATTTGCAACTCAATAAACTCAGTTGTTGTAGCTGTATTTTACAACTTTCTAGACATCTTCACTGTGTTACTGAAGGCTAGTTTTGGTGATCCATGAGATGGAAATGTTGACGAGAGCACTCTTAAAGAACACAGCCCTGTGACCTGGTGTGGAGAGAGGATCTGACCACACCAAGGCTTCAGCCTTATCTTCCCATGGCTCCTGAGATGGACAGAAGAATGAATACTGGCTGCATGTGGATTACTGCAGAAGGGAAGAAACAGGTTATGCATATTTTATGCCTGTGTGGCACCTACTTAGTGAGCTTTAGCACTGGACACTGCATTATATCATTATGTACAGGGTTAAACCAGATTACTGCTGAGTACCCACACCCAGCATTTCACAGCTGCTCTCTTGCTTTGGCACACAATCAGGGCTTTCTTCCAACATAGCTCAGCAAAACTGCTACCTCCGTGTCTTGCAGCAACTCTCATTTATTTATTCAGATTTATCACCACACCTATCAAGCTCTTTGCTTTTACATGTTTCCTTTCTCTCTCTTTTTTTTTTTTTTTTTTTTTTTTTTTTTCCTTCTCAAACTTCCCTGCCTCAGCTGTTTTTCTGAGGACTTACTACAAAACTGGGGCCTTTTCTACTCTTTTGGAGTGCAGGAGCAACTCTGCTATTTCCGTATAAAGCTCTAAATTGGGAGTGTCAAATGGAATCAACTGCATCTGAAACACAAGCAGCCAGCTGACCAAACAAATGAATAAGCAAAAAACTAAGCAGGTTATGTGAGGCCACCATTCAGGTGGATGCAAAAAAATAATACTTGTGCTTCTAGAATGAGGGTAAATCAAGATGCTGTAGTTTGTAGCAGTATCAGAGGGATAGTAGTTTCCCACACAGTAAAATAAAGTTCTCTTAAGCAATTCCTGCAGTGGATGAGTCACTGTCTGTCTTGACTGGTTTATTCAGAATTATTTCTGTTCAGCGAGAATGGAGGAGAAATCTTTTTCTGCCCTGTCTGTGAGCCCTCAGATTTGCCAGAGCTGTGCTGATGCAATACATTCCACAGCCCCACTCCAGGTATTGCCTCAATGAGTCTGTAGTTTTCCAAGCAGCCTATCCATGATGGAAGCTAGGAAGCTGAATGTAATCTGTTGTTTTTTCGCAGGAAGCCCTGCTCCTGAGCACGAGGCTGCTGAGGCAGGAGCAGCAGTTCTGTGAATGGGGAACGGCAGCTGGTGGCAGTGGGACGCGCGACGCCTGTCTCAGAGGTCACAGCTTTGGGGAGTAGCTGTGACTGGGAGGAGCTGAAGCCATTCTTCTGTGAGGAAGTGTGAAACCAGCCTATATATTGGTGAAGCCACTTCAGGGATATGCTTCAGCAGAAAGACATGACAAGCTGTGAATTACAGTGCATTAATTCAAGCCTAACATATTGTCAAGTATGGGGCCAAAGGGCTAAGAGCCATCCATACAACTAGGTGTGAATTAATTCACACTGGTTCACACACTGAAGTGTCTTATTGTGATAATAGATTTAATACTCCTAAAATGTTATTTTAAAATATCTTTATATTATTAATTAAGGTGTAAGACTTATGCCTCCAGAACACTGAATTATATCTCAATGAAACCATTGCTCAAAATTCTTATTAACCCAGAAGGTCACTCAATTTCTCCTGCCCATTTCATAATAATAAATAGTATAAACTGTTCCGACCATTCCATCTCTTTGTTACAGGAACTATCACCATCAAAAGGGGAATCCCTCTTCCTGTATGTAAAATTAATGCTCAAGTATGTGGTTGGATAAATGTTTCCTGCATGTAGATGTTCAGCCATATGTTTCTGGATTTCTCTTTGATAAGTAAGTGCTGGTTACCACTGAGTGATTATGTGCAAAACCTGTATCAGGAGGAAAGATGCCTGTACACAAGTGCTAATCAATGAACTTTGCTACCCATCAATTCATATTTCCAAAGTGCTTGCATTGAAATGAAAGTCATTATGGCTATGCCAATTAGTAAGAAAAATACACTGGGTTTTTGTCTTTTACCAGTGGAGGTCAAGGTACTCTAATTTTAACAGGATGTCATCCAGAGAGGAACTGAAAAACAGATTGGGTGGAGCCCAGTCCTGAGGAAAGTTTATTAAAGCTGATGGGATCTGCCCAGAGTAGGTCAAACTCATTCTCTTCTATCAGGAATGAGTTTGGTCCCCAGGGAGCAGTTAAATATTAAATCCGTTTCTGGTTTTTGTTTTGTTTTGTTTTGAATCGAGTCTTGGTTTCTGAGCTGTTTATAAGAGAAAATGATATAGTAAATTATGTAAGATAAATGATACAGTCTGGCAGTGTGAGAAATCTACTATTCGTAACTAATTCTAATTTTTTAAGCTACTGTATGTCATAGCTAAAGCAGCACATGCTATCACTGAGCTGTCTTCGAGATTTACTACTTGTGTTAGTGTTTCATCTGTGGTTTGTTTAAAGTGTTTGCGGGGCTTGAGACTGTGGTGCTGTGCTGAGGCAGTGAGCTGCATGTAAAAGGCTGAAAATGGCCTTCTGCATTTGGGTGGTGAGTGGAGAGGTCTGCTGTGGAGGCAAATTGAAGTAAATGACCAACAGTCAGTTAGGTGTTTCTCTATCAGAGAGAGCTGTGTCAGGGTGTGACACTGGAAGACCTTGGCATGGGTGAGACAAGGTTTTGTGGACCTGAAGGGAGCAAAGGCAGGCAGATCTGAGGCTCAGCACAAAGGCAGCCATGAGAGCACGTGCCCTCCGCACCCTGGCTAAGCAGACCTGTCTCCTCTTAAGACAGAAGGCTTCCCAGTAAAGGTTTTTACATTTTATTGATCTTTGTCTTTTATCTTCCTCTGCAGCAAACCTTTCCAACAGCACAAACATTTTATTAGACAGTTACACTGTTGTGGCTGCTGTATGTTCCTTCCAGAGCACCTTTTCTATGCTGCGCTGGTTTTGCCTTACAAAGCAAGTTAATAAATTGTATAGTGATGAGCTTTGATTGCTTCACGTTCAAACTGCACTCTCCCAGAGGCTGTGTTACCCAAGATATTAGCAGGGAGAGCTGCTCTGACCTCGTTTAGTGGGCAGGAGCAGTGCTGAGGTGCAGCCCCTGGAGCATAGTGAAACCATTGTCTCCTTCCAGGACAAGCCATGGAGCCTGAACCGCAGGAGCGTACCCTTGGATGTCTGTTGGCATTGCAGTTCTGCTGCACAGTGAAAGGAGACTGTATCTGAGCATCTGGGAGAAAAGCCTCTGACAGGTTTATTTGATATTTTTACTGGAGACCATACAATTACTGGAATACCTGGATTTATTTGAATGGAAGTATTATAGAAATATTCTCTCCAGTGGTTTCCTGCACAGAGAGGAAATTTCATTTTGCAGCCAAAATTTTGTCAGAGGGTCACAACCTCTTTCTCAATGCTGAAAAACTGTTGGAACTCACCCTGTAATAAAATGAAAGTCTTCCAAAGAGATTAACCCCCCTCAGCCTATGATGGAGTGTCCCTCCAAGGCTGGTACAACATGTTGGGCACTTTCTCTCTCCCTGAGAAAGGCAGCATCATCACCAGAACCTGCTCTGGGGCTTGATGAAGGGCAAGACAGGAACAAAAGGTAATCACAAACATGAAATGTGTGTTAAGCCCATTTCTGAAGGCAGCAAACTCCTGGTGAGAGAATATTTCTGCAACTTCTGTGCTGGCAGAGTCAGGGGCCTTTGGAGAAAGAGCATCACAGCTACGGGTGAGGAAAAGGGGTACAGGATCCTGACTTGTGCAAAATGCAGTCAGGGTTTATTTTCTCACAGAATTACTTCTGTTTGCTGTCTTCTGAGCAAAACCTTTTAAACATGCAAAACATGTGGCTGAAAGGGGAATTCAGAAGTACTGGTCTGCACACTTTGAAGTGAAACTGAAAGTTTTGAGTTGGAAATCTCAATGACCTGGTACAGCCTTGCCTTTCCTTTCCATGGAAGCAGCTGCCATGGCCACTTCTGTGCTAGAGTGAATAAAAACCATGAGCTATAGTCAGAACAAGCCTGTTTCACCTTTTTTATTTCCCAACATCTGAATTGCCAGATGAGATCAGAGCTAGAGTCCACCTAGACCAGTTTCCTGTCTCTGATAGCAGCCAGAACCAGATCCTTGGATGAAAGCATGAGAAATCTCAGTTCTGGCAAAAAGAGAATAATTTAGCCACTCCTCCATCCCCCCCCATAGGTTCATCTTAATCTTTAAGAGTGGGAAAGTGTTTGAAACTTTGAGGTATGAGCTTTTACAACCTTTCTACGACTTTCTTAGCATTAATTATCATAACTTTGGCACCTCTAAAAACTTGTTGTAACATTTGGCACTGTGTCGAGAGTAAGGCATGTTGAAAGAAGAGAACAGGACTTCTAAAAACGCCGAGGCACTGCTGGGATTATTGACTCAAGGACCTCAGTGAGGGAGCATAACATAGGGTCATGTTTCCCAGTAATAACAAGGGTGGTTGACTTCCCAGCATAAGGAAAAACTGGAAAAAATTGAAACTCATGTTGTTTTGGATAGAGCCCAAGAAGTTACTGGAGATTTACAATTAGATCATGCAGAAACTGTGGGCTGATTTGATTTCATTTTTTCAAACAGATGTTGGAGAGGTCACACAAGAGGTGGTGTGGAGAGCGCTACATTAGTAACTGAAATAAATGTAGCTAATTCCAATTTAATACTGCATTTTATGCGGTACAATCACTTTCCTAAGTGTAAATACCGAGCATATTAATTATTGCATGGTAATTTTCTAGCCCTATAATTAAGTCGTTTTCCTTGAAAAGAACCTATGGGGTCGTGGTGCAGATTTTCAGCAGGCATTTCTCCTATTGCTGCTGCTATTGGCAGCAGCATAATCTATCCCTTTGTCATTGATGAGCTCTTCTAACTAAGAGGGAAAGTGACAGTAACATTCATATCAGATCATCTGGAATGGGCCAACTGCAATTGCATTAAAATATGAAGTGGAGAGCAGTCCTGTGGGGGCAAGGTTAACAGTTCCTTTCCATCTGTAATTCCTGTCATTCCTGGGTGCAGTCTGTAAGCTGTCACATAGCATTTGTGGAGGATACACAAATTACCAAAACTGACCACAGCAAGACAAATACAAGCTGTTGTGGGGCTATTGGTCAGTGTGGGTTTGTACAATAGAATTAATTTTTTGTTTGCAACACTGGAGACTGTCTTGGGGTGGGGATGTCACGTGGAATGGTATCTGATAGACTTTCTCAGATTGTTCATCTTATTTGTTGTCTCAGGTAGTCATTTCTGCTTTCCTGTGCTGGGGTACTGATGCTTCCAGTCTGGCTTTACCCAATCATCTTTAAAGACAATTATTCTGTGGTTGTATCCTTAATTATATCATACAGTACCCAGGATGCAGCATGCTGTTTTCTCTGCTGTCTACTATTAACAAAACCCCATATCACCACCAGCACTAAGCACTGCAGTCAGAAATCATATTACTTAGGAAACAATCTCATTTTCTTTAAAAAAAAAAAAAACCACACAGAACAAAACCAAAACATGGTTTTTTATGTTCTCTAGTGTTTGTTCTCTAAATACTGGAGGACAGAGAGCCCTAACAAGCAAAAACTTAGCTGCCCCTCACAGAGCTCTCTCTGAATTCCCTGGATGTTCCGCACACAGAGCACAGACCAAGCATATCCCTCTGTGGCTGACCCTCTCTTCTTGTACAGGCACCTACCAATAATATATTACCCCCATGTTTTGGCAAAGCACAAATAAACTTCCAGAAGTTTTGCAGCAGTATCAATGTCCTCTCTAAAAATAGAGCTTCATCTCTTAGTGAGTGGAACACCAGGAAGCCATCAGCACCTGAGAGCTGCCCAGCCTGCTGACATGGTTTTCCTTCCATACTCTGCACTGAAGATCAGCCAACCCTTTCATTCCTCCATTAGTCACCTCATATTTACAAGATAGTAACCACAAAATAAGGAATCTGGTGACTCTTGCAGAAGTTTGGCATTTCTGTGCTTCCTAGCAAGGCTGTGAATATTTGTGTTTCCAAAGCAAAGGACTTGGGGGCTCCTGGCACATTCCTCCTGTCCCACCTCACACTGTCTGGAGGTGAGTAAGGGCTGGTGCTTCAGCAGCTCTGGTTCACTTTTATAAAGTTTACTGGGAGCTGAATGTGCTCACAGCCTTGAGGTTGGGGCTCAAAACATCTGAGCTAACCTTTAGACACCTCTGCTCTGGTGTGTATTTAGTGAAGTGAAATGAAGACTATAGAATAATCAATCCTTCTATACTGTGACGGGTCAATTGCTTATTTTAGAACTGTCTTGGCTGGTTGATTATTTAATTTCCTTGAAAGCAAGAAAAATAATCATTGTGAAAGTTACTAATGTACTCCAGGTGAAATGCAACTAAACCATTCATTCCAATATTCACATTAGCCAAAATATGCTTGCAGTTTTATATTTTGACCCTTTGCTCCTTCCTTGTCACAAAATAATTATAAAAATGATTAAATTATTTTAAACTATTGAATTCTAATTTTTTTAAATGATTGACTTGACATTTCAATTCATTAGCTTTCAGCCTGAATTGAAATTTGTTCCACAGTTCTTTACTTAATTTGTTAAGTTCCAACTTTTCTGCTTACATGATTGGCACTAAATGAAGAAATCATTTACCAGTGCTTTAATTGTCATGCTTTGTATGCAGTGCACTATGATAAGACTGTCTGTATTCACTATAAATGATCAAAACATAGAATTTGACTTTTCTTCTCTTTTTCTTCCAAATTTCAATACAATTTGGGATTTTTATAAAGCTTTTTTTTGTAAAAGCACAGGTTCATATGCACTTAAATAATGTTGATGGAATCACAAAGAGAAGCTGTAATTATACTGTCAAACTTCTTTTATTCCTTCTGTGCATTCCTAGCAATATTTAGAGCTACTCTATGTTTCTACTACCAGAGAAACCTGATTTGATTGCAAACTGTGTAAATTAAATAATCAGAGACTCTCTACATGCTGCGTCCTTTCACAGTTTCTGAGCTCACTTGTACTGTGGTAAAAGAGCACCAGTTGCCCTTTGGTGTTCCTCTCAGGGATGATTTGGGGTGAGTTATATTCAGGCCCCTAAATCTAAACCCTACATGCTTTCACCACACAGCTGTTGAGGGGGGATGCAATGTCCACTCGAGCTCCACTGGGAAAGCTCTCTGCTGCCAGCAAGGCCTCAGTCCTCCCCGAGGTGAATAAATTTGTGTTTCTCCATGCTCTAAAGCTGCCTGGAGTGCACAAAGCAGATGCTTCCCTCTGGCTGTCTTGCAGGAGCATCCCATGCCATGCCATGCCATGCCATGCCACGCCACACAACATCACACCCGTGCTCTTGGGACAGATCTCACAGAAGTCCAGGCAGCCCATATTTCCATATTTGCCCATATTTTCTGCCATTTGGGCAAAGCAATGGACAAGATGAACTCTGAGAGTTGTCTCTAGGCCTCTATTGATGATAAATACACACAGGAGTAAAAACCACCCATGAGCAAGGGTGAGCACAGCTCCCTGAGCATGATGCTGGACCAGTCATCGGTGGAGTGGAGAGACCCAAGCTCTGCTCTTCAGCTTTCTGGGGTTTTTTTAATCACTGGCCCTGTATTTCTAGCACAGCTGTGCAACCATCTAGTTATACACAAACCAGATTTTATTCAATTTTTCTTACCTTCAAGTGTTTTCTTTACCTGTGGGTTGGAGCAGGCAGGTATTTTTCAGCCTATGACTGCAGTAAATTTCCTGCAGCACAGTCTACAAAGGCTGAGTTCTTCAAAAACAGGGGTATGGCCGTGGAAAGGATCCAAGATAATCAAATGGAAAAAAAATTTCAATTATATAATCAAACAGTTATATTTTAATTATAATTGTTGCCACAGGACAGCCCAGGATTATTTTGTGTGAACTTCTACTTAAATGTTTATTTCTGAAGAAAAACATTATAAGGCATCTATGGCAATTTCATTATTATTAAGAAATTAAAAAGAATCTGTAGTTAGGTAAGGGACCAGTACAATTACCTACATCATCTTTCAGAACAGTTAAATGTAATAATAAGCCACAATGAGAAACTGGAGCCTTAGAAATGAATGAGATGGCACTAAAAGAGATTCACTGACAGGGAGCTCAGGGCTTACTGAGCTGTTATTTATTGCAGGGCTAGACTTTTTAAGCTACACCAGTGAAAATAGAACAACAAAAAATATTGAAGCAGAATTAATTGTACAGGTTCACTCTTCAAGCCAAAATAGACTATAAGGAAGTAGTCTTGAAATGAAGTAGGGAATACAGAGAATTTATTTCATCTCTCTAAATCTCCAGGGAAAACATTGTTTTGCTCACAAGGAGCTGACTGTGACTCAAATATCCCTCCTCTTTAAAGTCCACATCCCACCCTCTTCTCTCCACCCATCTGGATGGCCAGGGAAGCTCTTCTGGAGTCCTCTGAGCTCTACTCCTACCAGTGGTGTGTGAGTACTCCTTGAGGAGTATCTGCCTTCCAGTGCTCTGATCCATAAGACAAGCATTTTGACCTTTAACAAGACCTTTGGGTAAAAGGAAGGCTTTCAGTGGTGACCAATCCATTGCCATTGCATTCCAAGTGGACAACAATTTGAACATAGAAGGAAAGTGCATTTAATTTGACTTTAGACTTTTGATGTGGTTTTGAGATCAGCAGGGAGCAGAGCTCAGGCCTTCTGCCTCTCCCCATTTCCCCAATTGGTGCAGTCACCATGGGCTATCAACAGGTGCCTCTAAGGCTGGGGGCCATGAGCACTGACTCTCCTGAGTACTCTGAAAACCTGCCCATATTCCATATTCCATCACATCAGTCTGCAGAAAACTCAGGCCTTCATAAATTGTGCATGATGACAGAGGGGAAACTGCAGGAATGCACCCCACTGTCTAGCAGAGGACCTTTTTACCTCTTTCAAGTAGGATTGTGCTCCACAGATGATAAGGGACAAAAAAAAACTGTGAAGAACCCCTGAAGAAATGATATTTTTCTGAACAAGGGGTGCATTGATTGGGAAACTAAAACTGCACTGGAGAATGTAGGAAAAAGAGAGGTTTTATTCAGTAGCAATATATCTACTTTGTTTTGGATAGGAACAGCAGAATAAACCCCTTGAGAAAGTTTTTGGTTTATATTTAGTGTTGCTCTTTGGGGATAAAATTGAATTAGAGAATAGTTCATTCTTCATTTCTTAACCCAAATTGTCATCACTCACCACACACTTTTGCATCAGCAGCATGATTTGGCTGTACTTTGGTCAGACCTTGCTCAACCCCAGTGACTCATCTCCAGAACTGACCCATCACTGAGAGGCTTCAGGCCCTGGGGAAAACATTTCATCTCAGTTCTTGGGCTGGAACAGAGTTTTCCACTGATTCAGACCTTCAGTACTTTATATCAGACCTTCAGAACCTTCAGAACAGTACTTTATATCTGCACACAGATTTTGTCAAAATAGTGATCGAATGGTGTCGGAAATAATGCCAGTATTTCAGAGTGGAAAAAGTTAATTACCAGGAAGGACAGAAAAGGAAATATAATATGGATGTATCTCAATGTAAATTGTGCTTGCTTTCTGGAGTAAGTAAAAATTAGAAACCACCCAAAAATGCTCTAATGGCAGGTTGAGGCCAGTCTTTGAACATCTCATTGCCTTAAGAAAATTTACATTTTGTGTTCAAAAATAATTGCTAGCCTGGATCTTAACATGTCTTGGTCTGTACACTAACCTATGCAAGTACTTCTGCTATTGCTGCTGCAAAAGAAAAAATAAATTCCAGGAGGGCTCTGGAAAAATTGCAGATGGAGAAGCAGTTTCCTGATGGATCTTAATATCTTATTGACACTCCTCAATCCCTGTATCTAACACATCAGCTTCTGAAGTCTACTCACACTGAACATGCTGTTTTTCCTCTTATGCAATTGCTATTAGCTTTGCAGCTATTGTTTTTCCTTGAACACAGACACTCAGAAAAGATGCTTCATGTTTATAATATAATTTAGTTTTGAAAATTATTTCTTGCCTGAACTCCTGCCAAATAGCTGATAGTTTCACTTTACAGTTTCATTTAACATTGGCTTTATATTATAGAAGGAACACAGAAAAAAGTGCATGGAAGTTTTATTGCAAGATTTTTCTCACCTTCTTCATATACAAGCTTACATTAATCCAGGACAATCCAACTTTGGAAATCCACCATATGCAACAGCATCCTTTAATTACCAGATAATTACTGCCTTCAACGAGAACATTTTCTGAACAAGATCTGCTCAGCCTGGAGGCCTGGAGGAATAGCACAAACCACTTACAGCTTCCCCATTTCATACACCACTCTGTGCCAGGCACAGAGCAACCTTGGAATGATTTAAGAGAGAGTCGCTGTTGCCTCAGTTCTGTCACCCAACCCTGAGAGCCAGCCCTCAGCCTTTCTCTTCCATCCCTTTTCCCCAAACAGTCTTCCTAAATCTCTTGTGTGCATAGAGCCAGGTGCAGGAGCATGGTTTTAAAAGGATTTGAAAATGTCCCAACCCAAATATTGTGTGCTTCCCCCGTCCTGGTGGCCTTGAGGTGTTTCCAAAGCCAGTTTTGCTGTTGCTGTCCTAACATTAATGCTATGAATAATGCCACAGTATGTGACTATAATGCTGTGCATCTCCTGGGCTTAGAGAACAGGACAGAGAGCTTTGCAGATAGACTCTAAAAGCATCTTGTGTGCAAGCTCTCAGTAAGACATGACCTTTCCTCTGGAAAGAGTGCCTTGACCCACTCACCCTCCATGCAGGCAGAACAGGCACAGCCAGTTCATTTCCATAACCTCAGCACAAGCTCTCTTCCCAGCCTTTGCATCAGACCAGACTCCATGTACAGCATGTTTTTAGGATGTAATCAGACCATATGCAGCACAGGAATTATAATCCTCCATAGGGAGGCTGCATTACTACATTGGCTGTACCCAAATATGTAATTTGTTTTGGCTAGAGGTGTTTTGGTAAATCTGCCCATGGTTTGGTGGAGAGGTGGCCACCAGGGCTGTCAGTCATCAGCCACCCCGCAATGTCTCTAACCATGGTGAGGGCACAGATCATTTCAGCACTGTAGTGACAGCAAAGGTGTCACTTTTTGATGGACAGATGGTTAACTCTCTCTAAAAGCTGCCTCCCTTTTGCGTGTCTGAGGTTAGGATCTCTAAACCAGTAATTTGGTTTATATACTTCAACTACTTTATGCTCATTGAGTACTTTTTAAATTTTATATATTTTGTAGCGCTTGTATCAGATTTACAATTTTTAGTGGAGTCACATTAAAAGACACTGAGAAAAGGAGCAAGTCACCAGCTCTCTTTTATGTCTCTTGATTTCACTGACTGTGGTTGGAGGAGATCTTTGGTGTCCCAGAAGTGCTGTTTTACCACTTACATTATGATCCCCTCACCAATAAAAGCTGAGTCAGCTTTGATTTTCTGGTGTTAATTGTTACTGTACATTGTGTCCCACAAGACAGAATAAGGCACAACTGGCACATAAAGAAAAGAAAAACATCAGGACACTTGAAGGACATTTTGATACAATAAAAGGGAAAGCAGGCAAGTGAGCCACATCTGCTCCTGATATTTGGACTAGATGATTAGAGATTAATACACAAAATAGGTCTGGAACAGAGTTTGAATAAACAGATAGTTGAACAATAGTCCACCCAGAAGTGCAAGGCACAAATTTCATCTGGCTAACCAATAGGGATAGGGCTGGAACACATCACAAGGCACCTGATTTTTTCAGCGCTTTCTTCCCAATATTTCCCATGTCACAGGTTTTAAATAAATCCCTCAAAAGGGATGAAAATTTTAATTGCCAGATTTTTTTTGCTGACTGAAATCAGAAAACTGTAAAGGTTAAGGTTAATTCAATATTTTGCTTTCAGTCTTTTTCTGTTACTCCATTCTACTTCAGTTCAGGTCAGTCCCCCAGATTTCACAATAGAAAGTTGTCTGTAGCAGGAATATATTTTGACAGGAATGTTTTGAGTTCTGAAATTCCAAAAAAATTGATTTCTTTCCAAAACATTTTGGATTTGATAGATTGTCATCTCTCAAGGATGTGAAATGAAATAAAACCCTTCCTGCAAATCACCTACCCCATACAGTCCCCCATAAAGAAGAGAACAGCATCTGTGGGACCTCGATCCTGCACAGGGGTGCACAGTGCAGACACCACTCCATCCCCTGCCCTAAACACCAGGAGGCAGCAGCAGAGGTTATAGGGTAGGAGGGAGATAAACAGCAGCGTGTTCAGCTAAATAGAAGTTTTGCATGCTTTTTTTTTTGTTTTTCTAGGTGATACCTTGACTCATGCCCACCCTCCCTGAGGATCTTCCTAACCCCTTTACAGGTTAAAGCTCATTTCTGATGAGAACTGGGAATATCCTTGTGCATGGCCCATTTGTACCTCTACCCATAAAGGCCCTGTGACCCAGCTCAAGCAGCAGCCCAAACGTGGTGCTGCTGTGCCTGCCTCAGCCTCCCACCCCCACATGCAACAGCCCCATGTCCCACAGGTCTTTTATCCACCCACAGCCACGTGCCACCTTTCTCAGCCAAATTCTTCACCCACACCTTAAAAAAAATCATGAAAGGAGACATCTGCAATAGCTTAGCCTACCTGGCATGACACAATCAGTAATGGCCACTGGCTCCTAACTCATCACAGCACACTCCATTTCCATGTAATTGAGGAGCAGAGTAAGTTTGCACAGATTATATGGCTGGTTTAATGAAGTTTAGTAAAATGAGCTCATTAATGCAGCTTTCAAAGGAACTTCCATTTTCTACATCACAAGGCATGATTTTACAATCTTTCAGCACTAACATTAAAATCTCTCAGATTCTGCCATGCTGCCAAATCACAGAGTGCACGTGGAAACTCCAGAAGTTCCTCTAATTGCTTGTAAAATGCAAATACAATCTTCTACTTATGTGAGATGGGGCTGTGATGGCATTTCCCTTACTGTGGATGGGATCTGCTGCTCTTGCTCCCAATTGTTTTTTTCAGAATACATTGAGAAATGCAGAACTTAAAAAAAAATATATCAGGAAGGAATCCAAATAGTTTCTAATGATACCACATACATACACACAGACCTCCAAGGTTTTTCAAGCACCCCTGGTTGCACACTTAGGGTATGATGTCTAATTTCTATCCCACAGTTGTTTTATCACAGCATTTGAAATCTCCCAAGGTGCTTTTGAAAAGAGGTGTTTTCTTAGACTGTCAGCACAGCACTTCAGGAATGCAAGCAGGTGCTGCTGTGGAGGGGAGCACACAAACCACACACTGGAGTGAAATACCAAGCACAAGGACTTCTCATGACTCTCTAAGATACCCAGAAGTGAGTTAACCTGCTTATAGCTTGTTGTACAAAAACTCAATCCATTGTTTTGATCAGAATAAAATTAATTTTTTCATCACTCTCAGTGGCATGATGGCACTTGTGAAGTTGTTTGTTGTCAGAATGGGAAATGCCCATTGGAATGATAAAAGGTGTCATCAGATCATTGGCCCGGGTATCTGCCATATTTTATTTGAGGCATGAAGCCAGCTGGAGGTGGCTAAATCTCTCCAGAGAGCTGTTTCAAAATAAAGCCCATCTAGCTGCATGCAATGTAAATCAAGATAAGGCAGAGAGATCAACAGTTTTGGAGATAGCCATTGTAGGGCCTCACATCATGACAATATGGAAAACAATAAAGGAAAAGAATGAGGAAAAAGAAGAATATTGTATTTGAGAGAAGTGTATTTTCTTGCCTACAGCAGGCAAACAGGTGGGCAGAGATGGTGGCAGAAAGCTTGCTCCTAATCTTTTTCTTATTCCTTCGTGCCATAAAATTGAGACATTAACACACCTGAGCATTTATGAAAAAAACCCCAACAACAGAGAAGAAGCTTAATGAAGTTTCTTTGAAAGAACTGATAGTGCTCAACTTCAAACTTTTAAAAAATTTGAAAGCCACTTGTAAGGACAATCCACGTTCAGTCTCTGTCTGCCCTGATAGCAAACCAAACATATAGCAGAAGTACCAGAAAAAAAACTGGGATGTTCCTTTTCTCCCCTCTTGAAAGAGGACCAGACTCTCTGCAGATCTTCCTTCATCTTAAGAAGGTATCATCCTGAAGCATCTTTTCCTTCTGCTGTGTCCCACAGGAGCCAGGACATCCATCTGGCAGGGGGAAGGAGTCTTGTCCTCAGGAGCAAAACTTACCCAAGGCAAGAACAGAAAAGAGCACTTTTTCTTTTGCATTGAAAAAGAAATTTACTCCACACAATATTCTTTGGTTAAAATACTGGGGTCAAAGGGATAGCCAGTTCACATTGGAAAAGGTAGTAATTATCTTTAGCTCTCCAAATAAGCATCAATCACTGCTTAATTAAGGCCACAAAGTAAATGTGCAGTACTAGACTTCTCCAGAGAGGAAAAGCTCAGTTGTGTATAGTTATTTCCGTTTTCTAACATGTGCTTTGGTTTACATCCACATATACAGGGGCTTGGGGTGACAAATAACATCATTACTGGAAAAGAGTAAACAGCTCACAGAGAATAATTTACATGATTTAATACAGCTTCACTTTCTGTTCATAGAGCATATGTAAACACACTGATTTTCTCCAATTATTCAATTGAATTAACTTGACAATATGTGTATATATTAACTTGTTTACAGTCTAGTATTTTGAGGATCAGCTACAAAACAAAATATCTGAGATTTCAACTTGGTTGGTCTGTTGGTCATTTGAATCACAAGAAAGTATTTCTGTTTCCTCTTTGGACAGCCCCATAGTGAAAGGATGAGAAATCACCTTTCCCACATTTGTTAGCACCCTAAGCAATTCAGTTCCAGTCGTCCCTAGAACATGTGCATACTGCCATAACTGAATTTATCAGGACAACTACAGAACTCCTACAGATTTGAATTTCACCATATCCCAGCATTATGGCATCTATGGATCTATGACCATAAGAATCAGAAGAGTTTCAAAGCAAACAGTAGGAATACTGAAAGGATTTGATGCCTCATATTCCTCTTTATTAGTTAAAAGGAATAAAATGTGACGTTAGAAAAAAATGCAGTCTTTCTCATAAAAAGCCATTCAATCAGTCACTGAAAACCACATAACAGTAAGCCATCATAAAACAAAATAGATTTTAAATTATTCTCCAGTGACCAAGACAACTAGCATTTTATTTCCTGAAACATTTTTGACATTTCTGTTTGTTTCTTAGAACGTAGCAATGAAACAATTTCTCTAATATTTTTTTCTGATCTCTTAAATTTTTTAGTCATGAAAGGAAAGAGTTCCCCAACTATCATAGGTTCTCTTAGGTTTCTGCTAATGGCAAAAATATTATGACAATTGAAAGCATAGAGCTAAAGATTATCCCCTCCTGTGCATCCACACCCCCAAAAAACCATAGAGAATTCTCCTGCGTAACCTTGTGTTTGTTACTCTCCCTGCTTTTGCTGAAGATCTTTGAATAAATGGTGGAGGAGAAATCAAGAGAGAAAACAGACTATAGTGCTGATGGCTTTAAGCCTCAGAGATTAGTTAGAGTTTATCTCAGCACAGATGGTGATCCCCCAGAGGAGCCCTGGACCTTGGTGCTCTAAGTGTTATGCAAACACAGCACAGAGATGGTGGCTGTCCCACAGGGCTTCTGAGTAATCACTTGCTGTTCAATTACCTTCATCCAAGTTCATTTGTAGCTTAAAGCGTTGTTCATGTGAGCTGGAACATCAGCCTGAACTTCCACAAAGTGAGAACAAAGCTCTTACATTGGTGATTACATTATTACTAATATTATTACTGTGGTTGTTGTTGTTATTATTATTATTATTATTAGTCTTTCGTTAGATTGAAAGGACTAAGGGAGGTGGGGATTGGTGGGAAGGTCAGCCTTGATTTGGATATTCCCAGCTCCAACTCAGCACAAGAAGGCGACATCCATAGTTGCAGGCAGCAACATTCAGGAGCAGTATAGAGTGGGTAAAAATGCACTGTAAATGACCATTTCCAGATGGAAAACCTTATCTGGGCATTTATGGTTGGATTATAACTGCTTTGTTCCAAACAGTGGGTGAACATTGCTTGTGACCTTGCCATGACGGTGGCCCCTCTTTCCACTGAATTGGGAAACTCCCTACCTTGCACAATATAAAACTAACTCCAGAGGAGGTTCCAAGTTTTCACCTCATTAGCTATTCTGGTGGAAAGCAGCTGTATAAAGAAATATATATGAAATCCAGGTGTGAAGTATTTCAGTGTCACAAGGCAGTTTCCAACTAGGCATTCATCATGCATAAAAATTGCAATTTCAAGATCACTACCAAACCAAACAAAAAGGAACATCTTTGAGTGTGTGTATTTTAATAGCCCCACTTGTAGAAAATGTTGGTAATGATTTTGAGAGAATGGTCAATTTTCTTTAAGTCCCTGGTTTCTCCTCTCTCTCAGCTGCTTCTTCTATTGCTCTCTTTCTATTCAGCACCAATTTGCTGATTTGCAATCCCCAAAGATATGTGTTTTCTCTTCTCATTTTACTCCAATTTTGGCTGGACCTCAAACCAAAGCCTGTGTGTTCTCTGCTCAGAAATTCATTATTAAGTACAGTCTAGTGCTTCTTGCATCCTGCCTTTTATTTTCCCAGGCCTAAATCCACAGAGGGACTAATAAGCCTGAAGTGGAACATGGGTGGAATTTAGGCATTTATGTAGAAGAGCATAATTCCTAAAACGTCCTACATAAAGCCTAGCTGGAGTCCCCAGATATCTAAATTTGCATTTCTAAAGTCTGTAGGCATTTAACTTGCCTGTCAAGAAGTGTTGCCCTCCCAGAACAGCGCAGTAAGTTGGTGCCTCATCTGCTCAAGGGCTCTCCAATTTGTCAGACCACAGTCCAAATCACTGCAGGAGCTAGAGCCAGCCACCCAGCCCAAGCTGAGTGTGCACAGATGCAAACGAGTTGCACACAAAAGCCCAGCAGAGAGGGCAGCTTTCCCTCAGCTGGGTGGTGCTGTCTGTCTGGCCTACACCAGCTCTGCTCAGCCTCTGGCACAGCGCACAGGAGGTCCAGGATAAACAGCCTTTCAGGAAACAGAGTCTAAAACCATCTCTCCCACTTTGCAGGAGTACCATCTGGGCTCTGGGACTTCCCATCAGCTGGGTGGTGCTGTCTGTCTGGCCTACACCAGCTCTGCTCAGCCTCTGGCACAGCGCACAGGAGGTCCAGGATAAACAGCCTTTCAGGAAACAGAGTCTAAAACCATATCTCCCACCTTGCAGGAGTACCAGTGCCTTTTCTGGGCTCTGGGACTTCCCACTCTTAAAACTGAACTTGCAACTCTGTGCAGGAAAACATTTCAAATTCCCTAGGAAGAAAACTGAAACGTGTGTGACTCAGACACCCCAAACAGGGGCAGGACTTTTTCTTAAAACTGAACTTGCAACTCTGTGCAGGAAACAATTCCCTGTTCCAAAGGAAGAAAACTGAAACGTGTGTGACTCAGACACCCCAAACAGGGGCAGGACTTTTAGTCTGCACTCCCAACATTTTTCAGACGTTTTACATTGGATTATCTTTGGAAAGGATACAATAAAATTATATAGGACTTGCTTGAAGGACTTGGTGCCTCTCACAACCTTGGGGAGCTCAGACACATTCTTGACTATCTCAGTTGAGCGCTGGCATCAGTTCCTTCTGCTCAGTGAACACCCTTCTAAGGTGACCATCTTTGCCTTTACAAAGCATTATTAAGACTTCAGTTCAGACTCCTAGCTTCCACAGATGGTCAGGCCCTCTCAAGCTATGTGCAGTGATGACAAGCATCCAAGATGGAAAACACTTACAGGGATGAGGTTCAGTACCATTTCCTTCCCCAGGTGAGCAGTCATTTCAGTGTTCTCAGTCAACAAATCCAAAAGGAAAATGTAAATGATCTCTTTCTCCCTAGTGTATGGCCTAAGATGGACAGGAGTCTCACTCAAAAAAGAGCAGGCACATCTATCACCAGATGGGCAGGCACATCTGGCTGCTGAGGGCAGATGTTTTGGGGTGCAGGTGTTTGGAGCAGATGCCTGCCTGACTTCTATGTTCTGATGACTGGAAAACTGAGCTGCACTGCATGTACAGCAGATAAGGATAGATACAGCCAGGATATTCATTAATACCTCCTCTGAGAACATGACATCGAATAGGAAACTAATAAATTGCCCTCTGACACAGTGTAAAGTCCTAAGTATTCAATCCACACATTTTAGGAGCTTGTTGACAAGCTGGAAATTATCCAGAAACATTTTTGCAAAGATTTCAGGACTGCAGAACCCATCCTGCTGTTGGATACTCCAGAAACTCAGTCTGTTTAGATTATGCCACAGAAGGTCAGTGAATGATTCACTCTCCAAGTAAGGGAAAATAATCCTTATTAGGGAAAAAAGCTTTAGTGGAAACACAGAAATTAGGTTTTCATGTAGGGAGGAAAGAAGTTTTTTATATTTTTGGTAATTCATAGTGACAATGAAGAGATATGGCTGTATATCCACAGCTGGATATTTGGATATGAATTCTTCAAGTATATCTGTTCTCTGGGATGTTCTCTCTGACAATATGAGAGCAAAGGCTGGACACAGAAATGAATGGGGGCAAGTCTGTGGCTCTGTGGTGCCAGTAAACTTAAGGTCATCTCAGTAGTTCAAGCTATTTTTAAGAACCTATGCATCTTTTGGGAGAAATCCTCAATTATTTGCACCACTATGCAGTATTCTTTCTGTCACAGTTTTACTTTGAATCTTTCAGCAAAACATATGATTTTCCATCTTGTTCTCCAAGACTGTCTTTTTGGCAGGGATTGCCAGAGTTTTTTTATCCTCTAAGGATGTCAGAAGGTTCTGCATTTTGTCAAACTTTGTGGTAAATAACTCAAACATTTACTTTCCTGTTTTGCTGGCTGCTTCACAGATAGAGTGCAGGACCTTTTCTCCAAGCCAGTATATCATGTCCTGGTCCTGTAAGGCAGCGCTAGGAATAATTTGAATGGTTTCTATGGCAGTGAACAAGACACAATTTCAAAGAGTAAGACTGGTAAAGTCATTAGTGGCTGTGCTTAGGCAGCATGGTGGTCAAGCACTCACCCTGGGGGGTTCTGTTCTGCTGCCCACCTCTGGTGCAGCCACATCCCTGTACCCTGCTCAGGCAGCCCCAGCCCTCACTGCTGTCACCCTCGCTCTGGCAGTGTCACACCAGCTGCACACAAGTGGTTCAGATGTGTAATACAGCTCACACACTACAAACACAAGTGTGGCAACTGGGGGGACACCAGGGGGGTCTTAAAAGAAGATAGAATTCTGTGTTATAACATATATCATTTGTTCCCAAAATTTTTGTTCCAAAGTTACACGTGCAAGTACCAACACATCATTTCCTGAACAAGAAACAATGCACTGTCAGATAACACTGAAAAGCAGTAATGAAGATAAAATTTAATTTATTTCAATTAAGAAGGTTTATGAGTTATTACTTACAAGATTTGCTACCAGCCATAAGAGTGATTGCCACTATCTGAGGCTTTTTTTGAACTCCAGCTGAGCCACAGAAGCAGAGAGTTAGGAAAAGCTACCTGACTGATGTGTTGAGTTCCTGGATTTCTACCATGCTAGGACTGAGTGGTCTTACAGCTTAGTAATGACAGGAATGATTACCTCTCCGGATGGATGTAATGCTACATTTCAGAGCTTAGGTGCATAACTGCTTTCCTCTTATTATATCTCCCTTTTGTGCTCCATGTATTCTAGTCAATGGCACTGCAATTTCCCAAGCAACTCCTGCTTTCATAAGGAGCCCTGCTAATGACTCTGCCTTGCCTCATTTTCTCCCCAACAAAATGGATAGCTCCCCTACCCTAACCAAAGCCTGTTTTTATTTTCCCTCCTTTAAATTTGTGCTCTCTGTGATGGGTGTTAGAGATACGTCTGTTTTCAAAATTTGGTGAATTCAGTGTTGGGGAAAAGCTCCCCTCCATCATGCCACAGTACCACAGCCACCTGTGGGACCCTGGTGCTGGGTCAGCTCTGCTCCCTGCACCACAGTGCCCCAGCAGTGACCAGGTGTTACTGGGTGGATCCAGGCAGCGCAAAGCTGGATAATTGCGGCACAAAGGAGTATAATTGCAGTATGTTGTGGGGACTTAGAGCCTTGGACATGTGGGTCCTGGGGCATGAAAGGGTTCTAATCTACACACCCTGGTAAACTGAGGCAGGTGAGCTACAGAGTACAGTCACCAGCCCAAAACTAAAGTCTGTGTAAAAGCTGTGGTCATGTCAGACTTGGATCTGTTTACTTGACGTGAAACACCCTTTACCTCAGCCATCCTGCAGTGCCAGATATTTCAAATACACCGATTCTGTTTCCTTGCTTTTTTCTCCATTTGTTATTTTAAATGCTGTCCATGAGGCTTCAGGAAGCAATTCCCATGCTGATTCCCCACAGGTGTTTATCAGACACAAAATGCAGCATCAGATCTCAAAGTGCTGACAGCTGCCTCTGTACCAAGCTGGGTTGCCCTTGTTTGGGAAGGTAAACAGGGTTTATTCCTTGAGCCACTTGTTGCACAAGGCGGGCATTGAGAGGTAGTCAGCATTCCTGGATACATTCATGGTGATGAGGGAAATCTCCCAAGTCATAGGATCATCAAGGTTGGAAGAGACCTTCAAGATCATCCGTCCAACCATCCATCCAGCACCACCACTGTAACCCCAAAACCACATCACCCAGATCTGGCACCAGAGCCAGATCCAGACACTTCTTAAACACCTCCAAAAAAGGTAACTCCACCATCTACCTGGGCAACCTGTTTCAATGCCTGACCACCTGGACAGTGAAATGTTTTTTTTCTGATGTCTAATCCAAATCTCCCCTGTCTCACAAGGCCAGAGGAGCCCAACAATGGAAACCAAGCACTTTGTTCACTTTACTCCCCATATTTCTCCTCTATTTTACTATTTCCTTACTTTCTCTCTTTCTCTACTGTGGAAATCCATGGAATGTAGTAGCTGCTATTTTCTTCCCTTGTTCTCCTCCACTGATGGCTATTTCCTTCAAGCAAATATATTTTCAAAATGCTAGTATTTGTTTTGTATTTGCTGACTTTTTCTTTTTTCAGCATATGTCCAAATAAAGAAGCTGACAATATAAATGACACTTGCAACCTCATTTTTGCATTCACTTCATGCAGAAAATATTCATACTCACGACACACTTGCTAAAGCACAATATCCCTTTAAATCACTCTGAACATAATATCTTTAAAGCACTGATTAAGTAGTTGCCCCTTTCAATCTAACTACTGCCTGCTAAGTGTGCTGTTAAATCAGCAGCTCATCAAATGGCCTGATGCTTGGATGTAACAAGTTTCTGATGGAGTTGTGCTCCTTCAAAGAACAAGCATTTTTTCATCACCCTCTTAGCCACCTAATTTGACTGAGATCTAAGATCCTAATGCATCAATCTTGTTAATTCTCTTGCCAGTACATAAGAAATGGAAGCAATAAACCACAACCTGTTTGTAGCGGTGTTAACATTATTATGTAGTACACCAGCTGACAGGAGCACCGCTTTTCCATTAAACTTCAGCCAATGCAACAAGCCTGTAGCTCTTGGGAGTGTCTATCTTGTCATGTCTTTTTCCTTTTCTTCTTCCTAAACAACTGATGACTCACACAAACTGCTGACCCTTTACTCAGTGTTGAGTTTTGCATGTGGAACACTGACATGGGCTCTCATTTCTATTGTACTTTCTCTTTGAGTGATGCTATCATCTGTGTATCACTCATGCTGAGACTCCAACTCAAACCAGCAGGTGTGAAATGTTCCAGGAGAATGGTCAAAAAATTTCTAATGGAGTTAAAAAATAGTTTTCCTCTAATCTGACTCCTCTAAGAAGTTGAGCCTTTTTTTTTTTTTTTTTTTTGTTTAAGCATTTAAAAAAGGAAACAACTCAGGCAAATAGCATCTGCTTCAAAATGTCAGCCATAGAGCTGAAGTTTGGCAAAGTTGTATATACAACTAAAAATACAACACAGCATATGACAGCATGTGGTGTTGATGAACTGTAGCAGCTCACCCTTGACAAACCAGCTTCATCATAAAGAAAGAAGTTCAATCTCAAAATTGGACACAAAAAACTAATGTAAGCAAAATGCCCTGTAAAAGCCTCCATGAAAAGTATACAGAATGAAAACCATAAGACAGGATTTTAATGGGAGCTTTGTCTGAGCAAAGCCTACAGTATTCCAGCCCCTGGGAGTCATGGTGGTGCTGATGCATGGGAAAAGGGAGAGAGGGAGTTCTGAGGCCTTTTTGTATTTTACTTTTTACATTTGGGGCAAATGTATTTTTTCATCCTTTCTGCAACCTGGTTTTCCCATCCTTAATTATTGTGAATTGTTTCCTCACAGAAAGAAACTACACCCTTATTCATTTGCCAGAACATGCATATTTCCTGTTGGTGGTTGTTAGAGATATCCTACTACTATATAACTTTCCATGTGAGGGCTGCCATGGTAACACAATTTACTGTATACCAGGGTTAATATGTGCACAGACACAGAATAATGTGCAGATACACAAATTACCGCTTCCCTATGGACTACTTCTTCTGGCACTGATTTTGCTGCTGTTGTTGGACACATGCTTTATACATTAGAGAGTGAAAAAAACCCCTTTTTACATTTGATCTTGTATGCTGAATTGTTGGGATGTGTAACAGAGATGTGTTACTTACTCTTGGAGGGGGGAAGAGGTTGCAAAAATCACATGTGCATTTGTGCTTCTGAAAATGCTACATGCAAGTGAAAAATTCAGAGCTGATCCCAGGCATTTTTACACATGGCAAATTAACAGCTTTTTAAAGGTCTAGTCTACTCACAATGGCAAAAAAAAAGTTCTTTATTCTAAATAAGGAATGTATCATTTTGAAAAATAAATGAATGAGGCAAAACAAAAGCTTTGCAAAATATCAATGGGATTTCCTACTCTGCAGCTGTGTGCTATTACCAGCTATAGTATATCACTCAAACTGTGCTTTTAGAGGGGTAACTGTCAGCCTACAGGGATTGAGATTGAGAATTTGCAATTCATCATCTTCATTTGGAAGTCTGGTAGCTTGCCTGCCCAAATTAAATACTTTCTCTATCACAAGTATACTTTTCAATTAGTTAGAAACATGGACTGCATTTGATTTCAATAAATAAACAAATTATAAACTCTTGAATCTTCATTAATTTAAATCAACAGTTTAAAATTCAGTCTTGCAAAGTACATGACACTCTCAGATATCTTAATATAATTATGCTAACCTATTTTTCTGATTGTCAGAATCTCAAACATTAGCTCAATTGCTTCAAATACAGCACACTTGATGCAAACTGTTGGCATCAAGCTGCTTTAGAATTTTGCCACAGAAATTTTGCTAAGGGTGACACTGAAAACAAAATCAAACCTACATATTTCTACATTCTTTCTTTTCTGTCTCTGGAGTACAGATTTGCACTTAGGAAAACATTATTTATCTGTTTAAAAGACTCCCAGTAATTTGCAGAAGTGGATTTTCAGCCAGAGTAAACTCTTACTGCTGTTTCCAGCACAGTTTGTTGCATTCAGGCAAGGCAGGATGAATTAACAAACTACTGCTTTTACCCCAGGTTAGCTGACCTGTGCATAGGCAGGGTAACAAAAATCCAGCTGAGGCTGAAGTGTCTGGAGCCTGTTGTTTAAATTACAGCCCCTGTGCAATTGCTGAGGTTCTGGCAGGGCTGTTTGCACTGCCAGAGCAGCTGGTGTTTCACACACACTCCTGCTGTCCTGTGGGACTGTGGGTGCACAAAGACCTGCTCATTTACACAGGCACAGAGCTGTGTCCATGCCCCACCTGCCTTGGCAGCTCCTGGGCTCCACAGAGCAGGTTCAGCTGCAGAAGGTGTCTCACATCCCAGTGCAGAACAGGCTCCCTGGAAGGGCTTGGGAAGGCTCAGATGGAAGCACTGTCCTAGGTTTGATTCAGCACCACCAGTTTCTAAACTGGTTATGGATTATTGTGTCAGTAGTGCAGGTAATAAAATCTACTACAGAGTAGGAGTGTGGAAGATTTGGCAGTCCTAGGAATCTTTGGAAATTTTGGGTTGCAAAGTTGCCATGGACTTTACAAGAGACTGTAAGATTCCCAAAGGTGCAAGATTACATACCATGCACCATCACAAACTCTTGTGACAAGCCATTGATGGGTGCTGAGAAGCTTTGTAGCTGTGGGTGCTCAGTGTCAGCTCAAGGCACAATAATTCAATGTCATGCTGCCAAAGATGCATGGATTCTATGGCAGATAGAGCCTTGAAAGTAGAAATGCCTCTTGTTTTGAGTAGGATTTAGTGTTTCTGGAGCTCTACCCCTGATTTTTACTTCATGGCCATACAGACCTACTTCCAACCCTTGGGCTAGACAACAGTTCCTACAAATTCCTGCATGAAGCTTTCTGGTATCTCAGAATTCTCCAGCCCCTGACTCCTAAGGAGATCACAGGCCCCTTTTGTTTTCAGTACTGGATTCTCCATTAAAGCCATGAACACTTACAGCGTGAGTGCCAGTTAATGAAACATAACCACACAACTGGAGGTATTCAGCTATCAGAACAGAGGAGAGAAGGAATACATCCAGATAAAATAAATAAGTGCTATATGGCACTAGTTAAATGACTAAACCAGCAAGGACTAACTGCACGTTCTTCCTTTAGTGAAAGGAAGTGTGTGGAGAGGAAATCTCCTTTGGTAACCATAAACACAGAGTAAAAGCACACATAAGACACTCGGTATTATTCATTAGCTGTAATTGCTTCCTGTCAAAAATGGACAAACAGACCAAAGTCATTAATCTGACTTATTGAGAAGAGAGAAACTTGATGTGAGGGGTCAAGCAGGAAGAGCTCCAACCTACCCAAGGAAACAGGCAAAACGAGAGCCAGCTCCAGCCTGGCACTGCCCCAGGACGTTCAGCCTCTCAGGCTCTGTGAGTGACTCTGGGCTGCACTGGCAGCACACAGCGTGACACAGACTGCACCCCGAGGTGACACTGCAGTGGCCTTTCAGTGCTGGCTCTTTGGGTCAGGCCACACAGGTGACCCCAGCTCACAGCCCCTGGGTGCAGCCCAGCAGCCAGGGCAGCTGCTCTGGGCAGTGCTGGCTTCAGAGGCACGAGCCAGCCACCAGTGCTGCCATGGGGATTTACAGCAGCTTGGGAATCTGGCCATCTAACCTGCATAAAAACAGTTGTGTCCTTTGTAGGTCTCCATATTTTGGGTAGAATTTAGTCTTGATGAAAGACCATTAGTGATTTAGCCGTGCCTTTGTAACTTATGTAATTTGTATGACAAATACACAATTTTGTTCTCTTACTACCTATATGTAACATGACATTTACTCATCTTTAAATAAGGAAAAAGAGCAATGTCACAGATGGTTTTATAAAATGCCACTTTTCCTTTGTCTGATACCAACTCTCAGAACCCAAACCAAGAAGCTGACAGATCAGTCCAAACTTAGTCCTATTTTTGTGTGCTAATCATTAATCCAATTGAAAGTTTATGAATACCACAGAGAAAGCAGGCTCAATCTTCCATTTTGGTGCTACAGAAAAATAATATGGTGGCTCCATTTCATTAATTACAAAAATAATTAAAAGTGTGTGCCTTCTGCATTTTATTACACAGGAGAAATATACTCAAATCCATTAAGATGACCTGCACATGATGAATTGTTCTGGACTGAAATTATTTTTTTGGCATGACATGACATTCTCTAGGCATTTCAAGAAAAATTCCCCACTGGTCTTACTTGGCAGGGGCTGATGTCATATTTTGTCCAAGTTGTCCCAGCTTCTCCCCTGGTGTCCCTGAGGAACATCAGTGGCCATGCTGGGTGTCTGGTGCTGATCCTTTTAATATCCATGTTCGAAGCTGACAGAAATTGGCCAATTTGTATTTTAAATTCAATATGTGTCTTTTAATTAATTCATAATTTGTTTCCCTCCTCCTAGTAAGTTTTTCCAAACAGTTTCCAGGAGTTTCTCTGGGATTTATGAAATGCTGCAATAAGAATGAGTGGAGGCTTTTCAGGGCAGTTCTGCTCTGTTGGGTATCTGCGGACGCATCGCTGTGTGGTTCACTTACAAACAGAGAAATGCATCAAACACATTTCAGATTAAACATGATTATTCATTTTTCCCTTTCTCCATCTTCACAGAGTCTTTTGTAAAACAAACACCTCATCATCTTTCACCAGTAGGAGAGCAGCTTTCCCCTGAAAAGTCACGATCCAACAAACATCAGGATGACTTTGGTGCTGTTTAGGTCAAGGTTAGGAAATGACATGTGCAGTACCTGAGTTTTGCTGTGATGCATATCATCTCAGAGAGATATCTGAAAGTAGCTATTTCTGCAGCTGCAAAGCCTAATAATAGAGAAATACTTTCACCAAGAAAGCAAGTGACTTCAAAATAAAAATGAAATTCATAATTCATTAAACTCAGGACCAGTTTTGAGGAAAAAAAATAAAAGGAATACATTGTCTCTAGTGTGTGGGTATTGTACCTGCTCATCCAATTTTTGAGTGCTATAAAATTGGTTTAAATATAACGTTACAGGTTACATTTCCAAGCTGTGTTTCAGGAAAGGCCTTTTCATCATGTCCTCATGGGAAAATCATGCTGCAGTTTAAGTGGTGACATTTCAGAAAACAGAGAAGTTGCACAGTATGAAACTGTCTGGCTGTGGAAGAGATGGATATGCTATTTATTACAGTAAGTACTAGTTATGTCCAATCACTCAGAATTTACTCTTTAATGTGTGCAAGGGGAATGCAAAGTACTTAGGTTGCAATTAAATGCACCTTGGGCTATTGAAGTGATGAAGAAAGAGTAGGAGAGACAAAAGAAATCTTACAAGTGAGCTATGAAGGGGGCAAAAAGCAGCGCTTAATTTTCTGAGACAGACTTAACAAGGCAGATCAGAAAGTACAGACACACTGCAGGCCTCGGGTCCTGAAATAATAAGGCAATGAGCTAAATATCAGCAAACAGACTGGTCAATATTATACACAAAATTTTAACCTACACTCTCACAATTTCTTCTAGGACTGCAGAGAAGAGACCCAAGTCCAGTTTTAGGCTGATACTATAGCAACCCTTTTCATGCAAAATTTGACTTACTTTCTCAGAAAAACTAAATGTTTCATTATGGTTTGTCTGTTTAAAGGGCAGCTCTGTCTGGATAACACCAGGATACTCTCTCAGTAAATCTCAGAGGCCAGCAGGGAAGTTTGCACAGAAAGCAAAAGCTGCACAGAGCATGTCAATGGAAAGAAGAACCACTTGAGCAGCATTTCCTGGCTCTTCCAGCTATTATCCATTTACAAAGCGGAAAAAAAATCACATTTACTGACTTCATCAAAACAAAGATTACAAGAAGCTCCACTTAGAAGTGTGCAGATCTTCCCAAAAGCCATGTTGGAAGAAATGAAAGTTTCAGGTGTCAGTGTAGATATGTACATTTGCAAACTTGTGACACTCACAGCCAGTGATTCTCCAGATGTTCACTCTTTTACGGAAAGGTGCAAGACATGCCAAGTCAAGAAAAATAAGCTTGTCTATGATTCTCCACTCTGCTGCATGGGTATAAAATCCTCAGAACATGAATAAATAACATCACTTCAGGGTTATGCTGAGTCCAGGTGCATGACTTTTTCAAGCAAACCTGGTTAACATTATTTTTAATGACTATACTGGAATTAATTTCAACTGTTTGCAGAAGAACCCTGTCTGTGGATTTCAGAGAATGCCAAAAGCAGGGAGTGGAACTGCTCAGGTGTCCATGCCATTCATGTCCTCTTACCTCTTGAATCTTCTACAGACATGGGCAGAGGGCAGGGGTGACAACGTGTTCCTAAACCTTTCCCACCCTTTGCCATCTTTGGTGACCCAAGTATGGCATTTGTGATTATTGCACTTGGACTTCCAGAAGAAACAAGAGCAGCAACCCTTAAACCTCTGTATCTAAACTCCTGTATAAAAATCATATTCCTGTTTCAGTGTGGAATTTAATGGTGCCAAATACTTTCTTTTGGCACAACAACACAGTCAAGAACTTGGAGAAATTCACTTTCCCTGCTATGCTCTATTTCCAGTATTAGCTGGAAGTTATGCATCTTATCTCCACAAATCTTCAGGATAACAACTGAGAACAAAGTCTCTGTGTAAAGCAGAGGACACAGCCTGATCACAGATCAAAATACAGAAGGGGGATTGAAAGAGCAGCAGAAGGGAGAGCTTTTATTCACTACTGCATAACACAAACTAGAGGCTTCCAAGTGCTACGCAGTCGTCAATAATAAATAATGATGAGAGGTTCAGTTTTCAAGTTGTAGATAATACTGAATATTTGGCTAATAATTTTGCACCTGTGTACTATAATTACATGTTTCCTCTTAAATTTTAATGCAATTAATTAACATCTGATTAGCATATTTTTATTTAAGGAATGGAAGAAAGGTTACATACTGCTTCTTTTGGATTTGGAGAAGAAGCACTTTGCTATAAAGCAGGATTTCTGTTGAACACTCATGCAAAATTACTGTCTATATCACAACTGGTTCAAAAAGAAAGTGAGAATTTTAACAGGTGTCACTCCAATGACAACTAGTATCAAGACTTCCATTATTTTTGTCTGATCCATGAATATATAGTTACAAATTATTTATATACCTGCAACTTTATGCATAAAGCTTCAGAAGATGCTATTTTCCATCAAAAGTTTAGATTGCTTAGAATAAATTATAAATGTAACAGTCATTAGTTAACAAAGCTTCCCAGTAACGTCACCACCAACAGTGTTAAAAGGAACTTCACAAAGTTTCATAATGAGATACAGAGATAAGCATTTCATTACCCACTGAAAAACTGTTGAAATATAACAGATAAATTTGTCAAGGTTGCATGCCAGAAACAGTATTCTCATTTATTTATTTAGTTTAGCTCTATTTAATGGTTCCACTAAAGAGAAGTTGAGTGGCATTTCAAAAGGAGGAGGGATCATTAGAAATAATAAGTTGCACTTCAGATAGTGGTGAAAGCTTGCATTCAAGCTTAATTTGTAAAAGCATTTAAGAGACTGGATGGTGCTTAGAAACAAAGGCAAAAATACATCAGTGTCCAGAGGCTGAATGCAGTGGAGACAGTAATTTAAAAAGCCCAAGTATTTCTCCTGGCTGAGCTGATAAGCAGAAGAAATACTGCATTATAATACCTCACATAATGCTGGTTGTAGATGTGTAAACCCAAATGTTTACCTTCTAAAGCTCAGGACAGAAAGCAAGGGGCTGTATTTGAAAGGCTGCTGCTGAGTAAGTTCAGTAGCATCTCCCACAAAGGACCTCTCTGCTCTTTCCTGTGTACTTTATGTGTTCTGCTTCAGTTTGAGAATTGATAAACAGATGATGAAAGCTGTTGTTCTGTGACAAGTTGCTTCTGCAATCTTCTCTTTCTCTATGTATTTCTATTTTTTTCTACAGTATGCTGCTCCTTTCCACTTATTCTGTTCCATGTGTCTAATTTGTAGAGGTAAGAAAAGGAATGAAGACGACACATGACCAGCAGTGGTTTGTTGAGAAAAATGTGTCATAGAAGAGAATATTCAAAAATAAATTGGACTATATTTTTCAATTTATTGAAATTCCTGATCTTTTTTTTCAGAATATTGAAATTCATGATCATATTTTTCTCTCTCTCGTAAATATTCCAAAGGTTTGTCCACTTATCAGGAAAACTCCCTCATGTGCTCACGAATTTATGGCGATTTTTGAAGACTTCAATGCCCAGTGGAATGCAGATACCCTGGAAAATCATGACTAGAGGAGTCAGGCACTCTTTCCATCTACTCAGAGTTACTTTCTTGGAAGACTGAATTAATTTTTCCTCTGTAACAACAAAGATGCAGTAAAAGGAGAGCACATGAAATTTGCTGGAACTCATTCAAGACATGCAGTTCCATTCCTAGGCCATATGCCCTGAAAATCACTCAGGCAACTTTCTCATATATAAAAGGAGTTGAATGAAACCAATCTTTCCCCCAGAGATATTATGAGGCTAAACACAATATTACTTTAATTTTAGGAATACATTGTCCAATGAGAAAATATTGTTCTCTTCCTGCAAAATACTTTATTTCTAATGTAATCATGAGTGCTTAAAAGAAAAAAAAAAATAAAAAGACTAGTGCTACAGGAATAATCTTCTATTGATAATTGTGCTTATCCCATAAAATTTCATGAGTAACACTTTTCTCCTTGATTAATATAGCCCCAAAGGTCTTTGTTTCAAATATTATTTCTAATTATTCATGGTTTGTAAGTGCAATTACAAATAAAGATGAGAGGAAAGCAGGCTTATGGTTTAATGAATTGGATGGAAACACTGAACTTTAAAGATGTATAGAAATTGAAATGAACACTCATATCACCCGTCTAACAACTAGGTTTTGTCAGAGGTAGAATTTTCTTTTTCATGGTGGTAAATGTGTGTAAACAGCTTTACACACATGGCCTTTGCCCACAGTGAACAGAATACAAGATTAACAAGAAAAATGCTGTGAAAAACAGAGGTAAAGGTGCTTATTTTTTATTGACTTTTCCTATTAATTCTGCATGGGATGATTCACCAGCAACCCACTGAGATCTGGGAGGGTGAAATCCAGACCAGGTTTCGGGTTACAGCTGCTGCTGGGTGTTTGCACTCCAGCAGAACAGCTCCAGCTCTCCTCTAGGTGAAGATTAAAAGGCTGGTTAAATCCCTGGCCTTTCTCACTAGCAGACTGAAATTTGCCATTTCAGACACCCTGTGCCCAAACTCTGCAATGCAAGAGAACAGCCAGGACAGAGTGAGCTTCTGTTGTGGAGATGAAGAAACTCCAGATGTTAATCACCCAAAATCTGACAGGTGCAACACCAACCATGGGTACCCAAAACTGGGTAGACTCTCAGCTCTGCTGTTGTGGCCCTGTTTTGCAGATATCTGATCAGGATTTATACAGGGAGGTACTGACAAGAAAGGCAGTAAGAATTCAACCAGTGTATGAGTGTGTTTACATCATCACAGCCTGGTTCTTCAGCCTACAGAAGAAAACCCTGGCACCTGGTGTTAGAGTAAACACACTATTTCAGGCACAGCCCTCTGTGAGGTGATTGCTAAGCCAGAAACATAGTGGTGTGCTCCAACTCCAGGTTCATTGGGGGGTGGAGAATTTTCCTTATGTTCATTTTCCTTATTTCATTGGAGGATTTTCCTTATGTTCATCTACAAAGCATGAGACAAAGAAGGTTTTGTATGGAAAATGTGTCCAATTTCACTGGAGAATTAAAAAAAAAAAAAAAAAAAAAAAGAAAGAGGTTTTTTCCTCCAAATCTGGCCCTGCCTGTGTTCTTAGACTGTCATAGCTGTAATTTGTGTAATGTGCCTGTGTTTCACACGTTCTTTAAAGTGCTAAAGTGGACCAGTTTCTGCAAGTATCTGTGATCTAGGACTCCCTGTGCAGCTAGTGGCTTGTCGGGATTTAGCCACACATTAACATCATCACACTTCCCTCAGCTTTCAGTGTGGCAAAGAGAAAAACAGCCACATGAAGTGAGGGCTGAAGGAAGTGCCAGGCAGCATCATCAGAGGTACCACAGGGAGATCTGCTAAATGAGGGTCCTGCCAACAGAGCACCACAGCACAGCCACAGACATTCACAGCATGAAATGCATGTCAGCTCTGAAGCACAGCTGAAGCCTCAGCTTGTAAGTTACTCCAACAAGTTTTACATCAGAGCAAGTGCATCTGCTTCTGGATCGCCCACAGTTTTGTCAGAACATGACCTGGTCCTGAAATGCACAGAGAGGTTAAACAATACGTGGTGGAGGGGAACACCCAGACAGCCAACACCTCCACAACTGCCTTTGAATGCTAAACAATGCACAGCAGAAGCTAGAATATTCTGTGTTTGTCTTTAATCACCAAACACCACTTTTTAAAATTTAAATTTATGCCTTTGAGTCAGTTTTTGTTGCCAAAAGCAACAGGTCTTAACAGATACAGTGTGAAACCTATTGTTTAGAACTGGCACTAACTGTTCTTCCTCCTTCTGTAGCAGTAGGGAGTTTTTCCAGGTATGTGGGAGGCAAGCTGCTTGGAGCCATTATATTGCTTGTTCTCTGCATGATCTCCTTCATTAAATAATCTTTTAATGCAACATTAATAGTAATTGCAAGATTACAGTTCAAAATATTTGATAACATCACACTATGCAGTTGAAAATCCACGGATCTCCTCTCTAAAGCTGGCTGTGGGGGGCAAGCCTACTGTGAAACACCGCTGGTCCCTCAAACTGAAAGTGTTGCAATTCCCTTTATTATTTCTGTTCCAGATCTGGATGTCTCACAGGTGATAAGTGGTACAGCCTAGCAACAGAGAGCAGAAGCAAGGAAAACAACTGGTTAATTAATTTTTTACTTATTACTTTTTAAGTACCTGAATATAGAGAATTTTTTTTAATTGATTCACAAGGTAGAGGGCTCTCAATCACCTATTAGAGATGATATTTATGTACCAGTACTTGCCTTCATAACTTTTGACTACCCATAGGTATTTCAGAAATGCAAAATTATTCCATTTTAATCTATGTTGAGTCATCTGCTTCTTCTGCATATTTTTCGTAGATATAAAAATTACTATTAAGGAGTTATTTCACATTAGATTCTGTGAAGGATTAACAAAAAAATGCTTAAACATACTGTTCTCTCTGAGTCAAATATCCTTTCTATAGTGATTAGTATTGACTTTGTTTGACTTCCTTCAGAAGAAAGAATAAATTGTAAGCCATCGCTTACACCAAATATTTATGTGTAGTTAAACTCTATTTTTTCCATTCTCTCCCATCCAAGTATCCATCACTGGTCTCAAATTGGTCACTTACAGAACTGGAAAAAAATATCCTTTTCCTCTTTCTCCTGAATACTAATCTTCAATTGAAGCTTTTTGTTTATTCTAACTTTGAATATCAGTAGCAGTACTGCTAACAATAAAAACATTTCCTATCTGCAGAATCAGAGTTAAAAGAAAATGTTATCAGTTCATTGCTTCCTATTTTTGTGTGTACAAAATTCCTTAACTCTGGACTCTCAGTTGTCCTTAAGGTAAATAATCAAAGCCTTGACATCAGGGAGCATGACAAGATGGAAGGGGCATGCAGAGCAAACCACAATTTTTGTTTACACAGGGTGTTGAGAAGGGTTCTTACAAGAGCTTCACAGCAGAGCAGACTTAATCAGTACTGGAGAAAGGCCTAAATCCCAGACCTTGAATGACTGATTGCATTAGTCCATGTGAAATATCCAAAAGCCACCAGAATTTCAGGCTGAGGATTACAGCTTGTCTTCTCTGTAAATGGGAAGAAACATTCAGAAACTGCATAAAAAACCCCATGCCTAAATTAGCTTAATGTAACATAACTAGTTCAGCATAAATGGTACTTAATTCAAAATAACTAATATACCTGGAATAACATTTCAAGAGCAGCTTTATCTTGGAGCAAGGTAACCAAACTCCTTAAACTCAGCAGGCAAAAGTGAGGACAAAAACTCTCCAGAGGCCACAGTTTGTTCTGGATGGACATTGTTGCTGCCTTCCATTTCTGTGAGTCTTAAATTCTGGAAAAAAGGGATTTTAGAAGCCATTACATGATAGAGACTATTTGTGATCACTTTCTCTCAGCAGGACAAAGCTGCTCTTTCACCACTAACATAACCTATCACTTATCTGCAGCAGGCTTTCACAAAAATAGATGAACTATGGCTTTGTTTTCTCATTCCCTGTCTTGAAATAAAAACAGGTAAAAACAGGGATGTCCCAAATTTTCAGAAAGGGGGCATTTGGCAGTGTAACCAGACTCTCCTTACACTTATTAATACTCATGGTTAGCATAAAGAAACCTGCCACCTGCAGCTTGTGAGAACACAGACACAGGGACTGACATGTGCAAGGCATTCTCCACCAAACAGGTTTTTGGTGTTGGAAAGAACATGAAAAAGCCAAAACCACAGATACTTGTCCAGCGTGGAATTACCAAACAAAATTGTATCAGAACAAGCAGTTCCATGAACCTGGAGGAAGTGTTATTAATATAAGGAGTCTGCCAATGTGGAATGGATTTGTTAACCACAGGACAGAGTGGTGCAACAGAGACAGCCCAGTAAAGATGCAGAGCTACAAACCTCAAACAAACCTCTGTCCCATGACAAAGCCCAAACCCTATCAACATGGCCATATTAAAGTATTTCATCCCTCAGACTGAGAGGTGAGAGCCCCTTCACACTCCCTGAACTGTTGCTGACCATAAACTCACCATGCCTGCACCACACTGGCCCTACTAGCCCATAAACACCAAACATTGCCAGGCATGGGCAGGTTGTTAGTATTTGCATGGCAGGTGAAGACATTCCAATAATTGACTTAGTGAGTTGCAGACACAGGCAAAGAAGTTCTTATCACTGCCATTAATATTTTTATGAAATGACATAATTTAAATAAAAACCTGGAATAACTGGAAAATTAACAGCAAGGTTCATTACCAAAAGAAAAAAAAAAAAAGAAAATTCAAATCAGAAGTAGCCAGCCACCCATATCCTAGGGAACTTGTAATAACAGTGTTTTCTGCAGGACATATTAGTTAGAAATTCAGGGAAAAAAAAGTAAAATATTTTATAATTTATATGGTATATACATACCGCTGAGTATGAGGAATTCTTTCTGCATGAAAAGCCAGCAAGTGGCACCTCATTAAACAGGACCTAGACTTAATCTAACTTAGAACAGATAAAAAAGAAAGGATTCCTATGAAGCTATACTGCCTGGGGGTTTAATCTCAAAGCTTTTGAGTATAATGAATGAATTAAGTAGGGCAAGTGATTAACAACAAAGAAGTGATCACATAATAAAAACAGAAATAGTACTGAATTTAGAGCAATGTTTCCATTGTTTATGGACAAGACCCTGCTGTGCTATTTTTATTGTTTTAACTCTTAAAGAATAGGTAAGCTGTATGACAACACGTGTTCTCCAGGTTTGGATGGAAAGATGTGGGAAAATGCCACAAGCAGAATACCTAATGGTGCATAAATAATGGACTGCTTGGATATCAATATTTGGATCATTATGAGAATAAAACAGTCTGCAGGACTTGCCAGTATTTTAGAACATATTTCTCTTAATGATGTAAGAATGGGATAAACACCATCAGAAAGATGATGCTTTATATTCTGGGGGTGCTACAGCTGGTTTATCCATCAGCTGGAGCAGCAGGAGGCACGGATGGAACATGTCAGAGCTCAGCAGCTGAACCTGCGGCACCCCGAGCTGCAGGGCTGAGGCTGGGCTGCCTCCCTTGCAAACTTCCTGGCTCAGCCAGGGACAAGCACACACTGGCACATCCCAGCCCTGGGCTGGGGCTGCTGCTTTAAGGCTGGTGTAACTCAAATCAAGCTGACTGCCAATTAATGCAAGCCAATTCTCATCAGGGTGGATATGGGTGCAGACAGGTGCAAAGCAGTGCCCACCTCCTCCCAGGTACAGCCTAAGGTAAATCATGGAATACTGTGGATTGTCCAGGCTGTCGGTCCTGCTCAGTTACCTTGACTGCTCCTCACTGGACAGTTTCTTGCATTGCTTTCTTTACCCCTGCTCTGGCATTATTAATGCTCTGGCATTTCTCAGTCCTTCCTAAAATATTTCACTGATGGCAAATCACATGCTGTTGTTTAGGGACATCCTGAAAGAAACTCCCTGAGCAGAGACCAGGATGACTCAGGGTCGACAGTGAGAGGAGTCTTCCTGGCATAGCAAATTCCCAAGCCAGCCCACGTGATGTGGAGGACTAATATCCCACTGACTGCCACAGGTAACTGCTCCCCAGTGAGCAGGCAGCACTTTGCCACCCTTCTTTATCCACACAGACCCAGCCTCCTTGAAGCAAGAGGGCTTAATAATATTTAATAGTTTTTTTCTGGGTCATGTGTTCTTCTCATTGCATGTGTTGAACAATATAACAACTTCAGTTCTCGCAACACAGACAAAACACTGGCCAGCAGAGATGGAGGCTTGTGATCTTTTACATGCCAAAGTGAACTTGAGAATGCACAACACCCAAATTGATGCATTTTCTTCTACTAAATGAATGGACCAGTTCAAATAATTCTTCAGGGTCTAACAAGTATCAAATGAATTGCACACAATCCTTCTCTCATGGTAATAAGTGACAAGAAAGAATATGGTTTTTTGGGTTTTTTTCTTCTATTGCCTTCAGAAGCAAATCTAGTGTATACTGAATTATGTCTAACAGAGGGAAATAAACACTAGCAGCTTGAATTTTGAGATTTCAAGACAGAGATCACTAGGGAAAAGCCCACATTTTCTCAAGGCACTTGATTGGCTCATAAATTTTGCTTTCCATTCACTAAAGCTTTCAGGAAAGAGAATGAGAGGATAAAGGCTGTAATTGATGGTACAATGCCCACAAGCCTCAACAGATGTGATCCCTCGTAATGAAGCATGTGGGCCTAATTTGGCATTACTTACTACCAGGAGGATCTTATGCAGGGTATCTTTCTAAATCTATGTTTGGTTGGCACCTGTGCCTTGTTGAAACTGGCATAGCACCTTCTGAGTGGGCACAATGCCACTCTAGCAGATGGGCAAGAGAGCAGATAGATGCCAGAGATCCAGTACTGCATTTGTAACAAGCTAAAAGTAGCAAGGTCTGAGGTCTCATCACAGGACAGCTGAGGTGGGAAGACACCTCGGGAGATGAGCCAGTCCCACCCACTGTTCAGAGTGGGATCAGCTAGAGCAGGCTGACTCCAGTTGGGTTTTGAGTATCTCCAAGGATGGAGACTCTGCAGACCCTCTGAACAATCTGTTCTGAGTGTCTGACCACCCCCACAACAAAAAAGGTTTTGCTTATGTTGAAATGGAATATGCTGTATTTCTGTTTGTGCCCATTGCCTCTTGTCCTGTCACTGGGCACCACTGGGAAGAATCTGTCTCTGGCTTCTTTACTCCACCATCAGGTATTCCCACAGACTGGTAAGCTGCTCTTCCTCCTCATCTTCTGCTCCAAGATGAAGTGTCAGCTCTTCTGGCCCCCCTGCTATGACAGATGCTCCAATCCCTCAATCACCTTCATGCTCCTTTGCTGGCCTCTCTCCAGTGAGTCCAGTATGTCTTGTACTGGGAGGCCAGACCCGGACTCAGCACTCCAGGGGTGGCCTCACCAGGGCTGAGTAGATGGGAGCTCATCTCCCTGGAGCTGCTGGCATTGCTCTGCCTCGTCAATCCAGGCCACTGGTCTTGGCTCTCCTTGCCTCAAGGATGTTTCTGGGTCACCCCAGGCTAATGAACACAAAGTGCACACCTATACAATTCTTGGGCCTAAAGTAACTCCGAAAATCTGAAAAGTATCCTCTGTGTTTGGGAGATCATGGTCCTGCCAGGAGGGGGGATGAACCACAGAAAGAATGGTGAGCCAGAGAGACATCTGAGCACAGCCCACAGAATGAGATACATAGGGGAGAGAGGAGATGGCAGAACATAGCCACATACCCAGCTAAAGACATTTCATTTGAGAGCCATGAACTGCACCCCAGACTGGATAGAATGATAATGGGACCATTTCTAAACAGTAGAACTGCAGCCTATGGATCAGTTATTACTGAACAACAAAAAAACCCCAACAACTCAGCTAATGCCAATTTAGAAGAGCTGTCAGCTAGGTCCAGTGCTTCAAAATAGCCTATTGCTTTCTCCTGGCCCTTCAGACCATTAACTGATTAGCTGTCAGGTGCAATGGCACCTCTCCATAGCGCCTGTAAAAGCAGTTTAGTCTACTGGGAAATGAAATACCAGATATGAGCAGAATTTGTATGCTATATATGAATTTGTATCAACCCACAATAACTTTGCTGGGTGTAGTAGAGTGGTACAAGGTGTACCCAGTCCTCATTCTCATATTACTGCTCAACTTCATGAATGTGTGAATGGAGAGCACCAGACCTGACTCTCTTTCCTTGTGTCAGTTTGCTTTGGTCACAGTACAAGGAGCTGCTGAAGCAAAGAGAAGACAGCTGGAGTCCATTCCATCATCTTTGGGTTATTTGCTCTTTGTTTTTTCTTAATTAGTCCATGGTACGAAAGATGCTCCTCTAACTGACATTCATTGCCTGAAAGAGGAAATAATGCATCCTGGGTGCCAAAATGTTTTGTGAATAGTATTTTTACAAAATATTGTGCCAGTCACACAAATGACAAAACCCGCATGGATTGAAGTGCCCCTCAATTTTCAAGTGTGCCGAGTGATTTGTGGGATGTGCATTGCACTGAGGTTGAAAACATTATTAACATCTTTGCTCTAAACCTAACAGACCAATTTATTCTAACTGGCACTAATAAAAAGTATCATTAGCAAACAAGGGTCAGTGGAAAACACAGCACAGAGAGCATGCAGAGGAATAACAGATAGTTCAAGAAAAAGGATTAAATCTGCTTCAAGCTGACACTGTACAAGTGGCTCATCAGAACATTATTCTAACAAATGATACACCACAATCATAGTCATCTATTATGCTCAGCATTAAAGCAAAATAGTACTTCAAGAAAGTGATGCAGAAGAAATGTATTAGCTTCTTGGATTATCTTTAATGACAGCAAGTTTAAATTATGATATTTGGTGTTTATCTTCTTATCTACTAAAAATATTCCTCTACCAATTAAACTTGCAAATTTTAAATCTGTATTTTGATTTATTACAATTTTTGTATTCAAGAGTTCAATTATTACCACTTATTTTCAGCATGATAAGTTAATTTGGCTGCCTTTGCCCTTATGTCTTTAGTTATTTGCATTTAAAACTAACTTGCAGTGTTGATAATTTCTGAAAGACAGAGGTTACAGTGAACTTTGCTATTGTGCTGTCATGGTCTTTCCTGTTGAATGCAGGTTTTCCAGAACCTTCAGGGTTTTGAAGCCTGTCATTGTGCCATAAAGAAAAAGATAAATCCCTTCCCAATTAAGCATACATAGACTCATACAACACAGGAAAATCAAAGAGAAAAAAAGGTTGAACATTCTGCAAGAAGTCCTTGGACAGACTGGGAGCAGAACCCGAGCTGGCTGTGTCTCAACACACAGCACCGTTCCTTCCTCCAGACCTTCATGAAAGCCCCTACTCATCTTCCCATTTAACTTTGGTTTTCACATTGCAAAGATACAAATATTTTAAGCTGTTGGGATTTCTAGCCTTTTAAAGACATTTAAAACTATTTCATACAAAGAAACCCAAACTGTCTCCAAGGATGGGATCCAAAGATCAGCATTAATTTTATCAAATGAAGGGTTTTATGTGGAGTATCTGGGAGGAAGCAAAGCTCTTGCAGATGGTATTGAATAAATGAACATTCAAGCACAATAAAGAATATTGAATGAGCCTGATTTTCCTGTACAGGTGCAGAAGTAAAATATTAGATGCTGTTTTTCACTCTTCATGTAGCACAAGTGTATTTAGTCCATTCTTGCACACTTTCTGTATACTAATATTTGTTACTGAACACAGTCCTTAAAAGGGTTTGGCTTTAATACCCCAAACCTTTGGATAGTGTTTCACTCTCATAAGGAAACAAATACAATGAAAACAGAATGTGTAAGGGTACAAGGCATCAGCAGTCTACAATAAGCATTATAAAGCCAGAGAGACAGCAACATTTTGAAAATAGCAGATCTCCATTAGGATAATCAATTTAAACTCTATGATAATTGTATAAAATATGGCAATTTCAGCCCCTAACTCTGTGTTGTAAACACCCTTTGAATGCTATGAAATGGAGAGAAAGTCAGTGATTTTAATCTACTGAGAGAAAAATGTCTGCTCTTACAATATTTGGCAAAAATCTGGTACTGGATAAAAACTGAATGTGAGACTTCAGTGCAGCATGGCTAAGGCAGGGGTAATTTTGGTTGGCAAAGGAAAGTGTTTTGAAGAATTGGCAAGGTCTAAGAGTACTCCCTTGGCTGAGAGCATCTGCTAACCCATGGCAAAAGCAGTTTATAATCTCAGAGTCACACTCTTCCTTGCTTTGGGTCTCCAGGTAGCAAAAAGAATCAATCAACCACTGCTCTATCTTTCTCTAATCAACACATTAAATCTTTGCCCCTCAGACTCAACCTCTGTCCAGTTTACCTGTTGCCATTTTTGCCTCAAACTGGACTTCTGGCTCTTGGCTGTGGTTCAGTGCTAGCAATGGGCTTTGGGAGGAGCGTGCCAGTGCAGCTCCCTGGGAACAAGGCATCCAGCTGAACACAAAGCCACACCTGCGTTCCCTCCTCCCACCCCTGCACCCCGCAAAGCAACATTTGCACCACTATCCACAACCAAGAAACAAAACCCAGCAGAAGCACAATAAAAACAAGCAGCTGTTTAGCTTTGGATCCCTTTGAAGTCTACACCCAGCCACACTCAGGCCTGCAGCAGGATGCTCTGGCTCCTGGGGGAGCTACCTTCCCTTCTCTCCTCTCTCCCAAAGCTGTTTCTCTCTCCCCAGCCTTCCTTTCACTGACCCATGGACCTGCCTTTTCTGCTTCTGAGAAAGGCTTGGGCAGAAATGTTTAGCCTTGTGAGGTTCACACCTTTGAGGAGTTCTTGCCCCCCTTATTCACTCTCACTGGGACGCTCAGACTCCCAACACTCAATGCAGACTGTGCAGAGGATACCACATCACAGCAGGTATTTCATAAAAGTATATATATATTAGGTGAAGTATGCATGCCTCAAATAATTTTGACCTAGATAGAAGCTGCTTTTATTAAGTTGCCACATCTATTACCAAGGAGAATGAGTCAAGTAGTCTATAGTATTCCATGGGTTTCTTTTTACAAGCTCTGCTCTTAAAGGGGAACTTTTGAAACATTGTTCTCTCATCAAAGAAGATGAGAAAGAATAGGATTAAGGTGAAGAGAAGGATTTCTTTGAATAGGGAAGATATAATTACACATTTTCCATGGCACATGCTGAAAAATATAATATTGGATAATGCAAGTAACCTCAAATTTTTCATTGTATTTTAATAGAGAGCTCTCTTTTAAGATTTTTATATTATATACAGCATATAGTTACAGGTATAGACACTTCTCTCACATAAAAGAGATTGAAAAGGAATCAAACAAGAATAAACTCTTCTTCCCTAACCACTATGATAAAGAAGGACGATATCAGATTAGCTACAGAATTTCCATCTCATTGTTTCCTGAAAAATAAAATTTTATAATGAACATACTCCATACAAGCTGTGCAGAGCAAGTATCTCTTCCAAAAATGCACAGAGCAGTAGTAAAAATCAAGCATGGACTCGACGACATCTGTTGTGGCATTGTTATCAAATGCCATCTTTTTTACACAAATCTGTAACAGTCACTACTTTTTTTTTGTGTGGAAATATTAGTTTGTATGCGGCATCTAAAAGCTGGCACACGAGGACCGACAGATGCTTTGGTTTTACCTCATCTTCAACTTCCTTGGCTTCTCATTACACTCGCTACAGCTCGGCAAATTATTCCTCTGCTTTGGAAAGCCGACAAAATGCCATCTGTCTCTGCATGGTTATCAAAACTAATACTGTAACGTGGAAAAACTGTGATCTGAAATTGTACCTGGCAACTGCATGGTGAGGTCGAGTATCCTGTTAGATTACTCCTAGACACAAATTTCTGTGAGTGGACACCCACCTCTCCCACTGTGCACTCGGCTGCAGGAGCAGGCAGTCTCTGACCTTTCTTGCTTGTAGCTGTTTCTCATGCCATTGACATTGACTGACACTAATTATGGCTTAGAATGCAAAATGAGGTAGCTTCTCACCAACTGAGACTCCAAGGTCACTATGATTAGAGTATGAGCAGCTTTTGGTTTTCCTTATAAAAATGAGAGGCTGAATGCATGGAGGAAAGAGGTGGAAAGGTCAAGGAAAGAGAAAGAGCAAGATTAGATCAGTGTGGTTCAGCAGGTAATCACATTGGTCCAACAGCTACAAGATTCATCACTAAAGCTTTAGGGAAGGGCAAACATGAGCACGGTGTCATTAGATAAAACAGAAAAGAACCAGAAGGTATGAAATGGCCTGACAGTCCTGCCCTTAAGCTGACAAAGAAGTCATCCTCAGAGCTTCTCTTCCTTTCTAAATACCACAATAATTTCTCCACCAACTGGTGAAGTACAGCTCAGAATAAATACCTTGTACAGCACAAAGCTGGCCTTTGTACACTGCAGAAATGCTCTAATGGCACCTCCAGGGTTAGCTCCTACAAAACACGTGCTAGAGACAAAACTGAGGTGAGGAACACGTGGAACAGAAAAGGTGAGGTGATTAAAATCCAGTTTAGTAGACACTGTCCTCTTTTTGGAGCTCCTGAGCCGCACACTGATCAGAATGAGAGTCAAGAAGTCGCTCTCCTCCTCCTAATCATCCCCTACACCTTATGGTCAGACAGGACACAAGGTGAGCTCTTTGGCCTGCAGCAAAACCATGTCATATTGTGTTGCACAGAGAAGAGGTGAGAGTTGCACAAAGTCCACTGCTCTGTGTCTGTATTCAGCAAACAGGATGAGTATCACATCCTGTCATACTCCAAGACCAAAAGACTTCTCCTAGATTCTCTCTGGTTGGGAAACCATCCCTTGGCCAACTGTAGTCATGCAACTGAACAAATAAACTCAGAGCAGATTGCACAGAACATACAACCCTAATTCTTATCTCATGTTTAAAACACTACAGAAAGAGCATTTCCATCCTCTCCTCTACCATCTGAGATGCATTGAACTGAATATTAATTATTTCTCAAATTGCATAAATGTATTAATATTCAATATGAGAAGGACTGACCCCCAAATCCCATCCCTTATGTATTTTCAGGCTGAAGTTACTCCTATCTTGCACTGATGTATGGTAACAATGGAGTTCACTTCTGATACAAATGTGGGGGTTTTTTAAAGCTATCCAAGGTAGGAGAACACTTTTGAGGAAAAAATGCTTTCGATAAATCACTTTATTTTGTTGTTTGTTTTTTATTACATTTGTAAATTTGGCTCAACAAAATCAACATCTTGAGTTACTACTGCTTTCCTCTATCATGACCACTTCTTGATATCTAAAGATGAATTTTGTGTAAATTACACAGCACCTTCCATGCAGTTCTGGCCATAGTTACTAGGGGTTCCTTACAGGGATTCATTGTGTGCTGTAGCAAGCACTCCTATGGCACATGCCCTGAGAATGATGTCCCTTTAAGCTGTGTTCTGCTACCCCTTTGAACTGGCACCAGAATGCAGGACTGAGAAATCACTGTATCCCATTGGAATTCCTCCTGCAGAAGAGGCAGTGTGCATTGCCTATCAGTTACATTCACACCTCATCTAAATGAGTAGAAAAGAACAGAAGGATGGAGAAGGCTCAGAGCTTCCTCTCTTCCTTCAAGGCTCCCTTTTTTCCTTCTATACAACATTCTCCTTTGTGTTCTTGGCTACGCTGCATTATCATGAGCTCCTTGGGAAAAGACCTCTTCTCTCTATCTACAAAGAAATCATTAAAAAGCAGTAATGTCTTGGCTTCACTATGTAGTTAGTTTCTCCTTGTATGTTCTTGCTCCCAGCAGTGTTAAGTCCATGTGTAGCTCTTATTCACAGGAAATCCTTTTAGTCTTACAATGAGGTCTTTGTAGCTAGTCTTTGGTGTTATTCTTCTGTATTTGCAAGGACTCCTGAATACCAAGCTGCCTGGGACACAGTATCTAGGGGAATAACTAATATAGGCTAAACGTAAACTAATTTTGGGGAACAAAAGCAGCCTTCAAGCTATATGCAAAGTTACTAAAAGCTGTTTTTTCAATGAGGGTGAGTGGAAGTGACAATTCTTTTGCACTTAATGAGCCAGAGTAGCAGAGATTAGAGAAACCTTCTAAATTATTTGGCTGTTGAATAAAAATCCAATTTAAATCTAGTGGAAAGTAAGAGCTTTGGTTCAACTGTAGAATGAGGGTGCATAGGCAAAGAAAATAAGCAGTCTTTTCAAATCTAGTCCCTAAACTAGTAACAGTTTATTATATAAAAGCCAAGCACAGATAATGAGGAAAAGAATATGTTGAGAATAAAGAAAAAAAGAAATCCATGGGAGACCAAGAGGTTTGCTCAGTGTTATTGACTATTTTATGCAAAACAGTAGCCTTTCTAGAGAAACTGATATGCCTTCCTCTCACACTCCCTTGGGCCAGGGACTCAGGGGAGACAGCAGTTCACAGTAAGGCCAGCATAGCAGCATCTGCTGACATTTTTTCTTACTGGTGTTGCTGATCAGCGCCCATTAAAACATTTCAAGCACCTGAAAGATACTCCGTGAGGACTTGGCATAAAATCTGCACTGCAAGGGAGTGAAACCAGCAGAACGGCAATAGAAGAGATAAGGAAAGGTTTAAAAGATCTACAGTGTGAACTTCAGTCAAGAATCCTCAACCTTTCTCATTTTGGAAAGTCCCACTTCTGCATCAACCAGGGAAAATTTTCATTTCTTGTTTTGTTCACAAGAAGGAACTATAGCTTGGCAGTGGTCCATTGCAAACAATAAACACCAACAGAACCTCGCCAGTTTCCACAGAGGTTGTACATCTTGTAGCCCATCCTTTCTTCATTACTTGGCTGTCTCAGCAGGTTGCAAGGATTGTCTACTATGTTTTTGGCCACAAATGTCAGCTCAGTGAAATGGAATTAAAGGCTGTGTGCATGAATAAATAGTGACTTTTGGCCTTCTTGAAAACTGTGACTCCCTGGATGACAATTTGGTCTCAAAAATGAAAAAAAATAGAAACTCTTTTCTTAACACAATGAACAAAAATAACACACACCTGAAACCTTCCCAAAGAATGCTGTAGCTGCTTATCCAGCAGAGCTGAAGTCAACTGGCTTCCTGTGGATTTGTCATCTTAGACAGACATAGCCTTTAACTAAAACAGTCTAGAGGAATGGGGCATTCACATGCCTCTTCTTTCTGGAAAATATGTCATTGAAACCCATAATCCAGATCCTTTTTTAAGTGGGATAATCATCATGGTCTCCTTCACCATGTACTTCCATTAAACTTGTAACCACATCTCAATAGAGTTTGCTGGTTTTCTCTTCTGTTTCATTAAAATAACCAATGCAACCAGCTAATAGAAGTGGGACAGAAGGGGAATTTATCACATGGTCATATCACCTCATTTCTAAAACAAATAAGGCTTAAAAATCATAAAACCCAAAACAAACTAAGAGGGTGAAGTTAGCTCACGCTACAACTGATGAAGCTTCAAAAGACAGCTAAGCTAATCTAATGCCCAGATGAGTCCACAACACCCTCTAGCTCATTATTAAATACAAATCTATAGAGCACATCTCTGTATTCAGCCCTCAGAAGATAGGTCTTTATGGTGACTGTAAAACTCTCATTAGGCTACTGGGATTATCTCTTCCCTTTATCTTATTTGTTTGGCTCTATAAATGCTGAAGAAAAGACATGATGAATCAATGAGTGATTCAGATTTTGCCTTCAGTCTTTATCATCAGGCATTTATCTATTTTTTGTCTCTGGAGTTTTTTATCCTGCAGCAAATTTATTGTAGTGCCTGTGAGTGATGTTTTTTTCTCTTCCTTCCCCTCCCTTGCCCCAATACTCTATTGATTTTCTCATTTTTACAAATAAGCATAGCAATAAATAAAATTACAAAAGCTCAGGACAGAATTGTAGCTGAATAAATACACTCATCAAGAATAAAAAATTGTTGGCTAGACTGGGAAAATTACAGCTCCCTCATGTACATTCGTTATTATGAAGTGAAAATGCAATTAGTAAAGCAGAAGAATCTCAGAGTCAGGCTTTTATTTCCCATTTTGCTACTGATGCACTGTGGTCACAGATATTTTAAAGTAATTGGGCAACATTACCTAAGGTGGGGGTGAAAGAGAGGTGTTCTAACTCCACTGGCACCACTGCTTGACAGGGAGATCATTGCATCACCCTTCTGTCACCATCACAGCTCTATGCAAAATCAGTGTAATGGGCACTCTCCTCTCAGCTTGGCTGAGAGGGCAAGCTGGTTTTTAACCTCTTGGATGGAAAAGTCCAGTTATACAGCACATAGAGGAGTGATGGATCATTATCTTTCTGAATATTCTACAGACTTTAGGATACTAAATTCTTATTCCAAAGTATTATGGAATTATTTTGTGGCCTTAGGCATTTTGGTATGATGGAAGTGCTGTTTTGCAGAGTAAGGGAAGATCCAGCTCAATATTCTCTATTAGGTTTCTGTTTTCTACAGATAGATTTATACTAGTATAAATAGTCTACTAATACTTGAAAAAACAGAAGGCATCAAATATATAATAAATGTTTCCTGAAAGAAACCAGCAGATAAATTTCACAACAAATTCATGGCTGTTCGATGTCAGTATCTGCTTTAAAACTTGCTGAGGTCAATAGGAATCCACACATGAAAATCTGACTGCAGGATCAGGGCCTAAATTTTTGGTAGTAGCCCTTTGGCCAAGCCAAAACAAACAAACAAACTTGGGGGAAAAAGTGGCAGAATTCTGTCACAACACTGGACTTGGAACCTGCCAGCAGAATTAATAGGTAACTAATTTTCATTCAACTCAAAGTCCTCGCACTGATGTTCTTGCTTGATACACATGATTTGACTAACGCAAATAAAAAAGATCTAAAAAACTGGGAGAAGATACTATAAAATTGCATATCAGCATATCAGTTCAGGTGCTGCACGCTCCCACTAACCTTATATGCTTGAAGATTTATCCTTGTGGAAACAAACAAACAAACAAAATACCTGTCATTTCACTAACTCTGAAAAACTAGTTATGAGAAATGCTTGCAAGTAGCTAAGACATCACCTGGTTTTTTTTTTTTTTTTTTTTTTTCTGCATAAAGAGAAAGAAAAGTTGATGCAAGAAGCGCCAAGCGCCGCCGTCCCGGGATGCCGCAGCCCGGTTCAGCACCTCGGCCAGCTCCGCGCCGGCCGGCGGGGACACCGCGCTGCCCTGCTGGGGACAGCCCAGCCCGGGGCTGCCCGGCCCTGCCACCCCCGCTGCCACCAGCCCTGCTCAGCGTCCCTGCCAGGGCCGTGGGGACAGGGCAAGGACGGGGAATAATCGTGCCGTGCTCCTGCGCGCTCAGAGGTTCAGGTTCTGGCTTCAGCTGTGGCGTTGCTCGGAAAACACATTTGTCATTCCTGTCGTGAGGGGCGTTTGGAAAAACTAAAATACTGAATAGCACAGGTGAAAAATGAACCACAAAGAGAAAGAAACATCAGGGAGGCAAAACTGAAGGGAAATATAAAATGAGAGTTAATACTTTTTTTTTTTTTCTGCTTGTCACTCTAACACAAGGAGCACAATACAGTTTGTTTGTGCCTTTTTTTAGAGGAAGTAACAGTAGGATACAGGGACAAGCTGCAAGACAGCTGGAGGCAAAGTACACTGGAACCTCATTGCAAGATGGACTTGATGAAAAAAAATAAAGTCTATAATCTCAGTGGAAAAGAGAGTGAGCTATGGTTGAGAAATTAATTGTGCTGGACAGCACAACTAGTGAATGAAAGCTCCATATGGATCAGGTTGACACTGAAATAGGCTGAAACAAAGTCTGGCAAGTTGACTAAGCTAAGCAAAACTCCCAAGAAAAATATTACAAAAAAACATTAGAAGAAAAAAAAATTCAGTAGAAGAGTAAGTAAATTTGGAGAATGTGGAGACTGTGGGGTGTGGTGGTTATTTGCATCCCTGGCATAAGAAAGCAGTACAGGAATTACATAAATGGAAGAATTCATTTTGCATAAAAATTACCTGAAACCTAAATGTTGAAAGAACTCCAAAACAGATTAATGTTGCAGGAGTTGCTCATGCAAAGCTGTGTGGGATGATGACAGAAACAACACTGTAAGTGACCTCATCTAGCATCAAAGGAGCTGCCTCTGGCACAGGAAATAAAGCAATTGCTTCTGAACACAGGCCTCATTTGCTCCTGATAAATCTTAATGAGATGAACAAACCAGGGGAACTTAATGGCATCCTCAAATAAGGATACCTATCTCCATATCTACATTTCAGGAAAGTTAATAGACTTGATATTTACTACTATAAAAAACATGCTTGATTCAAGTATGCTGCATCTGGCAGGAAAACATTGGTATGCTAGAGCAGTCACTTACAGAGTCTAGCGAGCAAATGCCACTAATTTTATAGTCCAAGAATAGAGAAATTTTACTTCTTCACAGTTGTCCAATCGCCAAAGAAGAATTAAAAAATATATAACTAATTTCTAAATTCTATATTTTAATTCAGTGAGGTCTTCAATTTGCCTGACAGATTTATGTCTTCGCAAAGATGGCCCCGTGTATGAAACTTGCACCAAGAATTTCCAAGCATTTGCCCCAGAAAAGGAGAATGGCAAAAAGTTAAAAGCAAAGGAGGTCATTTGGAAGGTTAAAACAAAAAAACCCACAAAATTCTGGCAGTACAGAAGAAAGGCAATCCGATCCAGCTTTGATTAAAGCTTTCAGCAGAGACTATTCAGTACATATTCCACCTTCAAGGCAAAAATAAAGTTCTTCACTTCAGTCAGTGATACAGGATAAGTTGAAATAAATTTAATTAATTGGAGGAATTTGAAAAGGTCATTTAAAAATCACCACAAAGTAGATGGCATCACTTGGGTCTAATCCTGCCCTCACAGAAAACAATGATGTCCCTAAGCTTCCTCAGCCCTCAGAAAGAAATGTGTAATTAAGGGTCACAATATGTGCTGGCAGGCCAAAACAGATTCTAGCCAGAGCTAAGTTTGAACCCCAGATTCCTTTTCTAGATGGGATACAAAATTGTATTCAACACAGTAGCATCTGAGAACTGATAAAACAGAGTCACTTTCTATTAAAAAACCTTTCAAATCTGTGAGAGTAAAACATGCTCAGTCATGTATGAGTAATAAACACCCTGCTTCTCTTTTACTTCAAGAATCTTTTCTGATTTACTTGCACATTGACCTGGGAAAATATAAAAAATCTTCCCAGCATACCTGTTCCAGTAGTGCAAAGGTACACAGAGAACAGCAAAACTCAGCCTTATCCTCCATAGCAAGAAAAAAAATATCCTGGTGAATGTATTACACCTAATCACAATGCCTGGTGGTCCAACACATCCAAGTCTGAAAAAGAAACCAGGAGATCAGTGAGTTCCATATAGGCAGCTCTTCATACTGCCAGGGACCTAAATTTTGTTCATCATTATGAGTCTGATTGCAAGAGGAACACATGGATTGGGACCTCCACCCTCCCCATCTTCTCCCCTGGACACCTGTAAACACGAAGATATCTCCTCTCGTGTTCTGTACTTGCTATTGCCTTGAACGATCTATTTCTTTGGGAATAGATAGTTTCTTATTTTTCTTTGTAAGAAGCCACGTGGTCTGTACTCCAGGCTAAATTGAAAATATACTCCTAAGAACAAAACCAGCAGTTTTTCCTGGCAGGATGACTTCTTATGTGAGGAAAGGACTGTGAGCTAAGTCAGAGCATGGCACCTCTGTGCCACTGCCCCTATTGGCAATTTCAGCAAATCTATTTATCTCACTGGATTCCCAGGCATTTTTTTTTTGGGGTTTTTTGTTTGGGTTTTTTTGGGTTTTTTTGGTTTTTTTTTTTTTTTTGGGTTTTTTTTTTGGGTTTTTTTTTTGGGTTTTTTTTTTGGGTTTTTTTTTTGGGTTTTTTTTTTGGGTTTTTTTTTTGGGTTTTTTTTTTGGGTTTTTTTTTTGGGTTTTTTGGGTTTTTTTGGGTTTTTTTTGTTTTTTTTTTTTTTTGTGAAAAGCTTTCTTGCCTCTGGGGGACATTGGGAAAACAAATTCATTAATCTCTGCAAAATGCTGAGAGGTCTGCTTGCCACTGGTTTCAGAATAGAATCTCCCTGAGAGTACATTCTCAAGAATGGGAAGAGCATTGTTTGGTTTGGATGCCACATAAAGAATCTGAATTAATGGGAGTGATGAACTCCTCTAGTGGAACAGAGGAAGCTGCAGGAGGCAAATACCTGCTGAACTGACCCAGAAAGAGTTAAGTACCTAATGGAAAAATCCCTATGGGTGTGAATTTAACGTGCAGTGACAATGAGGAAATCCATCTGGATGTAAAGCTGCAAGAAATACAAGGCATCAAGAAAGGCAGCATTCATGCTTTTTTTGACTTAGGAGTTATTGTATCCAGCATTTATCATGATACCTTAGATAGCACATAATTGTTCTCCAAAGGGTTCTCCATAGAGCTTGCATAATGAAGCAGGTTTCAAAAATGCTTGGTGCAAAGAGAATAAGGTGTCTCATGACAAACATAAATGTTCCTTGTATTTCAAAAGGAGCCCGTTTCAATAACTGAAATAAATTCTTCACACTGGTAACAGGCATGTGAACAGACCAGATTGTATTTAAGTTCAGGAAGATAATCAGAGCTCTCATCTTGCCTGTTTTTAAATCCAGGGTGCTGAGATTTGCAGACAGCCATGTCCAGCAGGAGCTTAGCAGGGTCAGCCACAGCTCATTTGTGGAAGAGCTGGGACTTAACAGCAGACAAATTAAGAATCCAGAGTAAATTAATAAAACCAGTATGGAGTCAGGTCAAGAACAGCAAAGACAAGCAAGAAGTTTATTTCACTTGCAAACATGTTTTTGGCAGTTGATTTTGTATCTCTGTCGTTTTGGGAACAAAAGGACCATTCCTTCTTTGCTTGCTTCCAGAATGTACCTGTTTGCATGAAAGGAGATGGGAGCCATCAAGCCCTCAGCCAGACCCAGGAAAGCACACTTTTATAAGACTGGAAAAATGAGAGGATAAATGAGCAGAACTCGGCGAGAGCAGAAAAATTCAAATGACATTGTAGGAAATGAACACTCTATTAAATAGAAATTCATACCAAGGTGATGAACTGATTATGAGGCAAGCTCAGGAGACAGTTCAGCTGGACACACTGGAGGACTTTGGCAAGTCATTTAGTCAGCATTGTCCTCATCTGTCTGAGGGAAATAATTTCCTAGTGTTTCAAAGACACAGTGAACTACCTGACTTATATGTTGATACTTGACATGCCCTGAAATTCTATAATGTGCTTATTACCATAACCTTTAATCAGGTATTTTATTAAAGGTGTTTTTAAATAGTGCAGCTTAGAGGGTAAAATGAACAAGTAAATAAAGTATTAAAGCAAAGTCAAAATCACAATGAGCAAGATGCACTGGTTATTTCTTGAGGCTGCTCATGTTTTAAACACCCCCTCTCAGGGCTGCTCAGTACTTTCTGCTGAACACGACAGCATCTGCTGGTGATTGACACTCAGCCATTACACAGTGCAGTTTTGTCAGCAGGAACTCAAGGAAAAAGTGAAGCTGAACACCTTTGGATAAGTGTGCACTCCTGAAAATGGCCATAATTTACTCAAGCCTCTTCCATTGATGCTGATAGGAGTAACATTTTAAGATAAGCCTGTAGAAAAAAACTGTAATTTTCTGGTTTCATAAAAAATCCTTGTTTCTTTTCCTACTGCTTTTGTGGGAAGAGGAAGCCCCAGGCATCTGACTGCAAGCTCTCAGTCACCCAGTGACTCTGACCTACAGAGCATAATACAGAGCAATCACACCTCCATGGGGTAGCTATTCAGACACATTCAAGCCTATACAGGTGAACTGGGTTCCTTGCTTTTTTGGGTTGGATTTTTTTTTCCCCCTTTCTTTTCATCTCTGAATTCCTCAGTCTGGGCAGATTTTCTTTTCTCTTTTTCTTTATTTTATTTCATTTTTATTATTTCACCTCCTCCTTGCCTTTGCACCCCCCCTCAAAGGTACATCAATCACCACTACCAGTTTGAGCTGGGAAAGGAAGGCTACTTCAAGGTCACTGTGTAAAAAAAAAAAAAAAGCCCTAATGCTTTCCAGTGAAAGGGAAGGGAAAAGAGACTGCAAGTGTCTTCCTGTTTCTGTTCGTTGTTTAGGGAAACTCCTTAGGAAGGAAAGAGAAAGTATGCATGTGGGGAAGGCTGTAGGGCCTGAGGAAGGGGGAAGGGCTGTACACAAAAGGGCAGTCCTTAAAGATAATATCCCTCAAAGAAGATAAACTGATTGGCATGCAAATAGATGAGTGTGAGTTGGAGAGAGATGAAGCAAACAGATGCAATTCCCCAGAGACAAGCAGTCCCCTTGAGGCCAATTGCCCGTGAAAGGGGCTGGCCATCCTTGACAAGGACAGATATCAAAGAAGGGAAGTGGTGGAACTGCTGCAATAAATGCAGCATGTGCTCCTTCCTGGATTTTCTCCATTCTGCCAGAGGAGCAGGCTGCATGGAGCAGCTGTGCTCCTGCTCAGCCCTGACACGATCTCTCAAGATCACCAGCGCTGCTGCTCACACCATCCAGGTGGGGACACAGGCAAAGGAGCTTTCACTGAGGCAGAAGCCTCATAACTGGCTCCCCCTTCCTTCTCTGCTTTCCTCCCCGTTGCATGTTGGTGACCTGCAAAGGAGATGCTGACCCCAAAGGGGCACGGGCAGCAGAGGAGCCACAGAGGAGCCCCCTGAGCAGGAGATGGACACCCAGGCCCACTGCCCCATCCCCAAAGCTGTTTCTGTTACCCAGCACTCTGAACAGCAATGTTTGCCGTCATCTTTGGGTTTACATGCACTATTTATATTCCATATTTAAGATAAAACTATGCTAAACACACATCAGTGTTGTTTTCCAAGAGAGGAAGTATTACATTCAGCCTTAACTGAGGGCTGGACAAAGATGTGCATACACAAGGATAAAGGCAAGTTACTACACACTATTTCTTGTTAGCAGAATATTTTGTAATTCTATTTTCCCTAGGTTTAGGGTTTCATGTTTTCTTTGACTGTGTGGGCACAGGAGAGGCAAGAGAAGTGTCATATTTTTTATTTTTATATTGTTTACCAACTACAGACTTGCAATAGAGCTGTTATTTATCATCTTTCAAAACACATTTTGAGTACTGTGGCTGTTGAAATATTAGTTTTCAATACCTATTCAACTACAGTCACTTACAATGACACTATTGTTCTAGGTACCTTACTAGCACAGAATAAAAGGCAATCTACATCTCCAAGAATTTATATTCTACAGATTACACACAACGTTTAGGCAAATATTTTCAAATGGATATTCTTATTTTATTTCTCGAGAATTTGATATAAGTATTTTTTCCTCAAATGATATTCCTATACAGGAGTTCCTAACAGTGCCATTAAGAGGAAATTGTTAAAAGAACACACTGATTTATTTAATGTAAATATTCATGCAGAGCTGTAGAAAATACAGATTGTTTTTGTCACAGAGAGAAACAATGCAAGTGATTAATAATGTGGACATTATTGAACTTTCATTTCCTCTTGAGTGCTGTGATGCTTGCCTTCTGATTCCAAAGTATTCCTACATTACGCTGCAGCAATAAGCCTCTCATCTTTAATTATCAATTCCTGCACAAAACCAGAGAGGTAAAATGTATCCGAGTCAAACAATGCCCGCCAAGTGCCCTATTGCACCGTATTTCAGGGAGTCTGTGGAGAGATTGCAACACAACAAGAGAGCTAAAAAAAGCCAACCCTGGAACCTGAGATAAGGAAGCACTGAGAAAAACAGCAACCACAAGTTCTCATGGGATGGGGCTTGGCTGAGCCAGAGCAAGAAATACATGAAAGAAACAAGTGAACCGCACCCATCAAGTGACAGCTTCTGCTCAGTGATAAAGACCCAGATAGGCTCTGGCAAGCTGGGTCTCTGCCTTGGCTATTTATATCATTCAAATAGGAAAACCTACTAATATATATAAACAAGAATTCTGGAATCAAATTGTTGGTGGTTATCTATTTAATCCACTGTATAGATTTTGAAAAATGGCATACCTAGCACGTTCTGTAAAAAAAAAAAAAAAAAAAAAAAAAAAAAAATTGAACTGTGATGAAACCAGTTTCTGACTAAAGGCTAATAAGCACACTAGTGCAAGATTATGGACACAGTCAAATTATGTAAAATTTTTTGTGTATCTCTGCCCCACCAGTACTTTTGGCAGTAAGACAAAAAGGTCTTGACACCTCAAGTTTGTATCAATTTAACACAGACAAAAAACCAAGCACTCTACATCCTTGGTATGCAGTAATAAAGTAAGAAATTATGGTGGGGATAAATTATGAATTCTGATTCAACCTGAAACCAAAGCCAGGTTAGTTCCCTTAACTTTTGTGTTCTCTTTTCATGGTAACCGTGCTCCTTTAGAACTTCTGTTCATTACCACCTTGAAATTCAGCCACTTCCCAAGTGAGTTTCCTAGGAGCTTTCAAAGTAAGTGAATAATACAATTCAACACATCTCTAATCTATGCTCTTCCTCAAATGGATGCACTGGGGTTCTATAGACAGCCAGGGCACAAACCAAATCCTCATTTGGGATTGTTCCTTTACCATTCCAACATCACCAAGCCTGTGAATAAAACATGCTGACCTCACTTTATCCCACCAAGCCTCGCAAACACAGGACTCCTCATCAGGCCGTATCCACCTTCCATGGCTTTAAGAACTAAATGATTCCATGCAAATGAAGTTGTGTTATCAGTAAGTTTTTGTGCCTAGAAAGATTCCTGCAGACCCACATGGGCTTATTGATGTCTGGTGGAGTTGAAAGCAAGCTGAACTTTGTTGGAGAGGTTTTAAAAGGATGTGATGAAAGGAGCTGACTTGGATTAGACATTTGGAGGGATGGGTCATGCTTCTTTGTTCCTACACTAATGACTGTACACAGGGCACACCTTCTCTTTCATCTCTCCAGAGACAGGTGTTGACACTCTGGATTCTGCTCTGCTCCCACACGCTTTCTCCTGCTGAACCACCTGACCATCCACACATGAACCTCTCAGTCATGCACTGATTTCTGTTTTGAACATGTATGAGGCTTATGAGATAAGACTGTGCTGCACTTCGTGGGCTTGCCCTGCTCTGTGCAGGGAGCAGGTGGATCAGGCAGAGCCCTGCCCATGTTCCATGGGAGAGAGCAGGAGAGCTCCTCCCCATCTGGCACAAGATGTCCATCCATGCAACCACAGGAGAAGTGCACAAGAAGTGAGGTCCAGTCGTAAGAGAGTGGGAATATATAATAAAACATATATAAACAAATATATTTATAAAATATATAGAAATAAACCCAGATCTGTTTAGATCCAGTTCCAGGCACTGAGGGTTACCGTAGATCACAAGCAGATGTTTCTCTGGATGCAGCTAGGTACACTGCTGCTTTGGTCTCCAGAAAAACTCAACTCAGGAGTTAGAGATTTTGGAGATCTACCCTTAACAGCCCCATATGTCTGCTAGATAATGCAGTAAAATTAGAGCACTGACTAACTTTTAGGGTAAAACAATTAAACAAGACAGGATTTGAAGACAATCCCTTACAGTACAAAAAAAAAAAAAAAAAAAAAAAAAACCAAAAAAAAAACCCAAAACCAAAAACCCACCAAAAAAGGTAGTGTAATTAGAAGGCATGGTCCCAAAAATGATGAAAACTGCAAGAGGGACAGATTTGCAATGATGACATGATTTACCATGTAGATTAATGCCTTCTAAACAGGACAGGATTGAAAGTCAATACTTCAGTTTATTGATTTTGGCAATGATTCTTATTTCTTACGTCTTTCAGCAGTATGAATTAAACACTCTGCAGGATGCTACTGATGAGAAACAGGCTTTATATTTGTAACTTGAAAACTATTAAAAATGGAAGAAGATTGAAATGAAGACAACAATATAATGCTCTACACACTGTCCACCAAGGAAAGTTTTAAGCTTAAAAACTAAGGAAAACCACAAAACACAAATACTATTTTCAACAAATTTGTTTTTAAACAAGATAAGGCAAAGACAGAAATGTGATCTCCAGCAATCACACCTTTAAAATTCAAACTGGAAAGAACACTATCATGTTTACTTTTGCTTTTTGCTATATACAAATTTTTCAAATGCAAACATTTAAAGACCCCATTGGAAAAAATAAGTTACTTTTAGAAATATATATGATGTATGCTTAAAAATTAATCAGTTTAATTCTGCAATATATATTGTATGGATGGCTCGACCATGGTATTTTCCTCATGCAATGTCTGATATTAATTCTAATCTCAGACTGCTCTCTACTGGTAATAAATTATGTTAAAACTCATTAAATAGGTGCAATTCCAGAGACATACAAAGGACTGCATTTGGAAAATATTCTATTTTTGAATGGATGCTGGAATGGGGGAGCCTGAGAAGGCAACATGAATCTGAAATAAAGAGTAAAATGCAAATGTTAAGGCCAAAATCTTTTTATTGACCCATCATGCCCTTTTTCCTGCTCCCACTGAACTTGGTACCAAAACTTGCAGCTGTCCCAGATTATTTGGTAGGGGCTTGGCCTTTTGAACATAATAATTCTTTCTGCACTCCTGCAGGATGGGACTTGCAAGGACAAAGCATGCAGCTGCAGGTGGAGAACTGGGACAATTTGGTCCTTGTGCTGCTTCAGCTTCTCTTGAGTGCCAAAGGTGTCTTTGTGATAATTTTTTTACAATTACTGGGTGCAAAGTAATTTTCTTACAATTCTTACCTTAACAAATTGTCCCTTAACGCTGGGAGGCATCAATGTAAACCTGTAACCCCACACTGGAGCACTGCCACTGCCCCATGGCATATGTGCATTGTGTTTTAGAATAACAGGAAAATACACTGTTCACAGCCTGATCTTGCTTTTTTAAGGTGGTGAAACACCTCTAAATGCCTCTGTGAGGTGCACACACCCTGAACCTCTGGGAGAGAAAACTGGACACTGTGGTTTGTTTTTGCTTACAGGCAGTCTTCGGGCCGTGCTGAGGCCCCAGCACTGAACCTCACAGACCAGCCTGACACAGACCAGGCACAAATGCCAGCTGCTACAGTTCTCATTTTCTCAGACCAGCCTCCCAGGGGAAAAAACCAAAAAAACCCAAACAAACCCACAAACCAAAACGAATCCCAGTTATTTTTGTGAGACCTGTTGAAGTCCTTTCCCTTTGTCTCTCCTTTGCACTTGCTCTTCAGAGTTTGACCACATCTCCCTGTCACTCTTGCAAACATCTTTTTCTTTGCTAGCACAGATTTACACAGGAAAGGAAAGAAGTTAATGCCAGGGATTATTCACCCTGCTCAACACAGCATGAGAGACCATTGGCCCAGATACCTCTGTTGGTCCTTTTTGTGTCCTGTGCCACCTGTTGCTTATTTTCTTTTCCACATGTTCTTCTATAACTGCCCAGACTTAACTCTGCTCTTGATAGAGTCATAATTTACCTTCTGTGTTGTGGTCCCAGCCACCTCCCCCACCCCCAATTGTTTTTTGTGAGGATGGTTCAGTAACCAATTTTTAACATTGGTACATATGCTACATTTTGTTTTGTTCATCCTTAAAGCCTATTGCAGCCATTAAGATAAACTGAAATCTAGGATTAGGAACAAAATTTAAAAAAAGGAAAAGTAAATATAGCAGGTCAAAAAAATACCCAATCTGGGACATAATGGAAGTGCTGGCTGATCTGTTGCCACCCTCTGTGTCAAATTATTCAAGTGTGATAATTGTTTGCAAACATATGGAGGACATAAAAAAAACTCTTGTAGATTTAGAGAGCTCAAAAGTATCTCTCATATTGGGATCTTGCTTCCATTGAATTGAACTGGATTCAATTAATTTCATAGCCTAGAAAGAATGTTAATGAACAAAATCTGAGTTGCTCCATGACTTTAGAACAATTTAGAGAGTGTCTGGGACATGGTAAATCTGTGAAAGCCTACCCCCAAACACCCCAGCACTGGGTGACACAGCCCTTCCCAGCAATGCTGGTAGAAGGACGATCCCAAAGGAGCCCCCTAGAGCCAAGAGATCCAGAGCTGTGCTGCAGCACCCCTTGGGCCATGGACCACAACCCCACTTGGGGACTCCTGTCCGTGTTCAGGGGCTCAAAGCCAAGGCAAGGTCTTACTGCAGGCCTGAAATGCAATTCCTGAAAGGGAAATCGTGGAACCATAGAAAAGCTTGGTATTAAAGGGACCTTAAAGATCAGCACCTCCTGCTGTGGACACATTCCAGTATCCCAGGTTGCTCAGAGCCCCGATCCAACCTGGCCTGGACCGCTTCCAGAGATGGGGCAGCCACAGCTTCTCTGTGCAACCTGTGCCAGGGCCTCATCCCCCTCACAGAAAAGACTTTTTTCTTAACAGCCAATCTATATCTACTCTCTGTTCAGTTTGAAGACATCCCCCATTGTCCTGTCACTTCATGCTTTGTAAATAATCCCTTTCCATCTTTCTTGTAGTCTCCCTTCAGGTACTGGGAGGAGACAATTCATGCTTCTGGCCACTGAATTTCAGAGGATGGATATACAGCAGCTATCACCCTGCCAAAGCAGCTTGTCCCAAAACCTCTTCTCTAGTGTCAGTGGGGAAATTGATGGTTATTCCAAATTTCATAGACAATGCAGCATTACTTACTGAGCTGCTCAGGAAACATGGCAGCATAGAACATTCATCTCAGCACAGAGTTACACAGAAACCTATCACAATTCCAATGAAAAAGAATGCACTGATGAAAAGATTTAAAAAGAAAAAAACCCCCTCAAAATAAAATCACACTAAAAAGAAACTCCAAAGAAAAAAAAGCCCCACAAAAAATAAAAGGAAAATAAAACCCTAAAACCAAATGCAAAAAACATTTAAGCAAACCCCCCCTTCCCCATCCTCTAAACAGGCGTTTTCCCAATCATCAGCCACACAACTCAGGTTGGAGAATTTACTGCCCAATTATTATGTGACCAGTTATTGGCTAGAGTTGACAAATATTTCCTCCGCTTTCCTTTGCTTCAGAGTTGGCACTGCTCTTCTGCCTTTTGGAAGAACTGGAGCTCTTGCCAGACTGCTTGGCACTGCTCTAATTGACAATTTTAGGGCAGTAAATTAGAAGGGTTTTTCATGTTGTTTTACTTCTAATTTTAATCAGACATAGAACCACTTGGCACACCAAGCCACACACTCTTCCGTGCAAGTTCACAGCACCTCCATAAAAATACCCTCATTGAAATGTAACTTAACTTTAAAAGAGTCACACAAAAGCAATGTGCTGACTAAATGCGCTAGTATGGTGCATTGAGAGACTGTGAATTCCAATTTCAGCCATGCCAGTCATTTGGCATTAAAATATGCACCAGCTGTGAGTGTTTGGATCTCGATAAGTCAGAGTGTGCTGGAAAGCTGACAAGATACTGCTGTGAAAATGTTTCCAGCCCCTAATCTCGGCTGTCTCCTCTTTTTCATATTTTGCTACCCATGTTGGTGTATAATATAGGGAGAAATAAATGCAAAATCCAAGGAAGATGTGCATGGGGTGACACCAATATTTATAGAATGTGTAAGATAGTGCTGCCACTCACACAGCTCTGGACTCCTCTGATGAGCTGTCTCTGGTCAGCCTTTCTAAATTGCTCATTTATTTTCCTTATGTAGAAAGAGCCCTGTATTAGTAAACTGGGATATGTAACATTGCTGGGACCGGAAGGAACAGTGGGATTGAAATCCAGAGAGCCTTTCAAACTGGGACACTAGCTGCTGTCAAAGGAGCTGAAAAATGAGTCTCGATGAGGAGGTATTTTTGGACTGATTTATCAGTGGAGCATATCATTCTGTAAACTCCTTTTTGAGCAAATATTTCTTTCCCTTCTCTCTATTATTTATTCATATCCACATTAAATCTCATACACAAACCACCAGACTCTAACCTGCTGAGGAGGGCAAAGCAGTGTGCTTCCCATCTGCTCTGCTTAGCCTACAAGATGCTCTGGATCTTATCCTGCCCTTATAGAAGGAAAATCTTCCTCCTTTATTGCAATCATCTTCCCATCTTCCCCAACAGGGGTAAGAAAGGGTGAGGAAGGCTGCAAATTCACTTCAGTCTGAGCTTTCTGTAGCAGAAAGCTGGAAAAGGACAGCCTGAAAGCAGCAAGCCATTGTGGGGTTCCAGCACTCGCGGCTGCTCTGAGGCTGAGCTCGGTGCTCTGAAGCGGTCACCACATCATCCTCCTCCTCACCTCCCTCCCTGCCCAGGGATGCAAGAGAGGCCAACTCACAGGGCCTGGGCAGCTGGCAGAGAGCAGGAACCCCTCAGCCTGCACCCAGAGCTCCCCTGCTGCTCTGCAGGTGTGAAGCTGTGAGGAGGGATCTGGGACATTCCTGCTGCAGCCACAGGGGAAGGACAAGAAGGGCAGGGCAGGCACAGGAGCTGCAGGGCTGCTCTGTGCCCACGGGACACACCCACATTTTGTACTACCCAGATCAAATTCTCCAAAGCTAGCAGGATTCTAGCGCTAGCTCAGGGGTGATTTAGCAATGTAAACTCCTTATAAACCCTCTAGCCTAGGGAAAGTTTCATCCATTAAAGTGACACAGAGAAGTATCAGAACCACGCATTTGTCCAAAGGTGCAGCTACAGAACAGACACTGGGGACAGAAGCATCATAAAGTCACCCTAGGACAGCTCCCACTCTGGTAGTGCATGAATGCAGCTCCAGCTGGGAACACCCCAACCCTACACACACACTCTCACAGTATTTAATATCAATTAATGTTTTATCAAAATCATGAGTAAGTAGAAGGAGGATACTAATTACAGAACCTGGTATTAAAGAGAAACTGCTGCAGTAGATCCTTTTCCCCCAAATGAGGTCTGTAGGGGAATAATATAATTAAGGTACATGGAAAAAAGCAGTGAGCTAGCTAAAGCAATGTTTTATAATCAAAACACCATTCCACAAATGCAAAGGTCATCTTACTTAAGACTAGCAAAACTGAAAAGAAGTAATTTGATAAATCAAATGCAGAAGTGATTTTTTTAACTCCTTCTCATAGAAATAAAAACTAAAATAACATACATGTCTTACAGCCAAAGTACGAAAGTAAAACAGCAATCAGGTGCAACAGTTAAATCCAAAGGAATTTCCCATTTTAAGTCAAGCTCACTGCAGGGAAAACAGAGCAAACTAATTATGATGTAAATCCACAATGAATGATGCAGAAATAGTATGCAGTGTAAACAATAATTTTGAAATTCCCAGTTTATATCAGCACTGATCTGTTTTATACACTCCAGAAGTGTAACTCAGAAAAGATATTTTTGCACTAATGAGAGACTTCTACTTTTTAATCAAAGAATAAATTAAAGCATTTTCAAAAGCATGCCAGCCTCATTAATTAGTTCCATTAAAATGTAAAAGATGAGTACATACATTTGCCTCACTTTGTGCTTGCATCTCTTTACCTTAAATATCCTATCATGTATTATTACAGGCTTGGATGGAAATAATATCTATTATTAATATTCCTTGATAACTCTCATTAGAAGATCCTGCATTGAATTGTTTACAATTTATCTCAATTATAACTATTTGGGCTGAAGTTTTCACAGTGGGCATTTTAGAGAATTTCAGCCAAAGCGCTGCATTTTCCAAGGATGAAATAAAGGGAAATAAACAATTTAACCTGTGTAAAAAAAAAAAAATAAAAATCTATCAGTTTCTTCTTCAACATAAAGAAATAATAAAGGGAAATAAACAATTTAACCTGTGTTAAAAAAAAAAAAAATCTATCAATTTCTTCTTCAACATAAAGAAGCCCCCAAGTGAATCCATTTCAGAAAATACATTTTGAAAAGGTTTGAAATCTAAGACAAGGCTGCTTCATGCTGTCCATATGAAAATCCATTGGCATTTAGGCAGTTATAATCCATTCTGCTTTCCACAAACCAATTTATTCATCAAAGGGTGGCAAAGTCTTTCAGCTGCATTCCTTGATTGCATGGATCTAAAAGTGAGAAAGAACCAGGGTGGGGACTCTGCTGAGTGCCCACCCAGATCTAGTGACTCCCACTATGGGCTCCTGCAGTCACCAGGTTAGGAGCTCCATTGTCAGAATAATTTAAAATTCTCTACAAATCCATTTCCCGCACTCCATTTGCTCGTGACAAAGTTTGTATCTCCCCCAACATCTCCTAATGCAGAGGGTGATGGAACATCACCTGGGCAGCTTCTCCTAGCTGCACTGTGGGAGATCTCTGTGGATTTTTTTAGGCATTTCAGCACTTTTAAGCACCTTGCACCTCCAGCAGGTATTAGGACAATGTCTCAGTACAGAATTGCTTTATAGTAAATTCTTTTTCAAAAGCCAGAAAATCAACCCAAATCAAACACCCACACAGCATTCCCAGAAATGTTTTTGGATGGTCACACTTATCATTCAAGAGTGAGGAAATGCTAAATATAAGCTTCTCTCTGCAAATGTAAGTAATTTCTCTTTTTGTAAGAATTATCCTAGTCTTTCTATTTTCCCCACAGGGCCAATTTCATCCAATGCACAGCAGGAATCATGTTCACTAAATGAGCAACGATTCAATAATTTCTCCTTCTGTCACTGTTCATTACTGGTCTAGAGCCTTACTTTTTGCATATTATTTAGTCCAAGTTCTAAACCAGCATTGTTTCTGTATTTGCCAGTGCAGTATCAGACCATTTCCAACACACTAATTGACTTATTTTCCCAATTTCCCTGCAAGATAAAGGGGTTTATTATTCTCATCTAGAAATGGAAAATTAAGTCCTTTTTTGTGTGGCATAAGTTGAAGGTGGAGTTTCAAAGTAAAAGCCGAGTACAGGGGGAAAAAAAATGCTTGTTTAACTCCTGACCATGCTCACAAGCTGGAGAATTTTCTAGCATGTCTAACAAGCTGGACCCATGTCTAACACAACTGACTGAACCTGTGAAGATGTGGGCTCATTACTGCAGACACAAGATGCCACCAGCACCCATGCACCAAGCAAAGAGTCTGCCTTGCAAAGCTCAAGGGAGGACACTGCTCACTGGTAGCAGGAAATGTACTGATGTTCCTAAGGGGCAGAACACAGAAATTGCACAAGATCTGCTGCAGCCTGAGACCATCAGCCAACAGCCCTTGGCACCAAGAGCCCTCAGCTGAGCTTCCAGCCAAAGGGCTCAGGGTGGTCTGGTCAATGCTCACAGCCTGCCTAGCTCTAGGTGATGTTCTAACCAAGGCCACTTTTGAAGGCAGCCCTGGATGCTTAGGACAAGCCTTGCTACAGCTCCAGAGCCCCCTGAAGCAGCTGTGGCTTTCATGAGGAGCAATGCCATTAAACAGCTGTGAATGGAACAAGAATTTATTGTGACTTTATTTCCTGTGAATTTATCTACTTATCTTTACTGAATAAAGCAATTTTGCCCTGATTTTATTGTCTCATTGGTCAGACTAACAGGTGTCCCAGCTGAAAGAGTTATCAGTAGATGCATGGTTCCTCTGAAACTGAAAGAATGACTTCTTTGGTTCTGTATCAAACAAAGGGACTCTTAAGAGAGAAAGAATCAGCAAGCACATGTTCGTTTAACACAGTATTAGCACTAGACATTAACATATAAGAGTGGCAAGCCCAGCCCCCTGTTATTGTAAATGTAGAACGCATGTGAAAATGAAATTTCTCTGAGTACCAAACACTCTCCTTGTGATACTAAACCCTATTCTGTGTGAGCTGACAGTACTGCCACATTCACTGCAGGCTGACAGCTGAGTAAAGAAGTGTAGCACTATGACACAGAGGTATCAAGATTGCTGAAATGAATACTGGATGTGCAGTGTTTAGCTTGTTGAGTCAGCTACCTTAGGTGTGGTGGAGAAGCAGTATCATGTGACAGTAAAGGCACTGCAATTTAGCATAAAGTAAAGCCATTTCTTTTTGGAAACATTTTTGATGCTTTCTTAGAAAACGTATATTTTATACTAGACTTTTAGCTGAAGCTATCAGTTCCCTGCACAGGCATTTGTCTGTTATTACAGATGGGGAAAATGTAGCAGAGATGGAGCTGCTTAGAAGGACAGCAGTCAAGTGAATGATTTAGGATTCTGAATTACAGTGCTCTAGCCCCTTTCCCCCCTCTAACCAAGCGACTCCAATCCTTGGAATACAAAGGTTTTTTACTGTTGCAGTAAGAGGCATTCTTTCAGATCCCCCTGTACCACTGAGCTGCACAAGGAGATGGCTCAGAACCAGGCTGTGAGGCTGAGGAGAGGTTCCAGAGCCCCTTTATCAAGAGAGCACATGTCTACTGCCTGTTCAGGGGAGAGGCTGCTCTACACAAACTACTGAGGACATGGATGCCAGCTGAGCAGTCCCAACACCATCCAGCCAACAGTAGCTCTCTGCCACGTGCTATCAAATCCTCTGCAGTGGGTAATATACCCTGTTAATCTCTCTCCAAGTACCGGGGTCCTTTCACCCTTAATCTTTATAGGGTATCTTCTCTCTTTCCTTTTTCTAATTTAACTTAGTCTGATGTGGGAGATTACTGAGGTGTCTTGAATTAAGGGAACACACCAGAGTAACAAATCTGTTGCTCCAAACCACATACTAAAGACACAGCTGTCTTCTTCTGAAATCGTTCTAGTGTAGGAGAATCAAAATTTGAATCTAGAACTTAATATTATTTGTTTTTGAGAAGAAAGGTGCTATATGCTTTGCTTTTCCTTTACTTTGGGGACCTCAAGACCAGCCCAGATCTTGGGAGGTTACCAGAAAGCTCAGACATCATGACAATGAGCACACTGAGGCACTGACGTCCCTACCATGGCTTCCTGCATAAACAGCTCCCTCAGATCCAAGACACTGAATTCTCACTGACTCAGCCTCATAGCAGGCTGTGTTTTAACACCACTGCCCCCAATCCTGACCCCACTGCAATGAGCTCTGGCATTTCCTCACTGGATTCTGAGCACAGCTGTGCAAATGACAGATTTCCCTAGAACACCCATGGTTTGGAGTACCCTGGTGAGGGTGAATCACCTTGGGCTGAGCAAGAACCAAGTGCTAATCTCATGGTCTGGGTATGTGCTGTGCCCACTGGCTGTTGTGCAAAGCCCCCTGCTCAGAACCCCTGCTTCTGGATCAAACAGGGGAAGGGGGGAACAGCCTGTTCTCAGAGCTCACCACTACCCACTGATCTCTGGACAGCTCACCCAGAATTCATGGAGGAAATGTCAATCTTTCCCTTAGTGCCAGCAGCATTAATGTGGTCTTTGTTCAGTATGTGCTATAACCTCTGCAGCTCGTTACTGCTTCAAAACAAGGCCCTTGCTGCCTGATCCTGTGTGCACCACAGCTCACTCCCTTGAGCCACTCAGGAACACACAAAATCACTGGGCAAGTTCTATATTTGGGGTGTCCAGGGAGCAGGGCTCCACTGGAACACCCAGCAGAGAGCTACACCAGTGCCAGCCACAAGAGATGTGCCTTGCTGCTGCCACTCAGGGGAATGTTGCCCCTCACTGACTGAATGGACAGCATGAGAGCTCTTGGAGAAGAGCCGGAACCATGATATTTTCAAAATAATTTCATTTTTGTCACTTTTCTTTCTTACTCTATGGAGAAAACAAATTCCACTGAGAAACTTTGAGAACTGCCTCCAGACTATGTATTCCAGCAGTCATATTTCTTAGGCCAAGCTTATATCAAGGATGCAACCACCAGAGAAAGAGATCAGTAGGGGTGGCTTCTATTCAGATTAGGGACTTCCTTAGCCTGACCAGGTACATCACAAGGGATAACACAGATGTGATGAAGACAACACATTAACACAGGGCAGTTTTAAAGTTAATCTGATATGAAGAAGGTGTTTAAATTCTTCTTTCTTCTCTAGACAGGTAAAGACATTATACCTTTATATCTATCTGTGCCTATATATACCTATGCCTATCCATCCATCCATATTCACGTTCAGCTTTAATTTTTCACTGGGATACCAGTTACAGCAGCAAAAGGAAATTTACCAAATGTATCAAACCTCTTAGGCAGCCACCTATATAAGCCCTTTGTAACACACATGCAGATATTTACATTCCAGGCTCTACAATAGCCACTTTATGGTTTTAAGTGCATATTTCTTACAGACAAAGAAATCTGAGGTTGTCAGTTATTACATTCATGTTACCTGAACATCTTGCATTTTAGTAAAGTTTCCATGCACAAGCAATATTAACATCTGTTTCAAGGATCTCTGCTGGAATTGTAGCTTCACACAGCCAAATTGCCTAGGCTTCCACCAGGGAAATGGCTATTTATTTTATGCAGCCATCTGGGCTCTAAATACTATGTTTTGTCATTTGTGGTCTTGTTTTCCAGGGTTTCTTATATGAAATTTGATTTCTTCATAACTTATTTCTTCTGTAAATGACATTTTTATAGTAATCAAACTTCTGAATGAATGTTTCATTAGAGACTTACAACATCAGTGTCAATTCATAAATATTTTGGATTGAGAGCCAAACCCTAATTGCAGCAGCTTTGATGGTCTACATTTTATTTTCCTGTGGAATCATATGTAAATATAATCTTTACAAGCCTGTCTCCCAGTTAGATGAAGGGCATATGTTGTTGCAGAATTTAATACTTCAGGATGATACTGGTCAAGTCACTGGAACATAGACCCTTGTGGTCTCAGAGCCCAGACCCCATCATTTTAAACAAAGGAGCATTTTTTAAAAAAAAAAAAAACAGCACAAATAGGTTGTCACAAACCTTTATCTACCACGTATTATTTTGGCTTGGATTATGATAGAAATACAAATACTTCTTCCTCACCTCATATCATACCTTTCAGATGTCTTTTTAATAGGTTTTAGTACCAAGTCACAATTGTGAAAGTACCAGGTGTCCTGGAAAGCCATTTAGAGGATTGGTAAGAAGCCCTGGAGTAGAGGAGGACTGCTGACTTTCCCAATCACTGCTTGCTGCAGTCACAAACTGGTTTGTGTTCTGCCACAGAGCTCACTGACTGACACAAGGGGACCAAGAGCAGGACTCCAAGCCCCGTCAGATCTGCTCACTGCTCTCTAGCTCTACAACAAACACTGTTTTTAGCCATGACAGAGCTCTCTGTAAGGCAGGCTGGATGCTCCACCCTTCCACACAAGCAAGCCAAGAGCTCTCTCCTGCACAAGAGCCAATCCAACAGCAGCTCTCCTGCAGGCCAGGTACTCCTCTTCCCTGGACACCTCCTCCACTAGGCAGGATTCTCTCACTCTTCCCACCAAGGGTTAATTTCCTTCTCTCTGTGGCTTACTCTGTCTAGGAGGCCACACAAACCAGCTGCCACTAATCAAGCTGCCCTTTCCTCTCTGTGAAAGGGATAAAGCAGGCACCAAGCTACACCAAAAGGAAAAAAGCCACAGTGAAGTGGCTAAGCCAAGCAATACAAGCTCATTTCGTTTACTCTCCACCCCCCCCAGTCTAATCATTGAGCAAAAGAACCAGCTATAGTCTCACTGCTGGGACCACAGCCCCTTCCCCATGTCAGCTCCAGTCACCCAACAGGTCCCCTCTGGCTCCCCCACACCCACAGTCAGACCAGGTTTCCTCACCAGCTCGACCCCAGGGTTCCCACAGCAGAGCCTCAGATGCTTGTTCCATAAAGCAATTTATTCACAGTGCAATAACACAGGAACAGCTCACCCTGAGCTACCTGCACTAAATGCATTCCTCAACACAATCACCTTTTATTATTTGTCTCACCTTACCCTCCCTACACAATCCATGCTGTTTCTGCTCTCTTACCTTGTTCTTTGCCTTCTTTTCACCCACATACAGTGGCCTAATCATCAGCTTCAGCATCTTCACCTGGATTGTAATCAGCTTCATCATCTTTACCTGGATTGTAATCAGCTTTATCATCTTCACCTGGATCAGTCAGTAAATGGCTGCTGGCAAACACCTTCCAGGCAGAAATCTCAATCTCTTTCTCTAGACTGTTTCTTAAAACCTCTTCTTTCAAGAATACTTTTATATAACATCCTTTTATATAACAAAGCTTCAAAGACAAGGAGGAGCCCCTCACAAAGCCAGAGAAATCTACTAATAGTAGGTTTTACCTACACTGCTGCCCACAGGTACATAGCATTTGTAAGGACACAATCAAATCTGAAACCCTTTCCAGCTGGTGGTTTGAATGAATAAAGAAATAATTACTCTTTCCTCTGAGGCCAAGTTCAGAACTGTCTCCTTGCTCACCAGCAGTAAATATGAGTAAAACGGGTCTAGGGAGCTTTGACCCTTTTTGTCTGTAGAGGAAGCTCTACCTCCCTCCAGTTTAGCCTGTGACACAAACCACTGGCCTGAGTACCTTTATTTCCCTGGAGCCACCGAGCCCAGGAAGTGACAGCTGGGAGGAGGCCAATGTAGGGTCATGATCTAGTTCACACCCTGGAAGACAATTACCAGCCAGGTGTGGATGTGAAGGGCACAGGTTGGAGGGATTTTGATGCCTGCCAGCATGAGACCTGGCTCAGGCATGTGCCATTCCCATAAACTGGGGAGCATGGACAAATTTTCCCTAAAATAAAAATGTGGAGAAACAAATTATGAGATTCTGCAGCTGACTGCATATGGAACTGCAGGGCAGGACTAGATAACACCTTCCCTACTCTGTAATGATGAGTAACCCCAAATTTCATTACAGATTACAGGGGATTACTAAAGCAGTCTGACTACATGATGTACTAAGAATAATTATGATCTACCCATCTTGGTCATAGTAGTCATTAAGCTGCTATATCTGTAACAGGCTTAATAACAAGGTGAAGAGTGAATGGGAGAGAAAAAGTCATTTCCTTGTCTCATTGGTCATTGTTCCCTATATGTCTATGATGTCTATGTGGGGGCAACTGAACAGGGAGGGAGAATTCCAGCACAGAAGACTATATTTAAATAAGAGAAAGTGAGTGTCCTTGTACTACACTAATGCAATGGTCTCCTAAGTGGGGTGCATGCCCTCAAGGGGTACACAAGACAATGCGCTGGAAGGAAGAAGATGATTTTTACACCACTAAATTGAAAAGAAAATAAACCCCCCATGTTTATTTCATTTTTATCTCCTCCTTTTTAAATGTTGTGTGTGTGTTTTATAAGGTATATAATACATTTATAATTTACAGGGTATGGCAGTGCAGATAAATGCTCAAAAGCATTTTCCTAATGGGGCACATGATCAAAAAGTTTGGAAACCCAAGGGACTGGTTTTGCAGGTAGCACCAGATCAGCTCTAAAACTAGAAGTAGTGCTGAAACAGCAAAACAGCTGGGGCAGGTAAGGGTCAGGGGAGCTGCACTACTCACAATCCTTGAGCTAGGACCTGAGCATCCTGCTCTGAACATCAGCCCGTGACGAGATCACAGTAAAGTGGAAAATCCTCTGGATGGTAAAGATAGAATCACAAAACAAGGAAAATTCAGTTACTTGTTAATGCTTCTTGCTCCTGTTCCAAATAATTCCATAAATGTGAGGTTCATGCTGTAAGAACTCTAAATGAACCGCAGTATTTTCTGCAGACTTTCCTAACTCAAACATGTCATTCAGTATGGGCTGTATGCTTCTTATTAACAGCATTAAGCAAATAGAAAAGTGATTGTTCTAAGAAAAAAAGTTTGTTGAAGTATAAGAATATGAAAATTGCTGCAGTGGGTAACAATAATTCCTTAGGATTTAGCTTGACATTCTTAACAGTATATATTACTTAACTGACAGATCATAACAGCTAATTTATAGCTATTAGGTCTATTGCATAAATATGTGGTCAAGGGCACTTTAATATACACCACTGTTACTTCAGACCATAACAGCTGCTCTGGAGCTGTCAGCCTACTTTGTCGCAATCTATTTTAATCTAAAAATTAAAAAATAAAAAAATTCCTAATTACTTTGTAGTTGCTAATGCACAATTTAGGCTGATTGTTTAGTGCCATAGCTGAGCATTGTTTGAGCAGGGGAGGTGAAATACTATGAAGAAGAGGTATCACTACCATCAGACAAATCACAGGGGACTCTGAGTTAATAACAGAGATGCCTGCCATGTGTTTACAGAGGACAAACAACAAGAAAAGAGAGGATGTCAGACAGATTATTTCTTTGTTTAACTCTGTACTCTGCTACTTTAAAAACCTAAGAGGAGCCATTAAAGCTATGTTTATCATTAAAAAGCAATATCTGCTTGCTACCCCACTTCCAAGCCCAACTCCGTGCTGCCAGCCAGCTGGAAAAGCTCTGCTGGGAGAGGGGTGCAGCCCAGCTCCTCCAGTGGAGCAACACTCTTGGATGTCACTGGCACAGCGAGAGCTTCCAGCAGAGCAATTCAGTGGAAAGAGCAGTGCCACCTTTCCTGTCTTCTGGCCATTTGGCACATTACATTCCTGCCCTGACCACAAGCATGGACAAGTGGTTGAGAAGGTCAGAGAGGCACCCGGCCTCAGAGATAAGAAACGTAGGGGTTCAGACGCTTTTAAGCACACACAAAGGCCAATAAAAATGCTCAGAAAACCCAGCTCTCTGTACCAGTCTCTGCTCAGAATGTGATTCTCTATAATCATGTCATTCAAAGAGACTTTTGCTAAGTACTGAGGGAAAAGTGGCATCCTTTGGTGAGGGGAGGAAAATGCCTGTTGCTGCAAGCTATCCATCATCTTCAACAAGTCCGAGATGTACTAAAGCTCCCTAAATTTCTATTCCCAACAGAGCAGGATAAGTTCAGTGTTTTCTTGACAGGCAGTCCACCCATGTATAAATCTACTTCCCAATACAGTTTTGGAGGCATTCACCTGCCTGGTAGGTTGGATAATAAATAAATGTCCATCATGTCTTCATCTGAGAAAGATTTTCTTCTTGCTGCTTTTTCCTTTTTTTTTTTTCCTTGCACATTTGGGGAAACAATCCTCACACCCCCCACTCCCCCCTCCACCCCCAACCAGGAAATAGTCATTTTGAGGCAAGACCTTAAAATTGATGATTTTGAAAGTTTTCCCTATTGCCATGCTGTTCTGCTCCTGCATTCCTGTGGTGCCAACAGATGAAGTTGTAAGCCTGTTCGCCTCCCTGCATCTAATCCTGATACTACTCAGCAGCAGGGAAGGTGGGCAAATGTTCACTAGCAGTTGTTGGCAAAGAAACACAGCAGGATTTAAACTGGATGATGCCACTGCATGTGTAAAACAACCATTTGAGCAAATGCTGCTATAGCAGCATCTTTAAGCAGTAAAACAGAATTTGCTGTTAACCTTTTGTTTTCTAGCTAGCTGTGCTGATGAGTTATGATTAATTGTAGTTGTGTTTACAAAAAAACTTCAAAATGAATAACCAATCAAGCTTTTAGATAAAAAGATAAGATAAAAGCTTGTAGCAGTTGCTGTGACAGACTTTTAGTGTGCTTATATATAACTAAAATAAATTTCAAAAGGAAAATGTGAGTAACATTCTGTTGCACTCTGGTGAAGGGCTCCATGTCATTTTTCACAAGGTCATTTTCCCCATGAACTTCCTTCTCTTCCTTTCCAGTTTGCACAGCCTGGTCTTTAGCTGATGTGCCCTAACCCCAGATTTTTCATGGTTTAAACAAACCCATATTATGACATTCTAGGACTGTTCTGGATGAGGATCACCACAACAGCAATATGCCATGCTTATGCACTATTCAAAAGCTTGAGCTGGGCCACTTACTCTGACATCAAAACAATGGGTAAGGAGCACCCCAATTACTGCTTTGGCCCAGGCTCTTAAGATTCCTTGCTTCTGATAATTCTTCATAGAGACCATAAGAGCTCCTTCCTTCAAACTGAGCTCTGCTATTATTTAAAGCTATCACTTTGGTATCAGGGAAATAAAAGTTGAAATATCAGCTGTCAATGCACCCAATGTTAGGAACAGGAATGAACTTTTCCTTGAAGATGATGGGAAAAGACACATCACACAGCCAACCACAATGACCTATTGCAGGTCATAAGGCCATGTTTAATTGAAGAAATTGCTTTCTGGAAATGCTGCTGCCTACCTGGGGCATTTAACTGAAGCAGGGCTTTCCCATTAGGAAATGTATGCAAGAGCATTTTATACCTGTGTATTATCCCCTGGATCTCCCAGCTGTGCCCTAAGTCCTAAGCACAGATTCTGTCCTTTCTGTTTCCATCCCATATTTGCCACACACATCTTGTGTGGTAGTGCTGGACCAATTACCTTGAATATGAAAATGTTTAAAGCTTGGAGAGCCAGTAAAACCCTGAAGAGGGGCCTGGGCAAGAGCACCCTGCTAATGGCAGACCCAGACCTGCATTAGAAGATTCCTTTTCTAAAGGAAAGTTGTTTTAATCCTTTCATTTTGACTCAGCTGGTGACCCACACTAGGTGGAATATTGAACAGCTGTAGCCTAACAGAGTGAAAAATCACCCCCTTGGAAAGCAGAAGATGGATCCAGCAGGACCAGAGCATCTGTACCACACTCCCTTGTGGAGGGAGCTCCCTGTGGAATTGCCATTCTCCTTCCCACACTGCCTGGATGTCAGCTGGCACAGCCAAACCTCCAGAGCCACCAGGACAGAGGTGGTGGCTGACGCTACAGAGAAACAGATGCTGCAGGGTGAAGCTCTGTTGCACTTACCTGGACACAGAACAAAACACACACATGTGCTCAGAGGCTTATCCGCTGGGATGGGAGATGCACACAGGACAGTGAATTCTGTGAGGAAGCAGTGCAGAAAGAAATGTGGCTTTGGTGAAGGGACTTGGAGGCAGTGCAGTGAAACTCAGAAGGCTAAAGCAGTACAGCTGTGGACAGTTTTCCCCTTTCATCTGGCAGAAACCATTTTTTCCCAGTGCTTTGTTAGAACAAAAAAGTTTTGGAGCACAGACACCAGAAGCAAAATTGAATTAGACAGAATCAGTTGCTCCACTGGGACCTTACAGGAGAAGATAAAACACCTTTTCCAGGGATGCCTTTACACTTCATTTTAGCTGTGCATCCAAGCCTAGGTCAGCAAGATCATAGCAACCAAAACATTTAAAAATTACATCCCTTACATGGAAATAAGCTGGGAAAATATTTATTGAGTAATGAAGTTCATTATTCTCCTTTACCTGCACCACCTGGCATTGCATGGAACTCAGCTGCGTAAAATAGGCCTCAGAACTGAACTTCAAGTCTTCAAAAATACAAGTTCCCCAGTCAAAGAGATTTTGCCTAAATACAATTCTGTATTTGGCCTTGGATTTTTGAGCTTTACAGTTCAAACCTATTCTCTCATTCCACTGTATTTGTTCTTTAAGTTCAATTCTCATGACTTTGAAAGCTTTCTAAAGGTCAGAAGAGAGAAGTACCAGATATTGCCACAATCACCCACAATGTAATGCAGCCATTTCATACTGCTTTAAAGCTTTCAAAAAATCACGGAGACTTTTCATCTCAGGGAGCATGGCTGGAGGTGTGGGTCAGGTTTCAGAGGGAGCAGAAAGTCAGCCAAATCCTTTGCCATTAGATGTGGTGCAGGCTCTGGGTGATGTGATGAAAGGGCTGTCCTGCTCTTAGAGCCCTGTCACAGCTCCCACCTCTGGAGCAGCAGCCACTCCTGGGCACAGCTATCAAGCATCAGGCCAAGTTGTTTAGCCCCGTATTTATTTAATCTTTGTGAAGATAAAGAAGGATGTTCCACTGAGAGCTCTTTTGTTTCACTCTCTATCAGTTCAATAGGAAAGAGAGCAGGGCTAAAGCCACAAGCAATGGTTTGTATATCTTGTAAGTCTCCTAAAGCCTTGTCATCATATGCTGTATTATGTTGTCTTTTTTACTGAGTGACCATTGCTCTATTGTACACCATCTGCCTTTTTGTGACTTGATGAACCACATTGTAAAAGGCAGAAATCAATAAAGTTCTCCAGAACCAAAAACCTTGGCGGGAAAAATGTTTTCCTGCAGCACCATCTTGTGGTCCCTGATTTTAGTACTGGAGAGGTCCCTCCCCTCTCCCTGGGCCGGGAAGGTTTTTCTGCAGACTTGGGAACCACACCCAGCTTTCAGCAGCTCCCTTTCTAGCCGCAGAGGTACTGTGAGGAGCTTGGCAAAAATGATTGTGCCCTCTTGTAGCTAAATTGGACCCTCATCGAGTTCTTGGAAGGGATAGAAGGGACAAAGGAAAATTGAATTTGGCTTGATATACATGATACAATCAGCAGCCTAGGCACTGGGGAAAGGACATGTTTCAGTTAGATGTGAGGTAACCCCATGCTGAAATTATTCTGTAATATGCTTAGGTCCAGGAGCACAAAAACAAGCAAACAAAAACATTTTATGCAAGGGATCTGAATATTCAGTGTAAGCAGGCAGCCGGTCAGCTGATCAGAGCATCCACCTTTCTGTGACATTGTCCATTGTCAGTACAGTTTGCATCACACACAGGCCTGTGAATAAATATCTGTGCTTTGACCCTAAGGTGGCAATCTTGACCTTCAACAGTAATGAAATAGCTATTAGGATATCTTATGCACAAAGAGCAGTTATTTAAGTAATACCCATGGCTTGAAAGCTATTAATTCAATGCACTGTCAAGCTAATAGAGAAATTGAAATGTAAAATCAGAACTTTTGTCTTCTCTGAGTGAAAAGCAAAGCTTCCAGCTTTTTAGAACACCTTTACAGCAAAGCTGCAGCATGGAAAAGGACGGGTCCCACGTTTGTGCACTGTGCTCTGGACTGCTGTCCCACTAAGGGGAACACAACCCTGCCTGTAGCTTTTTCATCCCACCTCCTCCTCTAACAGAACATTTGGCTTATGCTCCTCTTGTTCTGGCGCTGCCAGACGCAGTTACTGCAGATGCACTGACTGCTCACCCTCAGATACAGTTGTTTTATCAGCGATTCCCTTTATCAGGATGTTATGTGACATTGAAACCAGTTGTGCTGCCATTGACAAGGAAACTGGAGGAATTTATTGCCCTTCAAATCAGAATCATGAATAGCCACGTGAAAGCCTAACTTCCTGAGGAGCACAACTCACTCTCCATAATCACCAGCCATGAGCATTTCTCTGGTTTGTCACGTGCACAGTTCAGCTGTGACAGTGCCTCAAAATTCATGCAGCGGGAAACATTTTTTTTTCTTTGTCAAGGTGTCTATATATGTACTTTACCTTCCATAAAAATAATATCAAAAAAGAGCAAATACACATCAGATTTAGAAAGCAAACATTGCTCTATTCAGTTTCCATTGTTCTGTTGCTCCACATTAGAAAGACTGTAATACTTTTGCTTGCAAAATTTTAACAAATCATCTGCAACACAATACTTCTGGCAATGGTTGCAATGTCAGCCTTTAAACTCCTGCACAGAGTTACGTCTGCTCATCAGCAAGCACTCCAACACCTTCACGAGATCACCCATATGCATATTCCACCCACACTTGGATTTTAAGTGATCCCTTTTTTAGGACTTGGGAAACCAAGAAAAATGTTTTAAACAGGGAATTCTGAACATACAGAGTTTCAAAGAATCACTCATAATATTTACTCTCCAGCTTAGGACCAAAGCTCCATTCCTGCCAGTTGTAGCTCTTGGAAATTCTGCTGCATGGACTTCACAGCCCCAAAGAAATATGACAAGTGATTGTGTTATTATGGGTGATATTGACTTCCACTGGCATTCTTTCAGGTGCTCACTCTGCACTCAGCTGTCAAAAAGTGTTACACATTTGTTTCTTTTATTTTTGTTACACTACAGAGAAATGGAAAGAAATTGCATTTTGGAATCACCTACTTCAGGGGACAGGTCATGCTAGGATCAAAAACAGTTGTTTGGTGCAGCAATACCCAGCAGAGAGAACAACTCCAGAGACAACACTGTCACAGTTTCCTTGAGTACTCTATATTTTTGCCAAGCATATCTTTAAAGCCATTGCCCAAGAACAGATTTCCCAAATCCTCTGTAGCCTGGTAAAATATTAGCTGTTCTCCTCAGCAAGAGTAGCACCACAGTGCTACGGGGCCATGCAATATGGAACCAGAGCAAGCTTCCTCTCAATACCAATTTAATGAGAGACAACACTCCCTTAATCGTTTTGTAAGGCTGATCCCTAAGTTGAGATGGACACATAACTGCTATCCTTACATCCCTCCAGGCATGCTACTGTATGAAAAGAACCCTGACTTCACTATTCAGGGGTTTAATTTAATGAGAGACAACACTCCCTTAATGGTTTTGTAAGGCTGGTCCCTAAGCTGAGATGGACACAAAACTGCTATCCTTACATCCCTCCACAGGCATGCTACTGCATGAAAAGAACCCTGACTTCACTACTCAGGGGTTGCCACGAGCAGTTTGCCTTCCAGTGTTACCAGGGTTTTTTTTGTACAGGAGGTATGGAATGAGTGTAAGAAACTGGAATGAAAAAAACTTTTATTGTAAAATCAATAGTATTATCAAGGGTTAACAACTTTCTATTACTTCAAAGCTAAAATAAACAGTGTCCTTTTCCAGAGATAGCCAAATAATCCTGGTGTCTTCTGCTTGATCTTCAGGATCAGGTGGATGTTCCTATACACCAAAGGGAGAAAAAAAAATCCCAAACATGAGTGTGACTTGATTTAGGGACACCTTTACATTTCTGCCAAATCAATACTCTCCCTGAAATATTTCTTTATTGTCTAATGACCTCCCTAACACTTTATTATTTCATGTGACCTTTAGTAGGCTGTAGCTTATCATGGCCACATGAAGTAAATAGCATTTCATTCTCAGATTACATTTATTTCAGTAGTCAATTGCTCTTCAGCATTGAGGAAGTATGGCAAGAATGCCAAGGTGTGGAGCTATGGGAATGCCTCAGCTGCAAACCACCCCTATCCATATGGAAAGAAAGGCTCTTCAGTGCCTCTAAATGGATCTGCCTCTCCTGAAAGCAGCAAGCTCATTGCGTTTCCACTTTCTCATGCTACAATTTGCACATGAAATAAGGCACACTGAAGTGGCACCGGGCTTCAACCTCAGCCTGTCCACGGCTCCACTGGCAGCTGGCAGCTCAGCACAGCAACCAAATTCTTGCAAACTCATTACCTCTGCCACAACAGGAACTGGAGGTGATCCCTGACGATGCCTTTGGACAATTCTACTGCACTGGCAGGCAGCAGGGATTTGGTAGTGGATATCTTTAGTATTCTACTCAACAGAACAACCCTAAACTTAGAACAAGAAAATACCCCAAAGTTAGTTTACCTTCTTATTTTGTCCTTTTGGCTCTTTAGGTCAGTCCAGCAAGTGGCGATGAATCTCTTCATCATGACTCTTTTTATCACCAGCTCTTTTTTCCCGTGCAATTTTCTGTACTTCTTTGCTTATCTTTTGTAAAGGATTGATACATGGACTGCAACATATTAAAACAGCTGAAACTGGTTGATTTCCAAAGTAGGAATTTAGAGAAGATCACCTAGACTTCAGCCATGAAACCCTACCTCCAGTGAAAAAAACTCAAAAAGCAATAAGTTGATTTCAGGGGCCATCGTAAGATTCATCACCAGAAGAAAGATTAAGGTGATTTCTTACATTTTCTTCATGAATTTCACCTTTTGATTCATACAGAAACACAGAATCATTCAGGACAGAAAATGCCTTTAAGATCATCAGTCCCAGCCATTAACCCAACACTGCCCGGTCCACACGAGGCACACACAGGCCTGGCACACTCCTTGCTGCCCAGCTCTCCCCGAGAGAGGAATTCCTGCACAGGGCTGCTTGTCTCATCCCCACAGGCAAGGATGGGGAGACAATGCAACCACGACCAGAAATTTCCCCAGTAACAAATTAACAAAATTATGCTGGCTCCTTTACCACAGCTGTACTGGGGATTGGGCAGGAACGAAGACTTTTCTATTCAATTTTTTAAATCTACACGGTATTATTCAAAAGTAGGGCTATTTAAGTGCACCTGCATTTTTCTAGCCTTTAGTGTTTTAACCTACCTGTCCTTGCATGTGGATCTTAAAAAAGACTAACAAAGTGAGAGGAGTAAGATAGGCTGGCACAGTTATGGACATAGCAAAGCCATCAGAGCACAGCTCTAGACAGGAAATACTGTGCTGAGAGCACACAAGGGAAATTGCCAATTGGCAGGGAACAGATGTGTAGATTCTGCTTCCTGCATGAAAAACACCATGGGAAGGAGGCAGACACACAGCTCTTCCATGGGGATGTGGAAAGTAACAAAGCCTCACTGGCTTGGGAAATTAGATCAACTAGAATTGATCAAGTGTGCAAGGAGAGGAGTACTCAGCTCCCTCTCTCAATATTACAGGAATTTCATGTTCCTACATTTTCTTTGTCTGGCCATGGTGTAGAAACCATGCAATTTACTCTAGAAGAGGCACAGTGGAGTTAAACCATGGTATAGAAACCATGCAATTTACTCTAGAAGAGGCACGGTGGAGTTAAACAATTATCCCAAATTTCATCAGCAAAAGTCCTCTTATTTTTTCAATAACTCTAGAGAACAGGTTTTACTTTTGTGCACACCAGTTGCATTACAGATTTGGCATTGTGCATAGGAATCTCTCAACAATGACTGTATAATGCTGAAAACAAAATAATTTCTATCCAGAGAGGTTTCTGGCTTCTTAAAGGAATGTTTCTCAAAGCTCTATCAACTGTCTCTAAAATTGGTAAAACTCAAAGTTACAGTGTGATAGGATTGCACCCTTCCTCAAACTTAAATATATGATGTTGGAAATTTAAACCATTTAGCGTCTGGTTTTTTACTGCATTAAAAAACAAAGCAAAAAACCAAGTCAGCAGAAGAGCAAAATTCCTAGCTTCACTGGCTATGAAAAAACACAGAAATTATCATTTAAACATTAATGTGAATTCTCCCAAAATGAACACATATTAATTCATTTTCCAGAGAATTTATGATAATTTCATGTTGATTCTTTGCCTCCTGCTTTCAGAGTCACTGATGACTCAGTGCAGCTATCTGTATGCTGAGCATCAGCTGTTGAGCACAGTGTAAGATGTAATGTGGAGATTTTCACAGCAGGTTTTGTCAAAATGTGGAACTCCACAGCAAACAGCCATCTGCCAAGCAGCCTCATTAGTAAAGTCTATGTGTGTGTGCATACGTGCACGTATATGATCCCACACAGACTACTATATCTTAGAAGACCAAAAGTTTAACACTTGGAGGAAAAAATCTTCACTTAAAAAGACAGTTCTGTCACATTAACCAAGTTGTAGCACCAGCCATTCAATATGAACTACTGCCTCAGCAGAATAAAGCATAGTTATGTTAATTCATTAATCATCAGTTTAATGACCTTGATGTTGTGGAGTTTACATTTTCCCTGCATCCTGGGAACACATACACATGCTGAAACACTTCACAGTATCAGACACTAAACTGCTTGCAGAGAACTTGCAGGCCCTATACATTAAAAACCCCATTCTGCATGTTAGTAACAGTAGAGATAATTAATTCCCAACTCACAGCCCCTGTCTCTCACTCTACTCAGGCCTCATACTTTGTTCTTCCCTTCCTTGTCTTGCTGCATAACTCCAGGTCTGTCCTGGAGGGAGTCTGCTTTTGTGTTCTTTGTGCAACTTCCCAAGTAAGTGAAGTAAGATTAAGTCCAAGTCTTTTATATCCAGGTCTTTAGAAAGAGTACTGGGGTATTAAATAAACTTTTTTTCTTTAAGCCAAATTGATTCTCTGTTTTATGTAGCTTCAAAATAGAAGGACTCATCTTTTATGTTTGAACATCAGTTTCTTGCCCTTTCCCCCTCCAATCTTTTCTCCCCTCACCTAGTTAAAAGATGTCAGTGTTCCATATTTTCACATTTAGAGACAGTACATCATAAATTAGGTCTGGTCATGTGCTAACACTTACCTTCTCTGCAAAAGGGCACAGCAACAGAATGGCAGAAATCCCAGAATCAAAAATCCTCCTCCGGTGAGCAAAACCACTCGAATGGCCAGCTGCACATCTGCAGAGCCAGCAGAAGTTTGCATTAGTTCTGAACAATTCTGATACAGACACTGAGGCTCAGGTGGCAGAATCAGCCTCCGAGACAGACACCTTTGCTGGCATGAAGTCACAGCCACGCTGCCACTTAGCTCAGACAGATGTTTCATCAGCAAAGCTCTGACTGTACTCACACCTTAAAACACACCCACACCTAAAGACTTTAGTAAATGCCAAGGAAAACTGCCATCTCTCAGATGAATTTAAAGTTGGACTCACTGATCACATTTCTAACCTAAATGATTCTATGATTCAGCAGCACAATGGCAAAAAATTAAGTGTTAGGAATGAGCTCAAATGAGAAAGAACTGGTCTCAAATTTCACTTGAGTTCGAAAAGCACAAGTGTTTGTTTAGTTTCAGAGGCAACCACGGTTTGGGTGAGCCCAGGGCATGGGGCACAGTTGAGTGGGGGAATAAATAATAGTTAAAAAACTCAATCAAAGTCCCCTAGAAGCTGCTTTAAGAATGGAGACAAAAATCTTTGAAATGAATTCCATTCATCTACTTCAGTTCATAACTTTTGTAGCATTTTCTTAAGACCTCATTTAATTCCCAGTGAAATTCAAGGCAAACCTCCCAACAAGAGGAACCATTCAGTATGCAGCCTGTGACCAGCTGACAAACACAACTGCCATGGGTCTAATATCTGCTAAGTGCTTCTGTTTTGTCAACAGATTGCTACAAGGCAAACAGTAAGTGTTTGCATTTTCTTTGGACATATGCTGTACATCCAGGAGCATTCAAGGAGCTCATTAATCTATGAACAAATAATTCTGAAAAATAGTCAGCCCTTGATATTGATGTTTAAACAATAAAAGCTAACTGGAATGGGGAATCAAGCAGTCACAGCTGAATAAGCATATTTAATTTTAAAATTTTCTTCAGTAGGTATCTTAAAAATGAGCAGAGGAGCTATAATTTTCACTGTATAACCTTTCTTCTTGCTGTAATGAAGTGGTTTTTATACAAAATATAAAAGCCCAAGCTGGGACTGAGTATTATTAAAACCTTTAATTTCTGTCACATGCCCCTAACTAACAAGCAGATTCTGATGGCATCACACTGGATAATACTTTCTTCAATCAAAAATTATCTAACTGGTAGTAAACTACAGCTGCCCCAGCACTGCAATGTGGAGCTGCTCAAGCACAAGAAAAAATTCAAAGTCTTATTTTGACCTCAGCTTGCTCCTGAAGAAACACAAAAAAGAGAAAGTGAATTCATGTTAGCTGACCTTGGGGTTTCATATCTGTGTTAAATCAGCTCATCCTAAAAACTGGGATAGCACCTCTGAAATCAGTGGAGGTGTACTGAATTATACCAGGAAGAGTGAAATCATTAATTTCTAGATTATGGTTTCTTTTTACTAACTTATTATCCATGTTTGGCAAGATTGCTTGTGTCTGAAAACTCTTCCTACATTGTTGGCTGTTTGTCCTTGGACAAATTAAAAATCTGACTGGACACAGCCCCTGGGAAACCCACTGTAGCTAATGCTGGTAGAGCATTACATGAGAGCATAATATGTTGTGAGAGGTCCCTTCCACGCTCAATAATTCTGTCTACAATAAAACACCTCGAAATTATTTGCTTTTTTTCAGTTTATTGAAGCAGCCTCCATGAAAAGCAACAACTGTTTCTAGAAAGCTATACAAACAGGAAAAATGTATGATAAAAATTAATTAAATTTGATACAACCCTTTCAGTAGAGCAAAGACAACTATGGAGTTATAAGCAAAGATAGGATTTACAGAAAGAGATTTTTGCATTCATATGAGAAAAAAAGTCATGCCCAGCAAGCTGATGCTCAAAGGAAAAAAAGGAGGTAAAATGTAATGTTAAGGCTGAAATTGGATAATGCAGACCCACAGACATTTTGGTTGTAAGAGACTTCTGCAGATCATGTAGATGAATCTTCCTCTTGAAGCAAGGCTACTACCAATAGGAGATCAAGTGACTTGTGTCTTGTTATATCCAAGTCTTGAAAACCTCTAAGGCTGGGGACTTCAACCCTTTTCTGGTAAACTTTTTTCCCCCCTAATTTCTGAGCTAAATTTCTTAAACATCAGTTAGTGGCAATTCCCACTTTTTAAATCATCTGATTTTTCCAGGAAGCATTCATTACTTCCATTTTAGTAACTTCCCTCCTAAACAGGCTTCAGTAGCTATTAAAAAAGCAATTAGCTTCCTCTTCATTTGTATGTAAAATACAAATCCAGTTCGTTCACTTTTCCTTCACTGCACCTTCATGGAGTCACTACTTTGGATTAACCCCCACTTTCAACAAAAAAGCCTTTACTTCATTCTTTGTAATGACATATGTGATTATATTTATTTGTATAGCACTTGCTCTTTGCTTGTACTGGGCTTGACAGCATCCAGTAAATTTTCTATTAATTAATTGTCTCCTTTATTAGTACAGATGAAGAAATACATGGAAACTTACAGTTACTTTAAAGAGAGGGGTGTCCTGGGAAGCCAAAGGGGCAAACAGCCACGAGAACTGTATTATTGTGTGGCCAGGAGCAGGGTTGGCTCTGAGGCAGCAGCCAGAGCAGCACACTCACCATCCCTCACGGGCATGTAGCACTGCTCCTCCTGGCCAATTTTGAAAGGACAGCAGTGAATTTTTGAGCATTCAGACATGTTCAGGCCTTCTACAGGACAAGGAGTGAAGAGTCGCTCATTGCTGAGGCGGCAAGCTTTAAAAAGAAAAAAAAACAAAACAATATTGGATAAGATGTCTATCCTGGGAGCAATGTGGAACAGAAGGAAGTCATCACTTTGGTGTCTCTACCATGTTTTGATTAATTAAATCTGCCAGAAAACAATATCATTGATGTTCATGTATGTTCTTTCCCAAAACCTAACCAATTTTTAAACAGAAATTAGCAAAAAAGCAAAATCATGTCATAGAAAATCTTCTGTAATTTGTTTTGTTTCTGTAAATCTAAACAAAGCTGAATCTAAATAACATTGTGACATTTTTTTGTACTTAGGTTTGTAAAGTAAGGTCTTCTGTAATTTGTTTTGTTTCTGTAAATCTAAACAAATCTAAATAACATTGTGACATTGTTTTGTACTTAGGTTTGTAAAGTAAGTGAAAAATACAAACTAAATTTTCTGACTGTTCTGTTTCTAATTAAAAACCAGCAGCAGAAATTAAAGGCTTTTTTTTTTTTTGAGGGACTATATTGCAACTAACCATCTCTGTTTGGCACTTATAATTTGTTTCTACAAGCAGCTGAAAATCAGCTGCGAGGAAAAACCCCCCACAACATCCAATACAGCTAATGAACAACACATTTAAGCAGTTTTTGAGATTTCCTATTTAATAGCAGATTTATTGATAATCATGAGATACTCTGTGGGAATGGTTTAAATGTGTAAGATAGTTATAAATAGTAGACGCCTCTGTATATTTAATTCCTATAAAACATCATATCTCATCCCTTATGTTACACAGCAGCTGCAAAGCATCATTTGGTTCCAACAACTCCCCCAGGACTGGCTGTATTGTCAGTCTCACATTTATCAGAGACATTACTGGTTGCCTAATTCAGTTTATTAAAGGGGGGATCAGGATCTTCACCAGTCCTCTGTGTTTACTTAGGCCTACATGTGAGCAATAAAGGTGGAGGCACAGGATATTAATGCAGAAACACACCAAGTGAAAAGTAGCATTTCTCCTTCTCCTTCGTATTTGTCTATGGTCTGGTTATGGAACCAGGCTGGCATTTTTTATATAGAACAAATCTTTTTTGTACTCATATTATTTTGCTTTTTGATATTAGCAAGTTAGCATTGGGATTTCCCATCTCAATTTTATGAAATAATGTAGTTCTTGTAATTTTACTTCAGCAGTCCAAAGGTGAGTGGATCAGTGTAATCTAACAGGCCTGAAGCTTTCCTTAGCTAGTAGAAGTGGGAGAGACACCAGTGTGGGACAAAATCCTTCTCTCATTTAGGCTGTGCCAAATTCTCTTTCTCTCTATGTGTACGTGGGAAGACTGGAAAGCTGGTCCAGGTGAGATACAACAAAGCTAGGCATGGTGGATCCTCTGCCAAACTTTCAGCATAAATTCAGCATTTCCAGCACAGTCACATCACTGGTGATGGAGGGTTTTGCAGGAGGGCAGCAATGCAAACAAATCCGTGATTGTCCCAAAGAGGCACTTGGCAATCCTATTTTCAAGAGTCTAGTGAGTTTTACAGTATTAGACTGAGGGTTTTAAACACATGAACTGCTGACAGATAGGGGAGGCAGGGTGGACTGGAAGTGAGGCAGAAGTGGGAAGGAAGAGAGAAACAATGCTGAGGGTGAAGTGGCACTTACTCATTGGACTGAAGAAGCTTAAGAAAGACACGAATACACCTTCCATTGTCATGTTAGGCTTGCTGGGTGCCTCGGCACTCTGCTCTGAACCAGGCTGAATCGGGGCTGCAAGAACTGAAAGTTCACAATGATTAGCTCATTACCATCAAAACTATCCGTAATTAATTAAAGCAATGACATTTTCATACTGATTATCACTCATTAGGAAGGCATTTACAGTCATCAGGAAACTGTGTCTACTGATGGCTAGCAAGGTTAAGCACAGATGTCTTTCTGTTGTATTCACTTACATTGCTTTAAATTGCTTCATGAACCACAATGAATAAAGAACTAAAGCTGTCAAATTTAAATTAAAGAATGCATTCAGGTGGAAATTGTCAAGGATAAAAATCCCTGCTGCTCACCTATGAGGTGCAGGTTGCATGAAAATGCTTTGCTGTATGTACAGTTATATTTCTCCTATGCACACAAGCAGAACTTCCAGCTTTTTAGACAAAGATCAGACCCCAGTTAAAACACAGAAACACGGTGAAAGGCACCTTTATCAGACATAATCAAACATGCATCTATCCCAGCTTCTTATTTCAGACAGTGACCTGCTGCAGTTGCACAGTAAAGAGCAAAACATCTCTAAATATAGAGGTACTGTTTACACAAAAGCTACCGATTTCATACTCTGGGACTTCCCAATCACCTTTCATTTTCACTATTCTAAAAAAAAATGGGATCAGTAAACCTTGCTGCCTCCCTGCACCTCTCTTTCATTACACCAAAAGTGCAAATCACAGTAGGACTCCACTGGCAATCAACCACTCCCCAATGAGGGGGAAAAAAGAGACGCAGTATTCCCACCTGCTTGCCTTTTTCCTCTCCATGAGAGAAACTTACACCATCACCACTTTAATAGCTTTCAGTGATGGAGTTTGCTGAAAGCCATTTCATGGTGTTAGAGTCCTTGTGACAGCAGTGAGATCACAGCCTAACCAAAAACTAAGGTATTGAACAACTTCAGTCTTTTGGATAATTCTTCAGCAAGAAGAATTATCCAAACAGCACGGGGAGCAGAAATTAGGGAATTGGGAAATCACTTGTCCTGGGGCACAACTTGCGTCTTCTGTACCATACAAAACTCCCTTGGGGTAAAAAAAGAACGGAGTAGAGGGAATTGAAGGTACTGTCACGACAGATAATCTGAAATTATTGTGTAACAGAAATGTGACCACTAAAGCTCACGCTGACAGTTATGTCATGGGGTCCCTCTCCCTGCTAGTAAACAAGAAAGAACAGAAAATTTTAAAGACTTTGTAATGATTTCACGGGAAGTTCATGAGATGAGCATCCAGTTTGTTAAGAATTATCTGAAAGCTGTGGCTGCCCCACACATGACTCTCTCATGTGAGGGGTAAAAGACACACAAGGCATTTACACAGGTTTAATGGCCACTGCTGTACTTACACACTTGTATCTGTGTGAGCTCACACCCACTCTGGAAGCCTTTTACAATGACACAGCAACTATCAGCCTCTCATCAAGAGCTGAAAAGACTCTGAGGTCTGGTTTCTCAATGCATTAAGAATCAAATGCAAAGATGTTTGGATGGATCCTTTAGACATGTCAATGAACCAAACTTAACTTCTGTTAGTGCAAATAATCTGATAAAAATCTAATTAATTTTGAGTCATCTGCTGTAATAAGCAAATACATCAATTCTCAACAGACTATAAGAACACCTTTAATTATATGCTGGAAAAAAAAGTTGAAGTGGGGAAAATAGAAGAATCTATAATTGGAGGGAAAAAAGAAAAATCTATTATCAGCTGTGAAATAAAAGCAAGTTGCACTGACAGGGATGAAACCAGCAGCATGTACTTCTTGTACAGATGCACAGAGGGAAATGGGAACTATAGTTGCAGGAAAAAATATATTTTGCTGTATTTAAGTCTTATAATGGATCAATCCAATCTGAAGCAATTGCTTGTAATATTTCTTAGTATTTTCCAATCATTCCCAAGACAAGAAAACCTGCTTGCTAGTAGAAGTACTTGCTGCTTCTTTGAGAATATTTTTGCCCTTGCAATACTCACGTGAGTGGATGCTACAAAGCAGGAACAGGACCATGAAGACCCACACCCCACGGGTGCCCAAGGGCAGCATTACTGCAATGAAACCAAGAGCAGTAATAGGTATAGGGCCCTGCATAAAACAAATTACTGATCTTAACTTCATATTTAGGGATTAGAGTAAACCTGACAGCTGATTGCTGCACAGAGCAGGACTGACTCTTTTGCAAGAAAGAGGCCAAATCCCATTGAAAATGTATGTGTATATATTGTCAAGGAATGATTTTGAAGAAATTTCTCGTCTGAAGGGAGTTTAAAGGAAGTAATTTTGTTAACAGAGACTAGCCAAAAAATTGTCTTTTTGAAGTGTCCCAGAGCTGGACACCAGGCACTTAAAACTATAATTTTTACTAAAAATTTTAATCTAAGCTCAATGAACAGAAACAAGAATGAAGAATGAATAATTTTTGAAAGCTTAAAACTAAATTCTAGTTTAGTTCGTTGAATTCTTCACTCTTTTCATAACTGGAGCATATGAAGAGCTTTGGATAGCATTTTTAAAAGGTGGCTCAAAATGGATTAGGGACAAAAATACTTCTAGAAATCCCCATGTGGTTCATAGTAATTTAACAGCAGGTTTAAGCTGAGTTTTGTACCTGCAAGCAGCTCATGACTGCTTTGACAGACTTTGCCTGTCCCTCCTGTTTTACCCTAAAAAGGGCTTTTTTCAATTATTACCACTTAGTTCTAAAGACAGCTTAATCCTAGGGACAATTTTTTAGTACTGGAGAGGGGAGAACCCTGTTTTCTGAAGTGCTGCACAGGGAAAAGACTGACTGCATTTCACGTGGATATTGCCCTTTGAAGGGTCAGCTCTTTCTGCACTCCTGCTCAGTGAGGAAAGCTTCCCTGCCCTTGGAAGTGCCTGTGCTAGAGAGGAACACACAAACATGTTCTATCCCATGGAGAAACTACTTTGGTCATGTGAAATTATTTCTTAAGAGGACAGGAATAATGTTTTCCAAGAGACTTATTAAAATTTAATACCATTCATGACAAATTGGGAAAACAAGGGAGAAGGAAAACAAGATAAAGAGAAAATTATTTTTCTTGCCATTACTTACTTTTTTTGCTGTCTCCTCCAGCCCTGCTTGAGCAGGGCATGAGCAGCTCCCCAGGGTGCAGCAACCACAGACTGGCCCCGACAACCGTGGAACCAAAGCACGTCACAGCCACCACCCCCAGCTCAGGTGCACGGAACAGGATGGAGCAACAGAGGGGCCAGAAAGAGCTCAGTGGGCTTTGGGAGAAATTGGCCCCTGCTGAGACTGTTGGAAAGCCTCTCAAGTCTTCTAATTCACCAAGTTAAAAACAAGTTCATGCTCTTACCAGTCACACTCTAGTGTACAACGCAGAAACATCACCTAATTGAGCAGACCAGGTAAAAGGTAAGAGATCAAAATACATTCCCCAAATCAAAAAGTTCAGTCAGAATGCTTAAATTAGAGCTTCTCACTATTCCATGAAAGGTGAATTAATTAGGTATTGCTTCACCAAATATCTGCACACTTGAAGGACAAATCTGACACACATCTTTCTTAGACTTGGAAAGCCAATCATGTCCTGGGTTGCATCAAAGGGAACATGGCCAGCAGGTCAAGGGAGGTGATTCTGCCCCTCTATTCCGCTCTCTTGAGACCCCACCTGGTGTACTGCAGCTCTGGAGATCTGGCCCGATTTCAACTGGGATAGAGTTAAATTTTCTTCTTTGTAGCTGGCACAGTGCTGTGCCTTGGATTCAGGATAAGACTAATGCTGATATCACACTGATGTTTAGTTGTTGCTAAGCAGCTCTTGTTCTCAATCAAGGACTTTTGAGTTGCCCTGCTCTGGGAGGGAGCAGGTGTACCAGAAACCAGGAGGGAGCATGGCCAGGACAGCTCACATGGGCTGGCCAAAGGGATATCCCACACCATGGCACATCATGCTCAGTATATAAACTGCAGGAGATGGCAGAGAGATGCCAAACACTGCCCAGGGATGGGCTGGGCATTGGTCAGTGTATTGAGCAATTGTATTGTGCAGCTCTTACTCCTCTTCCATTTCATCTCTCTTGCTCCTTTTCATCACAACAATTATAATTGTATTCTATTATCTTTCAATTATTAAACAATTCTTGTATCAACCCATGATTTTGACTCGTTTCCTCTGATTTGCATCCCCACTGGGAGGGTGGAGGGGGAAGAGAGCACTAAGTGAGTGAGTGAGCAGCTGCCTGGAGTTAAACCACAAGTTCCCCCATGAAGGACATGGACCTCTTCAGGCTTGTCCAGAGGGTCATGGAGGTGACCAGAGGCCCGGAACAGCTCTGCTCTGAAGACAAGCTGAGAGACTTAGGGTGCTTCGGCCTGGAGAAGGCTCTGGGGACACATCAGGGCCCCTCTCAGTGCCTAAAGGGGCTACCTGAGAAAGATGGGGAAGAATTTTTTAGCAGGGCCTCTGCAATAGGACAAAGAGCAAGAGTTTTAAACAAAAAGAGGTTCAAAACAGACCAGACATAAAGTTGAAGTTTTTCACAATGAGGGTGGTGAGACCCTGGCACAGGTTGTCCAGAGAAGCTGTTGATGCCCTGTGCCTGGAGGCATTCCAGGCCAGGCTGGATGGGGCTCTGGGCAACTTGGTCTACAGGAAGGTGTTTCTGCCCAAGGCAGATGATCTTTAAGGTCCCTTCCAAACCAGACCATTCTAGGATTCTAAAACCTCCATTCCTTTTATTAAGGAGAGGCTCTGAATAGACTGGGAGCAGTGTTTTTAAAATATACAGAAGCCTAAAGTAAATGCAGATGCAATCAAATCAGCAGTTCCCCTAACAGATGAGCTGCCTAAAGCAGTTGCAGTTTGTTACAACAGCCATCTGAACTGATAAGTGAGCCTGAAAAAACTTACATATTCACATGGGTTTTTCCCCTCATTTAATCTAATTGCAAAATGAGTTTAAAGGGTGGCTCTCTTTAACCTCATTTGTATGCAGCACTAGCTTGCAAAAATAAGCAACAATACACAGTATCCTCAGTTCTATTGTTTCACTCTATACCCAGACTAAACTCAGCCACTCTCAGCAGCTCGAATAAGGAGATACTTGGAAATGTCTAATCCCCAAGCCTTCCTTTTCTGAAGGATATGAATTACACGAAAGTGAGATTTTCCACACCGATTTACCTCATGGAACACTCCAGACAGTGCATGTCTGACATGGGACTTTTCAGACTGCTAGGAATCACAGAAAATTCCGCCCCCCCAGCGCCCCCCCCAGTTTTAAACAGAACACTTAATTAAGGAGTGTTGATTTCCCTTGCTGCAGCTGTAGTTTACACCTAAGGCTCAGCCTCAGTGCACCAGGCAAAAAAGCACATCCAAACCCCAAACCACACCTAATGTTTGTTCTAACATTTCTGCAACAGTCAAGTTCTTAGCATTTACAGACTACATCCATGTGATCATTTTTTGCTTTAAATTAACTGATTTTATTGGAAACCAGTTTCCTAAATGCAGTGCAAAGCCGTAAGTAAACATTTTCTCCTACTGAATGTTCAGTAGATACACAAAATTACCTATGATTGTTGCTCTTTCTTATAATCCAATTCCACACAGTACTCAAAGCACACAAAAAACCACTGCTCTAAAGTCTATTGTAAAGTAATTTTTAAACAATGAAAAAAAAAGAACAATTATGGCAAACTGACTTATCTGGGTTTAACAGCAATTATTTCTATCAAACTGTTTGAGATGAATGACCTTCGTAACTGTGAAAGCACAAGTGACAGATGTGTGATGCATTTTAAAAAATTGTTTGTAGAAAAACAGATTCATCCCCTGATGCAGGCTAAAGATCCACAGTCCTCTATCAAAGACTCACACTGCCAGAGTAAAGAGCTGTTTCTGTAAATCACAGCATAAAAATATGATGTGAAACCCACATTGTGCTTAAGTCCAATGAATGTCCGACAAGGAGAACCTTGTGATCCAAGTGGAATCTATTCAGAACATTAAGCTCAGGAGGTCTAACCTCACTTTTCCTAACATATATTAAGCTGCCTTAATACCTTAACAATGCAAACATCCCTAGTCACCCCAATTTTCATGGGTGTGAATGTCTAGAAACGACTCTGACTAGCATCTTTTAGGATGAAAATCGGTTAAGTTCAAGTGAATGAACAAGCTTAGTACACATTACTATGGAAACAAGCTCAGCCTTGTCACTTTTTAAAAAATTTCTTTAAGTAGCCACCAGAACCAGCAACACATCTCCCCCACCCCTTAACATAGGTATTCCAATGCAAGTCTTGCTGCTTCTGAAAATAGACAAAACCTTAAAAAATACACAGGATAAAAATATTTGACACCCATCTTCTCTTGCAGATTAGCAGAGAACTTAGCAAACTGTGCAGCAGGACTCCTGAAATAACTGAGGAATACTCACTGGAAGCTAAAGTTTTTCCTTTTAATATTCAATATTGAAGGGTTTTGCAGGAAAACATACTTCAGGAAAATAAGCTGCCTTTCACAGTAATTGCACATAGGAAGAAACAGGGTCTACACTCAGTCCCATACTCACAGCACTCAATGTCCTTCCTGGACATGGTACATAATATTCGATATTAAGGAAAAAGAAGGCCTGAAAAAGCTCCAAAGTAACATATTAAAATAACTGTTATTTATGAAACTAAACCTAGTATCTTCTTGAACTAGTGAATGTTCATAAAGAGATTTCTGTCTGCTTAAAAAAAAGCTAAAGAGATTTTTATGATTTTTATTCCTTGACGAAGTTTTAATAACTCTGAATATCTTAACTCCCCACCCATCATCAACAAAAATGCATTCAGTAAACAACAAAAACACAAACTTCCTATTTTTTTAAGCATTTGTTAATTCATATGTTTTGAGCTTAACCTTACTGAATTTAGACTTTGGCATGATTCACAAATACCTCTCACTCTTTCAAAGAACTTTATTTTAAAAATAATTTTAATTCATTAGACCGTACTTTATAATAGTTACCAATAGGATGGACCTGAACTCAAGCATCAGACATTTGTTGCACTTTCAAGTTTTGTAACAACATGACTTTTCAAAATAAAAGTGTACATTTAGATTCACAGGTTAATTTGTTGAAATTTAATAACATTTAAAATCACTGGAATATGAACTGAAAGGGATATATGTGAAGTATACACAAATACTGAAAAAGGCCATAACCCCAAAACCCACATGGAAATGGAATGCAGCCAATTAGTCAGACTGTGGTTTAGGAATTTCACATTTACCTGGGTTAGCACCTTAGTGAACTCAACCACTGAATGTGAGAAATGAGTGCATGAAGTGTGACCACTCAACAGGTACCATTCCATGAGCAGACTGTGTTGTCTTGAGCATTTTGTGCCACATTTTTGAAAGCTGGCAATATCTGAGACTTTTCGAAAATGTGTAAATAAACAATGGCTACAGTTGAAGTCTAAACAAAGAAATACTTTCTACTTTCTGTCAGTTGATATTTTTTAAAGCAATCATTCATAAGGATTGCATCAACATCAGTTAGCAGAGGAAGATCAAACTTTATTGAAACTGCTTGCATACAAAATATATTGCACTATAACCAAACAAATGTCAACATAAAATCCAATCTGTTGTAGCTAATATGTACAGAGAATATTGCCCAAGAGCAGTTACATTACAAGGTCAGTCTACCTTGGTTAATTATCTACAGTATTTTAAACCAAACAGCTTACAGATGATGTGTGCAAGGTACCAATTTCTGTTTTCAAATACTATACATTCCCAAAATAAATAACTAGAAATCAACATTAATGTTTGGCAATACTTTTTAAGACATTTTTATATTTGTTAAATCATGTGCAGTTCGTTGCCAGTTTTAGTATGCTCACCTGTATGCAAGGAAAAAAAAGAATGGAGAAAGCAAAGAAACAAAACTCACAAAATACATCAGAGGCAAGGTCAAGTTTGTACAATTCTGTACATAAACAGTGGCTCTCCTTCTGGAGTAATCTGAACAAAAAATGGACTAAAATGAAGGTCCTTATGCAGTTGTGCCCAGTAAGTTTAACAAGTGATCAGAAATGAAAGAAAGCACAGCTCCTCCCACCACTTCCCACCCTTCCCTGGTGTACAGCTGTACTTTGGATCAAATTCTGTGACACCTTCATATTGGCTGGTAATTAGGACCCTGCACTTCAAAATCTGAAGAACTTTTATTTTACCTTCAATATTTCAACTACTGCATCTGTAGTTGCCAGGGCATAACATGCGGTGACTTTCTTCTTACCTCTCCTGTGAAATAGCCCCCAAATTAAAATAAGCAATTCAAAAATTTTGGGAGGATGAAAACCATCAATGCTTTAGGCTGGTCATCTGGCCAAACAGCAGGCACCCATTACTAGCTTGTGAACATGTTACACTTGTTCCCTCAGTAACAATGAGTTTTTTAGTTTTCCACAATGGAAAGATTTTTTTTTTTTTTTAGTTTTTTTTTTAAAAAAAAAAGCTTCTGTACTGCCTACAAAGAAAAAAATTACACCCCTTTTTCAATAACACTATTTGCCAAATCTTCAGTGCAAAATAAATTTCCTATTCTTATAACTGCCTAACTGAATGTTTATGTAAGGAAAAAATTATGGAAAGCATGCACTTGTCTATAAAGTACTAACGTCTGACAAGGATTGCTACATATATTTTACATTTAGTGTTACCAACTCATCTTCCCTGATTTCTGCATCCAAATATAATATTCCTACCTGCCAAGATATAAAAAAGGCACAGATCATACAACTTTTTTGCTAATGAAAATGACAATTGTTACATCACACAGATTTCAGGGTCCACCAAAATATTGAAAAAGGTGGACCAGAATGTGAACTGACACAGGACATAAAACGACATAGCATTTCATGAAGAACTGGTAAGTTAGATTGAAAACAGAAGCCAATTTGATTACTGCAAACACTATTTATTCTGAAAATTGAAATTGAGCAGTGAATTTGACCCGATGTGTTAAAATGGTACAACTGAACAGAAAGTTTACCAATGCACAGCTCAGTATTTTTAAAACAAACAAAAAAGAATCTTTCATTGTTTGAACTGCAATATGTACTTGGAAGCGATTTTCAGAAGTTCAGGTATTTTTATGCAAATATTTGAATAACTTCTTATTCTGAAAACAACTGCATACTGTTGATGTTAAAAAAGGCTAACAGAGAACATATGTTCATTTCATGCCCTGCGCCATCTCGCCTACTATTTTGTCTTTGGCCTAACAAGTTTCTCTAACATGGAATAGGAATTACTGAAACAGTATAGGAAGTATGACTTCAGAGTTATGCAGTTTAGGGGACTCCGTTCACCAGCGGCTGTTGCGCGTCGGCGCTGTCCGTCTTCTCCTTCTTGGGGTTCCGCTCCTTGCCCGCGCGCAGCCGGCTGCCTTCGCTCGAGGTATTCTGTAAGGTTTTAGTGTGGACACTCCTTTCATTATTGCAGTCAATTCTGATCTGGAACAATTCACAGTTATATAAAGCATTCTCCTCCTTTCCTCCACCCCTGGGCGCTCTCTACCTTGACGGTCTGGGAGCAGCAAATAGTGCCAGCCCCTCATGGCTTTGTTAAATGTATCCAGCTGCAGGGGAGGGTGAAAATTCTTTTCTGTTCAAAAATGCCACATACCTGTGAGCCAAAAAATCCTCTGCCATCTACCTAGACTTTGCAGCTAAAAGAAAAATTTCCAGTTTGTTTGTGCACAAAAGAGTTGAATTAATATCAGATGGATCTCCGAAACATTATTTCAACTTCTAGTAATTCGACTTCCTACTCTTTGTATGCAAAAATCCCCAAAAGACAGTGTCATTTCATGGCAGCTTTTCTGAATCTCAAAAAAATCTACTCAGACCTTTTTTGAATCTGAAATAAAAAGATCCATTTAATACACCCAAAAAACTTTTGTACCCTTGTTAGGTGGACATAAAAAATTACAAGAGAGCATGCTGAAAGCATATTTTATGCTCGCAAAGGAGGCAAATGCTTATTCCTTTATAAGTAACATGATTTTTGCAACTTGATCAGCCAAATTTGAACAACATGCAAGTACTTATTTTCTTGTAACATGTCACTGCATCCAAATCTTGGAGCAACAGATAAAACTCCCCATGATTTAAGTGCCTTATGGTTTTTTTTCAGCATCACATTTCTCCACTTTGTAAGGTAATTACTAATTAATTATGAAACTCACATGGCCATTATTTATTTTTTCTTTTGCCAAGTGAATTACTTGCATTTCATATGCCTATTCAATTACTACACCTTTAAGTTCAGCACACTCCCATTTCAAAAACTAAGCATCTGGTCACTTCCTCCATTTTGTCCCTTTCTTAACCAGGCTTTCTAAAAACCAAGCCAAGAGTCATGTCTGTGTCTCATTGGAACCCTGATTCCTGGTACCACCACACAGAGGCAGCAGCTTGCAGCTGCTCTGTGTTTCTTCCTCCCAACTTAACTCATCCTATGTGGTAAGAGATGGTAGAAGGTTTGCAAGCTACCATTTACAGCAAGGACAGTTTCCATGCAGGAAAACTTAACATATATACATAAGGTATCAGCTTGATAACTTCATGAAACAAAGCATTTGAAAAAATGTAGAAATATCTTTATAAAAAGCTTAAAAATATTTAAGATTACAAGATCTTTCAAATCTGTTACTTAAAAAATTTCTTGATGTGAATTTTTAACTTACTTTCTAGACTAAATAGCCTTCAATTACCAATGTTTCATTTAGTATTGAAGGTAGTTTCTGAAGTTTAATCTTTCTTACTCTGAGAATTCTGGCTACAACACACTCTCTTTATGTAGTGTTAAGGATTTTCTACCCTTAGGTACATAGAAGATAGACAACAACACACAACACAGCAAGAAATAAAAGCTAAAACCAAAGCACTCGTAAGAAAAGAGACTGAAATCAAGCTGGTTAGTAAATCCTTGAGACTTGTCATCAGTTTTTCACCAGACAGAGCAAAACAGCATTACAAAATTGCATCTTTACGCAGCTTGATATATTTAAAGTCCTGAGCATCTGCGTCGCTTTGTAACACAATTTTGTAGATGTGATCAGAGAGTCAAAGAATATGCAATCACAAGACTGCTGTGTCACTCACAACCTTGAAGACTCTACTTGTTACTATATGACACAACACAATTTTAACAGTACGAACTTCCCACATGACAAGAGTTACCTCAAGAGACCCGTCTGCTGTCCTCCCTTTTGCCTCTCTTGAGTTACGCTGACGGTTATCTGTTCGCGACTGTTCATCATTGCCTGCAAGAAGAATTCATCCACTAAGTTGTTCAACAAAGACATCATCTTCTGCCACTTAGATTTTACACAACACAGTAGGCAATTCAGAATTCTCTGTCTCATGAACAAATGTTATTACTAACATGTAACAACAGTTCTTAAACTATGGGTCAGGAATCACTAAAGAAAATGTTCACAGGTGATGATGCAGACAAAACCTCAGTGTTTAAAACCACCACAGTTTAAAAAACACTGACTAGTGACTGGAAAAAAAACACTTCTCAAAATGAGTAACCACAGAAGAGGGCTACACAATCAGCAGTGTATAATACCTTCATATTTTTCAACGGCTTATAAGCTTCCTAAATTATACATTACCGTCTTATTATGCAGCACCTGTATTTTGAAAAAAACATTTCAAGAAATAAGCAAAACTGCAGAATAAAGTATTTTAACAAATAAATATAATGGAACATCATATGTTCTTGTATATGTATTTAACTTTTTGAAGTTCTCCCATCTTACTTTTGCCTGGTCCTTTCCATTGAACACAAACTACAATGTTATCCTGTTCCATGAAAATCAAATAAAACATATGAATATGGACAGCTGAATGAGTAATACAGATGTTAAAAGATTTTTCTGTATCTACTGAAACTAGGATTTGATTCTTTGATGTCCATGTGTGATGGCACAGGCCACAACTTGAGCCAAGAGGCATTTTAGGAAAACAAATGATAGCAAAAACTCCCCCAAAAATAAAGCCGGTCGAAAAGAATTATACCCCACTGCTCAATGCTCAACACATCTGAAACAAAATACTCCATTTAAAAGACTGACAAGTCAGGAGAGGCCACCAGGTGGGGAGTTGGAGCAGCAGAGCAAAGGAGCAGCTGGCAGTAGTGACTCTGCTTTAGGATTCGCACAGTGACAGCTGTTTCCAAAAGGATCTCCGTTTACCTTTGAATCCTCCGCGCCCCCGCCCGCCTTGGCCTCTGGCGCCGCCGCCGCGCCTCCGCCCGTCCCCCCTGCGCAGGTAATTGTCCCGCTCCTCCTCCGCCGGGGCCGCCGACCAATCGCTCAGCTCGTCTCTGTGATCAGACTCTGTTTCAGAAGCATTTGATGCTTCAGAATTAGTTCCTATCAAGAGGATGAAAAAAATCCAAACACGCCAGTGTAGCTTAGCATGAAATTACTATAGTAGAATGCAGAATGTATATATTTAATTTTTTTCTTTCTTTTTTCGTTAATAGACAGTTTTGGGATGTTTTTGCCTCTCTAACATACATAATACAGAAAGGTATGTAATATATATCACTTCTTCAAAATTCAAGACTGACTAATAAAAATTAGTTGTGTGTTTAAGGCTAAATAATTAAGTGTGCCACATCCTTAAAATTGGTGTTATCAGTATATCAATAGATTACTGAACATACTACAAGATGCAATAAAAGTCTAATAAAACGTAAGTTTAATAGACTAGACTCCTTTGTATTTCTACAACTGAAAGTTGTGAATATAACCTGTCCTGTCTCCTCTCACCACTGCAATTCATCTATGAAAAGAAAAAAATTCCATCATGAAACAGCCTGTAACAGACTACAAAAGCAGAGAACAAAGTCAAAATGCTAGAAATTTATCAAATCAAACAAATGGCCATTGCAATTTTTCCAATTGACAGATCACCTTTACTGAAAAGAGCTGGTTCTTTCCCCATTTTTTCCTGCCCATAACCTATATTATTAACAAGGTGAATTCACATCTTCTAAAAATAGTAAACATCACAACAACATTAATTCTGTATTATGAAGAATGTAAGCTAAGATTTTCTTACAAAGCTCACACTACAGGCCTTTCAGTCAGGACAAACATCAGCTGACCTACATTATGGATAATCAAGTAATAGATTGCTCTGAAGAAGCACAATCTGGAAAACTATTCATTAATGAATTATCCAAGGTTTCAAAGGGTAATACACTATTTTGGTGACTACGGTCTTCTAGTAAAAACATAAAAGTTCGATTTAATATGAAGAAAATAGCTGTCCTGTAAATTGAGCTACACAGTATTTTCACCTATAAATATTTATAAAAGGACAGACTCACACAGGCTTAAAGGAAAACTGAGACTTCATTGTCAGGAATTATTCAAAATATAGATAAAAAAACAATCCTTGCCCTATGGAGTTAGGGAATAACTAGATATACTCCATAACGTAGAAGACAGAAGCATGCTGTAAGAAGCAGGAACTGCATGGAAATCAGTGTAAATTACAGGAAAGCATTACACTCTGAAGTACTTTCTTACAGCATAAAGCTTCAAATATTAACACTCAATATTAACTGCTTTTTAAAAAGCTCTACACCCAGTCTTTTCCAAGAAGCCATGAGAGCAGTAGGGCTCCCTGAGAAGTGCAAGTGTCCCTGGAGGCACCTACCTGAAGCATAGCCCGGCCCACGCCGGCTGTGCCCGCGGTTTCTGTAGGGACGGCTGCCGCGGCCGAGGCCGGGCCCGTCGTCGGTCATGTACCCTTTGTCCTTATCCGTGCGGTTCGAGGGGGGCCTGGAAGTAGCTCCGATCTGTCGCAGCTGCTCATCAATTTGCAATCTTTCCAAACGCAGCTGGTCCACTTCCTGTGCGAACACAAGCCCAGCAAGTCATGTACCGCCGCTATTTAACCATCTGCACGTGCACACATGCAGGTCTCAGAAAGAAAAATATTACAACTGATCATCTGTTTAGTACTCCAACAGCAACTCAACTTTGAGAATAACTTGTCTAACAGAAAGACTTTAGAATGTTCAAATCCATGTGCTACCAACACAATTCTTCCTGTGGCACACTTGACAAGTTTAGGTTTGTATCAAGAAAAAGCACTCACATCAGAACACAAGCTCTTTACACTGCTGCACATAACAAACATCAGTTATTAAACAATTCTAGTGTAACAGTATTGTTTCATAAAGAAGCACTCTGCTTTTAAACCCTACACAATGATAATGAACAGTATGAGGAATGGGAGGATGCATAAAAGCATAGAGAGTAAAGGACTGTGACTCAGGCTCAGAGGCATCAGCACACAGCACCCTCACCATATACAATTAGGTAAAAGAGATACTGCAACACATATTCATGAAGCACCTTTGCCAGTTTCAGATGTTATCTAGTTCACATCAGAGTGGCAATCCCCTTCTTCTTTCACTAGGGAGAAATCTATTGATAGAAGTTTTATTCTGACACATCCTCTGCAGGTCACCTAGTCCAGCTAGGACTTTGTTAAGATGCTTTGGTACTCAGGAATGCACTCCATCAGTGACTTGGTGTATAACTCTTCTCTCCCTCTTAAGATGCTCCATGCTCCCTAACTCAATCTTCCTTTAGGAAGACTAAGACTTCTTGCTCTAGACCCTTCCATTGGTATAGGGGGCTGATATTCCTTAGGACCAATCTTATAAATAAATAATAAACCCAAAACTGAGGATGACATTCAGTACCTCATCCGTCCTGTTTGTGAGCAAGTTCCCTCCTCCATCCAGCAGCAGGCCTGTATTTTCCTTTTGCTGCCAAGATACCTGCAGAAGCTCCTCTTACTCCCCTTCACATCCCTTGCCATACTCAACTCCTGATGGACTTCTGCTTTCCAAACTCATCCCTGCCCACACAAATTGTGCTTTTATAGTCCATTTGATTCACCTGTCCTTACTTTACTCCTTGTATCCTCTTTTTTACTCTATTAATTTAGCCACAGGTTCCTTGTTGATCCCTGCAGGCCTGCTGTTACTTTTGTGTGAACACCTGCATAACAAGATGGATTGTTCTTGAGCTCAGAGAAGGTGATGCTTTAAGAGCCAGCTCTTCCAAACCTGATTTCCTTCCAGGAATGTATCCTATGGGATTCTTCCAAGCAGATCCCTGAACAGGCCAAAGTGCACCTTCCTGCAGTATGGGGCTGTGAATCCTCATATAAGTCTTTCCTCTCAAGATCCTGAAAATTCACTACAGTCATTCCAGCCAAGTCTGCTTTCTTCTTTTTACAGAGAAATTCATGACTCTGAGCTGATCCAGTACATTTGATGTTGATGCACTATTATGTATCTTTTACAAAAAGTTTCCTCAATAATGTTTGGAGGCATAAAAACATTAAAATCTTAAGAGGAACAAGTCTGTCCCTCAGTGAACTGGAGGACATTATTTTGAATCATAAGGCAACAGGCCACTAAGATAACAATATTTTGTTTGTTTATGTTTAATGGGATGAGAAGGCCAAGATAAAACCTTTGAGATAGGAATTTATCCAGTAGTTATCACAAGACTGATGAACACTTATTTGTGACCTTCTGCTCAGGAAGGTTGGAGACCACTAAGACCAAGTGACCATAGTCAAGGATGAATGGATCAATCTAAAATAAAATTGCTGGGCTATTAAACACTTTCTGCTACCATGGCAGTGCCCATTTAAGTACTCACATGCAAGTATGCATTTTAGGCAGCCAAAGAAGTTTAAACCAGAAATATCTTTCCAAATCATAGTGAGTATGCAAGAAATGAACTTGATTTTTAGTATTAGTTTTCATCTGGTTCTTCTCTGCCTCTGCCTTGTGACAGCTGCAAAGCTGCTGCTCCTCTGCTCTAGAACACTGACAAAAGCAGGGTTAAAAGGTAAAGTGACTGACTTGGTAAGAAAACAAAAGTTGTTTCTTCTCATGACTTCTTTGACTACCTGTACTGAAAAGTTTAACAATGTAAAGAAATTTTAGCATTCTAAAAGATTCACTGATAGCTACTACACTGACTGGACAGGTATCAAATCATGAATGGTCTGAAGTCTTCAAAAGAGACGCAAGACTTTAATTTAATTAAACTCAAAGCTGTCCCTACTGTTAGATCTGGCCCTGCCATCGAAGATTGGGCACATGGCCACAGCCACCACAAGCAAAAGTAACTATAAGCAACAGTGTGGGATATTTTTTGCTCCCTATACAACAGACCACTCATCACAGACTACTGGGGAAGTTATGGAGCCAAGAGGCAAACACAACATATAAAGCCGAGTTGCCTACAAAACATACTCAGGTGTGAAACGTCAATTCATTACAGAAAAAGTAGTTTAGCGTTTTTGCATTAAAACAAATGTCCACTCTATACAAGATTCTGCATAAAAGGCTGTTTGCTCTGCAGTTGCATGAAGGACTGACTACTCTCTCATATATAAAGTTGGCAGCACATTTTGACATATTTTTTTATTTTCTTACTCTTTTGTAATTTACATCCTGAAAAATGTTGTCATCCCCTTCTTCACGCAAATTATTATTTTAAAAACATTTTATTTATATACAGAATACCTGTTACAATACTAGTTTTCCAACTGCCTCAGGACTTGAACAGTTTATCATCATCACACTGTTACCATCCTAAGTATTGACAAAAAAAAAAATCAATGGTAAAGCACCATCATTATCCTCACCTTTAAATAATTAAGATGATAATCCAGAAGAACAGTTGCATTTGTGATGCTATCCTTGGTTCCTACAAACACAAATGGTACCATGCCCTAAAACACAGTAACAACAGACTTTGGTTATTGATCACAAAATATTATTGAATTCTGAAGAGAACCAAACTAGTGTAAAACTTTAAAACAATTCTTACACCATGAACAAGCAAAAATGAAAGAGAGACAACAGTATATTTTAATTCTATTAAATTTGATATTGACTACACCATGTACTCTAATTCCCTTTATGCAAAGAGCTTTCTTCAATAGGCAGATTTAGTTCATTTGCATCACAATGTCAATATTTACTTTTCTGAACAAGTGTAAAAGAGTCAATTTAGAACACTTTGTTTTCTCCCTTCAAAATAATACCACTTTTGCTGACTGCATCCATTCTCTCACTCCAGCTCCTTTTGGTCTACCTTTGATCTTTTAAAAAAGTAAATCAAATTAACATTGTGTTGCAAAACAAAACCTGATCCTTCTTGAAGATCTGTACAGTTTTTAAAAAAAAAAAAAAGCCAAAAAATATTCAAGGAAGAGTTAGTACTTCAGGTGATGATTTCTAACTTACAGTTCTTCTACCCTTCAAGCACATGAAGGGTATTCTGTAAATACATGGAAAATATAAATCTGGAAATTCTCAAGTCTGAAATTGTGACATTGGGAAACAAAACACCTAAAGATTAACTTAGGCAGGCAAAACAGGTAAAAAAAAACCCTATCTTAAAGGGCCTCACTGAGTGTGGAAAACTAAGTAAACCTCAGCAAATACAAGGACAATTTGTACACCAAGACACTAAGACTGGAGCATTCCAGAGGTGTGAGTGCAGCCCTCACAGGCCCAAGGAGTGAACCTGACTGTTCAGTGAACCTGCTGCAGTGAACCTGCAGCACCTGGGCAGGTGAAGCTTCACTGTGGACTGCAGATGTTAAGCTGAGCATCTCCAACACTCAGCTGCTGAAGCCCATGCCACTGCAGACCAGAGCCTGGCATACCTGCTGATTATCTCAAATACTGTTCTGCTATCTCACCATTTCCTCTGAAGAAGGCTTTAATTTTCACTGTACACACAGCCTTTACAGAACTGCATTCCAAAGGAAGGTGTGCTGCAGAAGTGAAACTATTTGATACACAGATGTCTTAAAAATTAAAAACACACTATGCCACAGGAGTGGCCAGTCTATAATTTGTAGTTTGTGGCTTTTTTTAAGTTTGTGGCTGGTTTTCTTCCACCTTCCTTTTCTTTTACAGGCAAAAACCTTACATTTGACCTTACACATCTACATTAAGTAACCAGGAAAAATAATATATACACAGTCCTCTAGTCCTAAGGAACCTCAACATGAACACTGACTTTCATGAGCATTAAAAATTCTTTAGCCACAGGCATTGTTGACTGAAATGTTTTATTATCTGGGGTATTTTAAGTTTCATAAATATTTTATACAACCTGATAAAGAGCAGTGAAATTTCTACTAAACTGGCATTAACTAGCTCACAGCATCAATTATTAAATGATGACAAGACAAATGATTTAAGAGGGCATTTAAGGAAACAGCTTGCTGCTGCTTCTGGCTGTGGATTCAAGGTATAACAATGCCAGCTATTAAGGATATGAGCTGGTAACCATGTTAAGCAATTTCAGCCTTACAAAAGCAGCAGAGTGCTTATTTTTTGAACCTTATTTTTGTCTTCCAAAGTAAAAGCACCTATGCTCAACTTGGCTGCAGTGGGGAAAACTGAGCAGACCTTATGTGCATACTAAATTTAGAGATAAAATAATATATATTACTGTAACAAACAGTACCTATCTCATTGTAAAATATGAAAAGCCTGAAGATAGCCTGTTATAAAATTATGGGATGTATAAAACTGCACTTGAAACTAATGGGTAGTATTCTAACATCTCAGTCACATAAAAAGAACCAAGTGCTGTATTAAAATTTAATTGAACTACTGTTCTGCTGCAAGAAGAAGGGCTGCAATATCCAAATTTACATATGGAAAGATTATTTAGATTTCATAGTTGAAATAAAGCTGCATTCAATTTACAAGTACTAACTCTTGTTAAAGTCTGATCTCAGGTTTCTGTATTGCACCTGGCATGACACAACTAACACATGAAGCAGTGCAACCAGTGCCAGTGTCAGAAATGTCATTAACAGGTAAAACAGAAGTATGAATGCAGAGCTTCACAGGTAAAAAAGACCTTTCAAGATAATCCTTAAAAGCTGCATTTTGGACAGAATTAAAATCAGAATTAAAAAAAAAAAAAGCCAGACATACTCCCTGCTGCCATGAGTACTGGCTCTTTTACCCTTCTGTGATTCTCCAGCCTGCAGCAATAGCAGCACCCTCTTGCTTATTAAACTAATTCCATTTTATGCTGCAGGAATTTTTCTTTAGAAATTAAATACGACAGACCAGTGAAACCTTTAAGTCTAAATACTGACCATTTACCTTTCCAGACAGATGTAAAACTAGTAGAAGAGTAAAAAAAGCCCTTAGTTAATTGCTTAGCCACTCTGTACAGAAAGATGGAAATTGGATTGTGGATTTCCAGTAAGTCCTACAGTGATAAAACAGCAGAGGAAATAACTACTCAAGCAAGAACGTAAGGGCTCCAGAAACCACATTTCATAGCTTATTCAAAGTGCAAAGGCTCTTAGCCAGTACATATTTGGATTTTGAGGTAAATGAAAGGCAGTTCAGTTTCTTTAAGCACATTTCACACCTGAAACTGCAGGGAGTCTTTTTGCATTGAGATGTCAAGACCTTCATGCTGTAAGATTTTTTGCATGCCACAAGCTTGCCCCTCAATGCAGCCCCGCACAGAAGTGCCTCAAATGACAATGTTTGAGATTTCCTTCATGCCCTCACAAGGCTGACAGCCTTCCTGTGCAAACCTGGAGTTTCACAGTGTTCATGCTTGTTTTTTCTTTAGGTTATCATTTACAGGCTCTTGTCAACATAGGTAGCATTTTTTAAAAGCAGAGATTTAACATAAAGTACAAGTTTTTCATTTCAACAGAACAAACTGCTAATGAAAAATTAAACCAGGTAAAAACCTAAGAAATCAAACTCAAAGAAGAATAATGAATGAAACCAGCAAGTTTCATATATATGGATTTACAGCCTAGCACATGCTGGGAAATGTCATTGCTTCCAACAGGAACCATGTGACATCTCTAAGAAGGTGCACTGCCAATAAATTTCACAAAGCATTTTTCTAAAACAGAGAAGCCAAATTTATATAAAAATGTCCCTCAGCATTAATAGAAAAGATAGAATCCATCAGAAAACACATTAATCAACACTTTATCTTACCACTACAAAGACAAAAGAAAGAATTTATTTTATCCAATTGACAAAAAGAAAAATTAAATCAACTGAAGACATACCTCTTCTTGTGGAATATTTTTATCATTTTCAGCCTCAATTCTCACTCTTACGACGCCAGATTTGTCCACTATCTCCTGAATCAGTTTTCCATTTTTTCCTATTACTTTTCCTACAGAAAGAACATAGAGAACATTTCAACCTTTATGGTTTTCCCCAAACCTAAGAGTATTGCTGTACTCCAATTAGACAAGACTATTTAGGTGCCAGTGCAAAACTTGATGCTCTACAATAAAGATTTAGCTAACAAGCCACAAACTGAAATGCCCACATAAGCTTGTGGTGCTAACTTATAAAACACACTGATCACAGAAATACTCAGTACCTTGAATGCTTATTTGGCTTTGCTTTGGTAGGTTTAAAATAACTTCAGTGAATTACAAACATTTCTGTTTGCATTTAAAATATCCAATCAAAAACAAACAAAAATTTTACAGTGCCTTAACATTTGCTGCAACTACTTCTTGTGTAAGCAAAACTTAGTTCATTTACAAATTCTTAGTTGATCAAATACGACCAAAGATACTGTCTGAGGTAGATGTAAAATTCTCTAAAACTAAGGATTTTAGACATTTTTGCCAGTAGGTTATAATGCACTAAAAAGTCAAAGATAAACATGGAAATCAATTATACCCCAACACCAGTAATGCAGACACATCTTTTGAAGCAGACATTCTAGTGTGAGACAAGGAAAATGAAAATTTAGTTCTCTCCAATCTCAGCAAAACCATGTGCTGCAAACTGGCAGGAAAACTAAGCTGCTTGGGATGTGATGAGGGAGAGCCCATCCTTCAATCACAGCTGTCAAGAAAAGCTTAGAAGAGTCATGTCAAAAATGTTTTCTGCATGGAACAAAAAAAAGTATTTTTGTTTAACAAACCGCTGGAGATCTTAAAACGTAATCTTTTTCTATTGTCATGTCACTAAATTAGAGGTAAAAAACCCCAAGTGCATAACAGCTACTGTTTGACTGATACAATTCATCCATGAAGAAGAATTTAAATGCCACTTTTAGTCACAACAGACTCCTGTTGCTCCTATCATTCAAAGCTAAATAAAGTTTCATTTTTGTGTTTCAACTTTTCTGACATGAGTATTTGCAGAAAACATGACAAAATATGCCCAGTAAGTTCCTCCTCAATGACAGGCTGCTCTGAGTGTCAAAAACTACTTCTGAGTACTTTATCTGACTATTTTATTTCATTATAAATTACTGACAAATGGAACAGCACCTTACTAATAAATGTAAAAAAGCCTTGGTAGTGATTTAAAAAAATAAACCAAACAAAACCGCCAAAACCTCCACAATTTACATCAGTTACTGCAATCAAAGCTTTTGTGAGGATCTGGCAACACACACAAATATTTTCAAATAAAAATGTCCATATAGTCTTTAAAAAATCAGTAACATGTTGGGTGGATTTTTTCTTTGTTTAGATTTTTTTCAGTTAGAATTTTTAAAAATATAACTAAATAGAAAAAGGTGGTTGTTTGCATCTTCTTTAGATTAAAAAATATCAGTATATATATATATATATCTAAAAAAGCCTTCTTTTTAAAGCAAATTACTAGGAATTTTGAAAGCCAAATTATTAAACATAGCTTATTTCAGACATAACATAGGGTTCAGCCAAAGTTATATTCTGAACTATCCATGTCAAGGATTAAGAGTAGAAATGAAAACCTGCCAAAAAAATATAATTGCTATGTTCTAAAGAGAAACAGACTTTAAGTCCTCAAATTAAAATAATGATGGCAGGTTATCATTTTCACTTATCACCAGTAAAACCAGGAGGGAATAAGGAAGGAAAACGACTGCTTTTAATCAATTCCAGAGCTGAGCTGCCACATTCCTCAGTACTTGTTCTTTTGCAGAATTTCACACTGCTTCAACACCAGCTTTCATACCCTCCCTGACAACCTATAAAGCATTTGCTTTCAGGGCTATGTTATAAAGTATTTTCTCTGCTCTTTTCTTATCTTCTGAATGAAATAACATATTTTTATTTTGCTTTGTGGCATCAAAAGCTCTTAATGACTTCCCCACATATACACGGGCTGCATGTGTTCTTAAGGACTTTTTTATTGTTTGGCAATGGAAATTCTTCATCATTGATACCCAAGTCCTAGTTCATCTCACAATGCTGCTTCTAAACATCTCTAAAAGGACAGGGGGAAACCAGACAAATGTAAATCAAAGAAATTATTCAAAATATATTAGGAAAATATGAAACTGCAGATTCATCTCTTCTATAGCTGACCTAGTCTCTGGACATGTTTGGAGGAAGTAGATAATTCTCTGGCTCAATCCAGAAACTATTCTGCCTCATACTTTAACACCAGCACATTGCTTCTAGTTCAGTGCATTTCTCAGAAGGCATTTTTCTTTCCTATCACAGAGGCAGCCTCCAGAACTGACATACCTACTAAATTCCTTGGGACTTGTATGACATCTTCAGCAAATTCAAGGTAACTTCTTGCCTTTTTCACCGCATCTTGATCCTACAATAGAAAGATGTGTAAGAAACAAGATGCATTTCCAAGGTTTTTGTTTACTTGTTTCTTTCAGGTATTTTCTGAAATGATAAAAAGGGAACTCACCTCTCCATAAATATGGAATGTACAAGTATCTTCATCAAGATCAATGGCAGTCACTCCAGGGACTTTTCTGGCTTGCTGAATATTAGCACCATGAGTGCCAATGGCCAAACCCATTAGGTCTTCACGTACTACAAACTGTTCATGGAACCGGGATGCAAGTTGCCTAGAACTCTGAAGAAAAATCTAGTGTCAGCTCACTATTGCTTGTCTCTCCAGCACACTGGAGATAGAAATCAACATAATTTTCAAGCCTATTTTTCAATCAGGTGCTTAAGCCTACCTTTTATTTACTCAATCCCTTTACTGCACTTATGTTAGCTTCAAAAGCACCAAGGAGTCTCCTTCAGAAATCTTTTAAATACTAACATAAGGCTGGCCTCTAGCTGTGCTGACACCTATTTTGAATTACCCTTTAATAGCCACAGCTATCAGGTGTTACTAGGTAAGGCAGCACTCGTAAGGTAGTAAAATAGTAACTACCTTACTATTATCAAAGCAAACCTTCTGATCTCTGAGAAAAAAACCAGCACCAATTTCAACAGGTGGTGAAACTGTAATAACTCAACCACTGACACAAAATTATGTATAAAACAGAGCAGCTGTGGATATCTACTGCACTTAAAAAAAATGAAGAATCTGTGCCTATGCAAGACAGCACAAAAACTGTCTGAATTCAGAGAACAAGTATGTTCAGAATTTCATCCAGGAATCGCACATCTACCCAGACAGAAGGGTCATACTGAGCACTCACAAGTGTGAGCATAACAGAACACAGGAAAGGAATAATTGCTTAATGCATTGTGGGAAAATAGAGAATTTCCAACTGTGATAATCTATTAAGGAAGGAGTGTTTTGCAAGGAAGAAAAGATAAAAGACATGACATATAATCCCGTCCATGTTTCTGCACTGCAATCGAAGCTGTAACTACTGTCAAGACACACATAAGCACACTTCAAATTAGCAGTTTAATGTCAGCAAAGTGAGACGCTGCAGATGTTGAGAAAACATCAAAGAATTGCCCAAAACAAGCCCTATGCTGTTCCAGCTAAACTGGTACCACTTTCTGAACTGCTCCTGCTTAAAGCTGCTGGTAAATATCCTGTGCTAAATCACTGTTTCAAAGAGTTGGTTACAGTAGATAGTGGTGTAAGTATCCAAGTGTATGAAATACTTCAGATACTCTGAGTGCACTTTCAAAGTACCTCTGTAGCTACATTACAGACAATTTGGAAAACAAACGTTATTCTTAATCGCTCAGATTTCTACTTCAAACAGATAATCCAAATGCTGATTTTACTAGCTGACATCTTTTATAGACAGCCAAATAAGAGGAGAAAACAAGATGACCAAGACAAGCATCAGTTGTTAACTATCTATGATACGTGAAAAAGATGAAGCTACATCATCACTGAGTACCTTGGCTTTGACAGTCAAACCAGAGTTTTACTGCCTGTACTAAAACAGCATCAACTTTTCTGCAAATTATTATGAAGTGTGTTCTATTTAAACATCAGAAATTCTGTGTTCTTCTTCCCTCCAATACATTTGGAAGAAACATCAATGCAATAATGTATTAATACCCACATAGCAGCCAGAACTGAGCTCTACTTAGATACAGTAAAATACAAACCAGAACACAAAACACTTGTCAATTCAGGCTTTTTAGTATGTGAAAGACACCCAAACCAGCTAAATCACACCCACAGGGAAAGAATGTAAACAAAAAATAATCTGTTATTTCACTTGATGCTCTAAAAGCCATGTTTGAGAAGCAGAGCCATGTAAGTCAAGAAGATAACATTCAAAACAGAAGGTACAACAAAAAGGAAGAAAACTCCATTGAACAAAAAAAACTGGTCTAGTGACAATGACTCAGGAAACAAAATAGGTAAAACTGCTAAAAGAAAAGAAGTGGCAGACTTTGAAAGTTCAGTGACTATGAGACACGTCCAAAGGTTTACTTGATGAAAACAGTAAGCTGCTATTAATAATGCAATAAAGCCCAAAGCATTCACTAAATATTTTTTCTGCAGATGGACACGTGCAGTCTGTTGCTATGTCAGTGTCTCAACAATAATCATGAATATGATTTTTATTATCTGAAGCTCTTCCTTTCAACTTTGGATGAAACTGATTTTATATTTACTCTAACTACAAGAAAGACAAATGCCAAAATGAAAAATACCAGCCAACTTCTGTCACACAAATTTTAACTGTATATATTTATCTCACAACCTTTATTTAAGTACTTAGGTAGAAACTGAAGTTCAACAATGGTTTTCTAGTGAGAACAAAATCAAGTTTGAGACTTTCACAGCAGCAAAAAGACTCAGTGTTACAATGACAAGAAGAATCCAAGATTAGTTTGGGAAAGGAATCAATGACAACAGTTGTTGGTGCATGCATTTGTGGGGGCATGTAAAGAGAATTAGCTCTAAAGAGGCTGTTGTTCTTCCCACCTCCAAAATAATACTTTGCACTTCAAGAGGTAAACTGCCCACACAACTGTCAGTTCTGGAGGATAAAGAAGAATGATTACTGAAGAGCTACAGTGGGGTGTTCAGTAAAGAACACCAATGAGGAAGAACTGGTCCGTCCATCTTGGGAAAAATCAAAACCCAAACAAACTTGGATTTCAGCTCTGAAGCACAGAAGTCAAGATACAAGAGAGAACAACAGAAGTGAGAACTTCTTGTAACAGTGAGTATACCCACTGGATACACAAGGCCTGAACATGACATCCCACTTCAAAGGGATGTAACCCCTGGGAAGGGGGAATGAAACCTGGCTCTGCAGAAACTGCTGGTATACACCCTTGTCAAACTGAGTTACAGGAGTTTAAGCGGTACTTCTGGTTCTTGACAGCGAATCTAAAAAGTTTTCATAAATATTGCTATTTTTACTAATTTGTAGATAGGAGAAAAACCATGAAGAAATGTTAATTCTGGTGTATTAAAAAAACTTATTTCCTTGCCTACTCTTTTTCTTTTCTTTTTTTTTTCTTTTACCCATGGACAAGTATGACTCAAGCTTCTTGCCAGTCAACACCCACTCACCAGTCACAGGAGTATCAGAAGCTGTATCTGCTGTAAGATTATTTCCTAACATTTTATCTACAGACAAACCTATCCCTTCATGAATTCGATCAGCATCAGTTTTCACCCCTTCCATCTCATTTTCCCTGTATTATTTTGCTTGATCCAGTTCTAGTCCTATCAGGATCATAACATATTCACTCCCATCTATTTTTAAAGCTACCAAATATGTGGCATTATTTGTGCAATGACGGCTAACTATTTTATGCTTTAAAATATGGAAGAAATACACATGTATTTGTGTCTACATAGCTGTATTTAATCCCCCACAAAATCCTGCTGATAAAAATGAATCTTTGAAAGAATAGTCCCTATAACTGTAAACATCTTTGTTGGATGACACTTCCACCAGCCTTTTTTACCACCTAGATTATTATCAATACATCATTACTTTCACCTCAGTGCAAGTCCCACCAGCTAAGGAACACACAAGAGATTTTTTTATTACCTGTTTCACTCAAATTACTTCAGGGAAAACGACCAACATACCTCCAGCTGTTTGCTGGCTTCTTCATTTCTCAGTATCAGGGATAACTTGGTGCGAAGACTCCGAAAGTGCATATCAATCAGCATGTTGGCCCGCTTCGTGGTCACATCGTTGATTGACTGCATTGTTAAGAACACAACAGTGCTTTACACATGGGCTCTTGAAACAAACCACTGCCAACGGTACAGTAAAACACTTGTACTTACCAAAATAATAAGCTGGTGGTTTTCAGAATCATATGTTACAGAAAAAGCCCCAACTGCCTTTTTGAAGTCCTTATGTGCAGATTCTTTGGCACACCTAGGAATAAAAATGTAATGAAATTAAAAATAGTAACCACTGTGTTTATGGTTAACAGATACAAAGAATAATTCCTTAATACAAAGAATGTAAATAAAGATTTCCAAGCTCTCCCTTTCAAAGCATGTGTTATTTTATTCCGTTATCATTTATTTTACTCATTTTTCTTTCATTTGTTTTCACATGAGTAGGATTAGAAATATTCCAGAAATTTTCTGTATGTAAATCTATGAAATGACAAGTTACACAAAACTACATAAAAGTTATAATCACTGTGATCAGCAAGTTCAAGATTTCAAACACATCATGAACCACTAAAATGTGATTTCATTTTAACCCCTGCAGCATTCTAATGACCATATGCTCATCTCATGCTGTGCTTGGCTTCTCCAGGTTTCCTGTGTCCACTCACCACCGAGTGAACTTGTGTATGCTGTAACACTAACTTCAGGAAGTTTTAGTCTAACCTGAATTTATAGCCCATTCCACACTGAGGCAATAACATGCATCTCAAGGAAAGCAGAAAGTGACCTGAAGGTAAACAAGGGGAGTCAGTATCAATCTGACTTTTAGAGCTGTAACTATATGACAACAACACGTTCATGGCCTAGGAGAAAGTTAGCTGGCTTTGCATCACACTCTGGGAGGTTTCATTATTGTTCAACTATTCCCAAAGCTATCATCAAATAATAAAAGTTGACCAAGAATGGATTCAGATTAACCTGTGCATACCACAGAACAGCACTAAGAGTGAAAATCTTAATCTGTATCACACACAAACCTTAAAATTCTGAAGAAAGTGTTTCTTCCTCCAGGACTAAACCAGAATTCAAAAATCATCTTTTTTATTTTTGAAGTATAACCACATCGATATTTGAATTTTTTACATTCTTACATTTCAACAAGCTAATTTAGAGTGGTAAAAAACATTTTTATTCCTCTTGTCTCAGGCTTAAGAATTTACCCACACTTTGAAACAAGTTATAAAGAAACGCTTGTACTTACATTTGCCTTAAATCTTCAGGAACTGCCAGTTTGATTTTATGAAAAGTATCTTTTGTTGCGGGTTTATTGGGGTTCACAGATCTCAAACGCTCAATTGTGACAATTTCGTTGTATGTAGCATCACAGGCTGCATATTCTATTACGTAGAACTGATATAAAAATAATAAAATCATCCAAGCCACATATTTTATGACATGAGTGAGCATTATACTATTAAGGAAAAAGTACTTTTATTAACTGTGCAAGTCAAATTCGACTTCTCAGGTTGAAGTTAATGGTAATTGCAACTGTCCTACTCAAGAAACTCTTAACAAATTAATAGATATTAGTTCAAACCACAGCGTACATCAATATATAAAGAGAAAAGAAAGAAAAAAGTATAAGTAAATATAAAATTATATATATATATGTATATATGCATACTCCTACCTCACCCTTTATCATTCTCACTTTAGCCAACCACCAACAGCAGGGTTCTTTTTCATTTGCCCTGGAATAAACCTGAACAAAATACATACATTATATCCTTAGAAGACATCACAAAAGCTGACACTAATATGATCAGGAACTCCACAGGAAAAAAATCCAGCAAAACATCTTAGTACATAAAGTCTCTGAGCACAACATAGAAAGCATGTAACAGCCTCAGTCTTGCATACAGTCAAAAGAGAGATAATTCAGACTTTTATGTCTGTTAATATTTAATCAACAGTATTTCTAATAGTGTGTAGGTCTGATGAGGCCCTACCAGTGGGTGAGAGGGAGGTCACATATCTACACTTCTTCAGCACATATATGTTATCAGCAACATCCACATTACAGAAGTTCTGCCATTTTCTTATCTTTCAAATTAAAAACCTACAGAGCATGCAAGCAGAATGCAAATCTTGCAAGTCCTCTTTCTTTAAATTAATTATAAAAGTAAGTGCTACAATTTTTTAAAACAAGGAGGTTTTAGAAATATGCTGCTTTAAAGTCAATCTCTTTGCATATACACGTAAGTATTTACATACACACATATATTTCTATGTTTTTATGTATACACATATAATGCAAATTATCTGATTCAGCTTGAAGCTTTTCTAATAGAGACATTATTACCTTACAGCTTAATAACTACAGTTCATCACCTATTTCTGAATTAATCCAGTCCTAAAAAGGACTGGTCTGTAATCAATGCAACACTGACCATGTCTGTAAATCAGCATATTTGTAACTCAGCATGGAGGTCATGGTACATGGAATTTTACATGGCCTTTTGTGGTACATGGAATTTGCATGGTTTACTGCTGTCAAACTCTGGGTTGGTGATGTGCCTGACACTGTGTTTTCTGCAGTACTTGGAATCAAAGAAGGTGACACCACCTAACATGGAAGCAAACCTTCCAGTGGCTTGGCTGACATTTTTCACAGCAAGTTCTCTCACTTCTCAAGACAAGAGCTGTTAACGGAGCATACACACCTCTACTTCATCGCTTTCATTTATGTCTTTATTATAGCCTGCAGGTGGTGGGAACCTCACATCATGGAATGGGATTTGTCTCTCTGGTTGCCAGCTACAAACAAAAACCACAGTGAATGGTCTAAATATTTTCATCTTCTTTGTAAACAAAACCAAACATTTTTAATCCATTAATTTTACAGCTTCAAATTCTGTGGAGCTTTTGTGCATATATGTATTAAAGATAAAGTGATCCAATGTACACATAGTAAGAAAAAACACATCTAAATGATCATTAAGCATCTTAAACGAAACCCTGATGCCACCTGCACTCTTGAATCTTTTAGTAGCTCTTCCTCTATTTACAGGTATGGTTTTTAACCCAAACATTAGAAATACAGATTAAAAACATTCCGTAACACATTTGGACACTTCCTTCAAAACAAGCCTGTATCTTCTTTTTCTTTATTTCTACTACAGGTTTTGAAAATTTGACCAGGATCCAGTCTGAATACAGTTTTAATTTTCAGTTTCTTTAATGGAGACTGGATAATTTTAGTTTCTTGATCAGAAAATTGGTATTCATCATTTATCTATAGAACAAATTTTGCAATAATGGAATCTTCTAAAACTAAGGCAAGAAATTCACATGAGAAAAAGTCAGTAATGGTGCAACTGTTGACAGTCAAACATGGCTTGTCATCACGTAAATTCAGTAACAACATAACTATCTTCTCAGCAAAACCTATGTTACTATGGTTTTGCACTTGAAAGTATTTAAACCATTAAAAGCATTTATATAGAAATGCCACAAGATGGTAGATACTAAATATAACTTTAAAATGTGCCCCCAACAAGTTTATCTAATATACACTACTCTACACTAAGCCATATTTGGGTCAAACAAATGCAAGGTTGATACTCTGTCATTTACAGGTACAACAACAACAATACACTTACTTGTTTTCAAATGAAACTGTTATTGAATCTTCATGTACATCCTTTACAAATGCCTGTGGAGGAAACAAAGTATAATGATGGTATGCTTATGGACACTTTCAAAAGTTATTTTAAGCCTGTAAAACACCTCCTTTTCACAAGCACTGATGAATCTCACAATAAAAGTATGTTTTAAAGTCAGCCTCTTTAATTTTGCAACAGACTTACATAAAACACATACTGAAAGCTGATAACCTCCTTGGGTTCATGACTGCCAGCGCACTGATACACAAACAGAATGCCTCAGCCATGAAGACATTATTTCTACTTTTTAGAAGCAACAGGAAAGGTTAGTAGGAAATGACAAGATAGTTCAAGAGTTTTAAACGTTTGATTTTATAACCACATTTAATGTATAGACAGGCACAGAAATTAAACATCAGTATTCCTCAAAAAACAAACAAAACCAAAGCCCACAAAACCTCCAAGTCCTGTCTCTTCTTTCTTTATCTCAAAGTATATTTAAACATTGCACTAGCAAAATTCACCTGTATCAATTTCTGCAGAACCTCCCCAAATTGACTTCATCACACTAAGTCTGCAGAGCACAAACTTTTGATAAATGCCCTTGGGCCTGCCTTCCCTTTTTTCCTGGGGGATGGACAGCAGTTGTGCTCTCCATGCCACCACAAAGCAGAGGACAGAACTAGAATTCAGCACCAAGGGCTCCTCCTACCTTAAGCACTCAACTGGCTGATTTGGATTTGATCAATATTTAGCTTAAAGCCCCAAATGCTTCCCCCATTCCACATCTACAGAACAGCAACACCAGCATACTCAAAGAACTTTGGGATTTACCAAATGAAAATATTTTTCTTAGCTTGAAACAATGGGTCTCAGGTTAACCAGGGATGAAAAGATTGTGAGGGTTTTGGTCTTCATTTTTAAAGTACCTCTATGAACTTCTGAAGCAGGTTGCTGAAGCACTGAGTACACAACTAACATTAGTCCACACATACTGTCATTGCAAGGTAGGTAAATAAAAGCCCATGAGCAAGAAAGAATGGAGAAGTTTTTTTCTACTAATGGAGATCCACCTTAGCAGATTAAAAAAATCCCAGTCAATTGAAAATAATTTAGCAGCAACTACCACTTCTGTAGAAGAATGCTAATGAAGTATGGAACATTTTAATATTCTCATTTTATTATTCTTGCCCTTGCAAGTTTACAAGACAAGTAGAGATCGTACCTCTTACAAGAAGGTAAGAGTCTCTCTTACATGAAACCTGAATGTTTTTTTAAAAAATTCTTTTGCTATTTTTGCTTTACAACATATTCCAAAATATTTCCTGAGTTGCAGCAGTATCTTAGTATCAAAGAAGAGCCACACCTGATGCCTAATACAGAGCTCCAAGAACATGAATCTCATCACTCAGAGTCATTCAATACAAGGAAGAAACCATCCGAGTTGATAACTGTGACATAACCAATGCCACTGTGAATAGAAGTCAAAGGAAAGCCACAGTGGCAACAGCAAAAAATTATTTCACCCCTTGCTCACCTCACAATACTCTTAAGAACAAGACTTTATTATTGCCAGCAAACCAAGGAGACTTTAAAAAGTCTCCTTATGTATTTGCATAATTATGAATTTCAAAATTCCATATTCCTTCAGAGAAGATTACAAGCACAGCTGATGTTTTTCAGTGACGTGGTATAAAAAAGACTTAAGACCACATCTCAAGATCATGTTCATAGGAGTACAGAAAAGGTATTTACATGAAGAGGCAGCAGAGCTCTCAGTTGATCATTATTCATACATTTAGCTCATGTTTCATATTGTGGTGTATTCTGTAAGAAGATTCCAGAACTGGATATGCATTTGAAGAATACAATGGTAGTCCTGACTCATTTCACAACATTACACGTATCACCTTCAAAGGCTTCACCCACATGTCTTCCAGTGGTAGTAATGTGCAACTTATTCTTACAAATGCAGCTGAAATGGATGACTTTAACAGCTGACAGACACCATGATCACTAGCAGATACTAGGTATGGCTCCTTTGTGCCACAGACTGGACAAGGATTAATAGTAGTACTTCAGTATGTAAAAGCAGAGATTATTTTACAGAGCAAATTCAACAGAAACAATACCAGCAACACTTAATAGCCTTCAGGAGAACAGGTAAGAGTAACACAACCCCTGGCCTGAGAAACAGTCCGTTGATACCTAATTTTCTCATATTTATAAAATGTCAAAAAAAATCACCTTTCCTTGTACAAAAGATACTTTGGGAGAAGTCATCACCTCTGTGATGATGAAAACACCAAAAGGTGTTCTAATCAGCACTCTGAAAAAGTGACAGAAAATGGCAGAAAAATTCACAAGCACAGCAGCAAAGAGCAAGACTACATCTCACATCCAGAGAGAAATGGAAGAGAGCTCCTACCATCCAACTCACCTTGAGCACAATCCTATGGTCTACAGCAGTATATCTCATTAAAGGTAATAATGGTAAAAACTACCATTAATAAATAAACCAGGATATGCAACAAATAAATCTAAGTTAAGATGAAGACTAGCCTGTACCTTCAAAGAGTTTAGCAATTATATTATCTGGAAACAGTAAAACTTGAAAGACACAGCTGGCTGAAAGAGGAATGAACTACACTGTCCTGTTTTAGCTCCCCATAAACAGTTCTTGCACATTGCTTTGGTCAAAATCCAGAAATCAGAGGGAACCTGAACCAGGAACATAAATTAAACTGCTGACCTAACACAGGTAGCATCAATACAGACAATGCCAAGGAAAATCACAAATCTGAATTTCTTTAGTTTACACCAAGTTCAGAAGAGTCAGCCAAAGAAACAGATATTCATCTGTTTTCACTTCAGTCTGCCCAAAACCATTGATGTCATAACACTGTGGTTTGTCTTTTAATTAATAGTCTCACAAAATTACAAAAGTTCATTGGCATAAATTTATAATTCATTACAAAGTTAACGTCTTGCCAAATATCTCTAATTAATAGTCTCACAAAATTACAAAAGTTCATTGGCATAAATTTATAATTCATTCCAAAGTTAACAACGTCTTGCCAAATATCTAATTTCAAGAATGCAATATATGAAACACGTCTGCACACCTCTCTGTGATCTTTATGCTCAAAAACCACCATGCAAAATATATTAATGACTATTAATACAGTCCTTAATATTTGGTTGTCTAATCCTATCTATCCAGAGAAAGGGGGTTTTCCTTGTTTTTCAGTTTCTTGTGACACAGAAAAATGTCAGATACTCATCACATCAGTTTATCATTGTCTGGACCACAGCATCATGTCAATTTTCCTCCAATATAAATATTTAAACAGATCTGTAGTACAAAAACATATTTGGACTCTTCAGCACTACATATTTCAATTTGTACGCTTTCAAGTACAAACCAGAAAGGTCTGAAACACTTGTAAGTTTTCCTTAAAAAAACTAATATTTAAGCAGCAATGCCATTGGAAAATCAAAATTAATACTGATCCAAACTGTTTGGTAGTCTTGTTTTTGTAATACTTGTGAAATTACACACAATGCTAAAAAGAAATGAAGCCTTTAACACCATAAGCCAAATTCACAGACACAGGACAAGCCAGTCCCAGATGTCAGTAAAGGTAGAGAAGATGCTCTGATCTCGCACAAAGTATCACGAAAAATACAATAACCATTCATCAGCCTTTTTTAGATAAAGAGTGTAAGTAGGCATGGAAATTCAAACGTAACACTGTAGATATATGAGTTTAAAATGCACCCCCATGAAGGGACAGAACAGTGGCTCTGATGAATTGGACACAAAGATGAAATGCCTCAAAAACGAAGTGAAACTGGACAGAAGCAAAATGGGGTAACAGGACAGTGAAAAGACTGAAGCAGCTGACATACCATTATTGCTAACAGCAGAAATACCAAGAAAGAGTACACAAAAATTGTGAACAGAAGCACATTTTATAATGGCAAAGGTTGATTCTTCTTCTCTAACGTGGAAAAAAAAAATCAAATCTGGTAAGTTTTCCACACTGAATTTGACTCTGAGTCACATAAACCATTGCATTTCTCTCCATGCTTCAGATATAATTAAGTAAAAAAGTTTACAGCATGGCATTTCTCAAATACATAATAATTTGCATTCTAAGAATGGCTATATGCTGAATATATGGTCTAAATTTTACAAATTATTTGTTAAAAAAGAAATTATTGGAAACACCGGCATATTTTTATGCTAAATGGAATGACGGACACTTCAAAGGAAAAAATAAAGGCTTCAGCTGCCATGAAATTTTGCTTTTTTAAAGTCTGCTCACATCATCAGATGTGAGCATTGTCAACCATCTTAATAAAGGAGGATAATTAACTGTAAGAAGGGAAAGTAAGGAAAATATGATTTTTAACACAAAAAAGGCTATGTTGATAACAAACGTGCATCTACTGTTAGTGTAACCGTTCTGTAACATTTCATACCTGTTGGAAGGAGAATGTCAAAAGGGAACTCGGTGTATAATCAAGTCTGAGAAAGGCTGGACATACAAAGGAACAGAATAGGGAGAAGAAAAAGAGTCACAGAAATGGTCACCAGACGAGAGAAAAGCGTACAGGCGGTCATCCTCAGAAGGACTGAGCAGACAGGCTCACGAATGTACAAAGAGACTGGAGATATTGGCTGAGGGTGTCTGTATGGAACAGCGAAAGAAAAAAAATGGATACAGAGGGCCACAGGAACAGTTGCTAATAGTGAGACCCAGAGTAATAAAGTAGTAAGAAAGATGAATTATTTTATCAGCTGTAGCTTCAATGAAGTTATCTATAAAACCAAGCAAACAACAGCCAGGCGCTGAAACTACTGGGATAAAAAGTGGAAGATTTTCACAAGGTTATAGAGAAAGAAGTGGCAAAAATTGGGTTACAGACAACACAGAGATATTAACAACAAACACCATCATGAAACTGACTGCCATCATAAGCAGGATGCTTTCCATCTTTAGCAGAGGACACAAAAGAGAATCACTCCCAAACTCAAAAAGAAAAATCAATCTCATGTTGGAAAGGCATCCAGCATGTCCCCTTTTAGAGGGAAATACCTAAAGCTAATCCCAAAAACATTAGGCAAAGGCTGACTATTAGTCCTGTGAATTAAAACCTTCAAAACCCAATTTACCACTCCTATGCAAGAAAAGACATGAGAAGATATGTCCTAATACTGCACACCTTCAAGATTCAGTTACCTGGCTGTGAGCTGCAAAAAGGCAGTTTCCTCCCCTTGGATTCACAGTCCTGGTGATTGCTGGACCAGTCTTCATAAAATAAGTAAGGAAATCTAACATTTTCTTTCCAAGGATTCTGGGCCCAACCACATAGCAAGTCATGACTAAGCATCTCTAGGTACCAGATTGTCAATTATCCCTGAATCATGCCCATTTACTGCACTGTGCTTTCCATGGAATAATTCATCTTAGGCAAGGAGGAAAAAAAAAAATCAGGAAAGTACAAAGTATGCACTAAGCAGTATTTTAATTCCATTCAGAAAGAACTAGCCTGCACTACAGCAGTCACATCAACACACTCCAGTACTCCAGCGCACCTGACCAGGATGAAATTGGAATTCAGATCTTACAGCTGGCTATGAAGGCATCCTCAAACCATCTCCTATGTTTTGTGTGGGACATGAATCCTCTGGATATATCTCAGGAAACACTGGTTTGTTACTTTCAGCAGGGCTTAGGTGGGTACTTTTGTACTGTAAAGATCCAGATGCTGGTGGGTACACTCCAAAATGTTCAGGTCCTCAGAGAGGCTACGGTCCTACAAGGAGGCTATGAAAAACTGAAGCCACAACTGGGTGCCTACTTGAGCCACTTCATCCCATCCTGACTATAGCAGCCTCATACTCCTCCCCCTTCCATGTCTTACTATCAAGAGAAGTGTATTTTTCCAAAAAATTTACATATGCGCATTGATTCAGAATTATTCAAAGCCAAAGAAATTGTCGCCAGTTATCAGTAAATCATGAGACTGAATAAAAGAATTGTTTTGCTTTTGGTTTGTTTGAAACATTATTGCTGTAAATCACTTCTCAGGAGGCTGCTTAAAGAAACTTTTAAAAAGGAAAAAATAAAACCATCCTACAATTAAATTCACACTTGCCATCACTGCATGCTTCTTGTTGACATTCATTTTTTACAACCAAATTGCCAACCTATAAGGTGGGCATAAAACTCACAAGAAAAAAATTAGATATATTACTTTATAACAGAGTGATACTCAGACATTATGATGAAAGAAAAATCTGTAATTACAGTTCAAGTAATTCAAACTAGGGGAAACTAGAGGAAAATTGCTGGTTTATACTGAACATTACTGCATAGAGCGTACAACAACTCCCACTTTTTAATTTTTTTAAAAAATATGTTGCATTTATTTTAAGCGTGATGCTCCATCTCAAGAAGTAATTCAGGTGAAGACGGCTAAATCCATATGCCCATTTTCCCCTTTACACAACTTAACCAAAGCTGCTTGGTCAGTGATAAAGAGGAAGCAAAAAATATTCTGTTAAAATTAATAGAAGTTAAAGGACAAACATAACCACACTGCTTGGGGCAATGTCTGTGTTAGAACTTGGATACACTAAATCATGAATAAGCTTCCCTGAACATATGCTCAAATTAAGCTTTCACCCACACACAAGGGGTACAGGGCCCCAAGGTGTCAAACCTGAACATAAACAATAAAAGTTTCAGAAGCTTTCAATTCTCCCAGGTTTATTCAATAATATTTGTCAATAAAGAATGTACCATGTCATTATTACCATCATTCTTTCACATCATTGTGTAACTACTATAACTTGATGAAAGCCTCATTAAAAGTTCTACTGTGCAATGCATTTACTCCTTCTGCTTCTTTCTGACCAAATATTGTACCCTTAAAAGTGTAAAACTGATTTTTAAAAGTACTAGATTATTTAATTCCAGGAAGCAATATACAGATCTAGAACTTTGACTACAGCACTGTGAGCTCATAGGATGCTTATTTAGCACTGATTTGTATCACATAATTTTTTTTTTAATATTATTTTCAGAATAGGATACTAGCACATGTATTTTAAAAATAAGCTTTTAAGAGGTCTTTTTTTTCTTAGAAAAACTCAGAGGTGTTGGAACTACACCATTTGGATATCTACCTGGCTTACCAGAGGAACACGTGAGAGTGAAACTCTACCCAGTCCTTCATTGCTACCATAAATATTGGATGTCACACTATAACTAGGCCCAATTTTTAAAGTCCTAGGATCATTTAAACCGTGGGAGACTTGCAGGAGCTGATGCATGGCTGTTCCTGGTATGTTGATAACAGGTCAATGAGAGTAGGCCCAAACCTACCATACCCGAATTTTATTTTCTGTAAAACTACGAATTATACCCTATTAATAAGCTGATTAATACAACCCAACTCATGCAAAGCCACACAATACCACACGGTATTAATAAAACATATTCTGTGCTCATATGTTCAAGGCTCAGTGATGGCTTTATTAAGCACAAGGGCTTGGAAACAAACATGCAATGCCACTAAGTAATTTCAGTAAGAAGAAGTACATTTGATATCCATATGTATTCAGGGACTCAGCACAGATATATGTGGCCAAGCAATGCTCTCTTAAACATCACTAGGCAGCTTCCCCTGCCATGGCACTAGGAGCAAGAATCCACCACAGCATTTCATCAGGAATGTGTATTAGCGAGGGCCCCCCTTCTCCCCGCCTTGCAGGCCGTGCTCATGCAGTGCAGCTATCCTGGAAACCCGGACGGCGACAGAGACTTTCCTTAAGTAGCGACAAAAGCTGAGGATTTAGCAATTAATGCCCCATCCCAGCGCTGATCCTCGCTGAGTGCCGGGACAAGGCGGCCCCGGGCGCCCCTTCCCACAAAGGGGGAAGGCCCGAGGCCTCCCCGCTCTCGCTGCTCATCGGGCCTCGAGTCCGCTCAGCCCCGGCGGCCCCGGCTCGCTCTCCGCGGCCACCGCGAGGGACCCGCCGCGGCCTCCACCCCTGCCGGGTTCTCCCTCCTCCTTCCTGCCCCAGGGCCTCCGCTCTCCCTCAGCGCGGGGAGGAGGAGGAGCTGCCGCCGCCTCCTCCTCCTCCCGTTGCCGTGCCCGCTCCCTCCCCTGGGGCCCGGCCCGGCCGCGAGCACCCGGTACCTTGTAGAAGGCCCCGTTGGAGCCCCGCACCTCCACCACCAGCTCCTCCATGTTGTGCGCGGTGCGGGAGACCCGGGCCCGGCGCCGCCTCCCTTCCCTTTCTCTGTGCCGGCGCAGGCGGGGGAGGAGCGGTGTGTGTGTGCGGGGCGGGGGCGCTCGGTTCACGCCGAGCCCGGGGGTGTGGCCACCCTGGGCGGGAGCGGGGGGCAGCGCCGGGGGCTCCGCTCGGCGCCGCCGCTCCGGGCCCGGGGCCGCCGGAAATGAAACCGAAACGGCGGCGGGCGGCGCGCGGGGGGCGCGCGCAGGGCGCCCGGTTCGCACGCGAGCGCTCGGGGCCCGCCACATTGCTTTGCCTCCCTCCCCCCCCTCCCCGCCCGTCGCGCGCCGGAGTGACCGTCCTGGTGGCCAATCGGGTCGCGCGGTGCCGCGCCGCGCGCCTGAGTGACCGGCACTGCCGGCCAATCAGATCGCGCGGCCTGACCGGCGCTGGTCGGGGCGCGCGGCTCTCTCAGGCAGGCCCGTATGGCGGGGCGTGTGTGTCCGTGTGCCCGGCTCGGCCCGGGCCGCGCTCAGGCGGGGGCGGTGCTGAGGCCCCAAACGGCGCCGAGTAACGGCCCCGGGGAACGATGGCCTTGCGGGGCCCGGGGCGAGGCGAAGGGAATGACGGTCCGAGCAGCGCGGGGACTGCTGGGATGGAGGGGGAGATGGCGACCGGGCCCGTGGGGTTCGGGGTCGGTCCCTGAGGGCCTTGTGAGGGGAGAAGGCTCAGCCGTGCAGTGGGCTCTGCCTGCCTGGCCATGGCCAGGAGTTAACAATAAATGTGAATTGAGTACACACCTTGAGTCCTTTGTGCAGTTTTGGGCACCAGAGTATAAGAAAGAGCTAAAGCTCCTGTCCAGAGGAGGCCACGAGCATGGTGAACGCCCTTGAAGGGAAGTCGTGTGAGGAGCAGCTGAGGGAACTTGGTCTATAGCCTGGAGGAGACTGCAGGGATACCCCATGGCAGTCTGCAGCTTCCTTGTGAGAGACGGACGCTGCTCTCAGTGGTGACCGCTGACAGGATCCCAGGGAATGGCCTGAGGCTGCATCGGCGGAGGTTCAGGTTGGGTACCAGGAACAGGTTCTGCACCCAGAGGATGCCTGAGCACTGAACGGGCTCTCCAGTGGTCACGGCCCTGAGGCTGCCAGAGCTCAAGGAGTGTTTGTACAAAGCTCAGGCGCGGCGTGGGATTCTTGAGGCTGTCCTGGGCGGGGCCAAGAGTTTGATGATACTTTCGAGTAACTGAGGACATTCTGTGATTCTGTGAATCGTGACTCTGTGTTAGGAATGCTCCTGCTCCTGCAGGGGTGGTTCTGCTGAAGACTTGAACAGCTCCCAAGGGGTCTGGCACCAGCCTGGCTGAGCTGAAGGGATGATTCCTCTGCCTCGCCCTGTAGCAGTTCCTTTGTTCAACACACAACTTCTCTGTGTAACACATACTATTATTTTAGGACTGTAGATTCCATAATGTTGGAAAAGATCTCCAGTATTGTTGACTGCATCCTTCAGCTGCACTTAAACCCTCATGGACATTTCAATGTGATGTTGCACATACACTGTAGAAACTGGTTGTGAATAAAGAGCTCCAATATGATGGAACATCTTAAGAGTGCACTGGCACAAAAGCTTGTTCAACCTTACATTAGACCTGCACAAACGTTAACATCTTCATGTTTTCTAACATAACTTCAAAGAAACAGAGAAGGAAAAAAATCCCAACTGTTACCCCTAATGCTCAAAAATCAGAATGTATTACTCTGGTTGTGATTTCTCTGGATATGTGTGTGATGCTCTCCCTACTTGAGTCGTGGTGAAATTTTACACCCATTGCATTCATTAGACAATCAGTCACAGGATGGACCTGCTTGGGGATGGCAGAGGGTCCAAGAGAAACTGAACAAAGAAAAATTTAAAGATGAGGAACAATGACGAGTTTTTTTTTGTGTGGATAAAACCCCACCAGACAGATTAAATCTTCCAGAGTCTCCATGAAGGAATTTAGATACAATGGGTCACTGTTGTGTTGTTTGGGTTTTTTTTTTAACTGGAAACCATATAAATTGTTCAACATTTCAACAGCCAGGAGTGATGATGCCCAGCTCTGAAAGTTAGATAAAGTTTTGTTTTTCTTTATTTTTCCCTTGCATTGTTTGTCATAATTATTATCTTTTTAATCAAATAGGTTGCTGTCATGAAGACAGATTATCTCTGAGCAGTCGGAATATATAGGTGTCTAATTTAGCTCTTCCAGTGATGATTTCACTACTCTCCCCAAGATAAAAGCTGCTGGACTGTATAATCTTCCATAATGCTTAACTTAAATTTTCTTTGCCATTGCTTAACTTTGACATTCTTTGTTTTGACCTGACTAGTGATGTTCTAATTCTTGTCTACTTAATGAGAGCATGTACATATCTCCAGAGCACACTCCCTAGTTTATCTGTTAATTTACTCCTAACCTTTCCTCTTGCTTTTCAAATTACTCACTCTTTTTCCTGTTTTACTTTGATTTTTACTTTGACCTATCTTCAGACAGAACTGTCCATGCCTTCTGCAATGTGTTCACAAATTAAGTAACTACTTCTTAGATAGACTTCTAGTGAACTAGATCTTTTCCAGTATGTCTTTATTTCAAAGGTGGTGACACTATGAAAATACATCTCAGTAATTCCATTACAGTCTTTTACTATTAAAGGTAAAATGTTATTTAATTGAAGTATTAGACTTCACTGATATATATAATCACAGAATCACAGAACGTTTAGGGTTGGAAGGGACCTGAAAGATCATCTAGTGCCAACCCTGATGAGTGCACTGACTTTTATAATTCAATCAAAATTCCCCACCCCTCCACCTCCTTGAATATTTTCATATTTCCTGGTCTCTACTGACCTGTTCCAAGTCCTAGGTCTGGTCCTGAAGATAGAATAGAAACCCAGTACTTCTGCTTCTTACTCAGATCTTCACAGCTTTGTGCTTGCAGGATGATCTGCTAACTGGATTTGTGGCCCTTGTAATTTGAAATACCTCTTTTCATCATCCAGATAATTAAAAGGTAAAATAAAACAACTTTGACTTTTATTCACTAATTGATTCACTCAAATGCCTTCTTAAATATTTATAGAGAAGGTAAGAAAAAGGTCCCTTCCCATCTGCTCAGGAAGTTGAAGGACAGAAAGCGCAGGTGAATGACACTCCTTGATCATATCAGAGGATATGATCCTTGATCATTGGTACCAATTTAACTAATGCTTTTTTCTGAGGATTTGTATCTTAGATGTTCCAGTTGTTCATGGACCTTCACCAGGAAATGGCAGCCTTGATTCCATACGTTGAAGGAGTTAAGAATTTAAAATGTAGCCATTGGTGCCAACCTTTCAGATGAGCAGCAACCGTCAGAGCCTTCCCCAACACACTGCTCAGTGAAAGACTCTTCCTGTACACGCTGGGCTAGGAGGGACAGGAACTACTGAGTATTTTCCTCACCTGGAGAGATTTACCTAATGGGATGGTCAGGGACTACAGATAAGAGTTACTCATGAAACATTCTTATAAAAAGATGATAATCCAGTTAACTATCAGAGTCTCTTAATGGAATTTTATACAGTCTTACTTCCACACCTATTTTGGGCTGCAGTCTTGACAAGATTCATAGAGATTTTAACTCAGCTTTTCAACTTTCTATCTGCTGATTTTCCTTGTGCATTACTTCCCATGGCAGCCTCTCCTGGCTGACTCCTTGTCCCCTCCATTATGGTCTGTGGCATGCCATACAGGTGATACTTACACCTCCATATTTCCATTTAAGACTGGTAGTCACAATATATGTGTCTTGTTTCTGACACTGTGGTACTGAGACAGAGGGACTTTGCATTCAGGTCGGATACGTAGCATTCTGAGTTGTTTCAATGAGACTAAGCAATTCAGACTGTTGTCAGTTTAAAGCTGCAGCCAAAAGTTTTAGGGGGCAGAAGACTATTACTCTGATAAAGATGGTCAGGTGTTCTTTTCTTGCTAATTTGCATGATATCCTCAGTAAAGGCTTTTCTATAACCTCACTGAAATGGTGATATTATAATAATCAGATCAGCACTTGGAAGAAGCAGTTACAGTTAATAAAGATACAAAGATGAAAAACTTCTTAGGCATTGCTTGATGAATAATCAATAATAGCTGAAGGTTAAATATAACCAAAATATTGCAGTTTTATTAGCTTGTCCTTGACTGAAGTGATACACAGAAGTGACAGATATCCCAATCAGGGTGTAGAGCAGTGGGTATTCCCAGAGCTTCTGAAGACAAGCTGAACTAAACTAGGGAGGATTTGAAATGTACTGTATATGGACAAGACATCAGATTATGTGATGGTTGTTCATTCAGTTCTTTGAATAGCTAATGTAAACTTTCCCTGGGAATGTTAATAAAATACTCTGTCAGGTAGTGTTCACATGGAGAGGCAAAAAAACCAGAACAATAGCACAAAATAGAACAAAAATACAAACCTTAAAATTGCAAAATGATTAAAACAAAAAATTCTTCATTACATGTATTAGGATGGTGGGTAATCTTTAACCTTGTAAAAATTTATTAGTGGGGAGAGCCAACTAGTCTATTGATTTTCTGTCTTAATTATTTAAGCTGACCTTCAATGAAACTTGACTGTTTCTCTGTTTCTTTTATAAGTCATTAGTTCATCTCTGCCTCTGAATATGTCATTTTCTGTATAGTATCTAGGGAGTAGAGAGCCATCCAAGGTTCATTTTTGCCACAGATTCTGCTTCAGTGTAGATACATGTTTCCACAAGTGGTTTTCAGTTTCTGCGGTATACTGTGTCTTCCTGACCTCAATATGGAAAGAAGGCTGAGGGATTTAAGACTGCTTTGTGCCTGCAGTACAGAAGCCTCCCAGTTTCACAGAGAAGAGTCAAAGAAGTAAATACTGGAATCTGAACTTCAGGAGGTTATTACAATTTTTAGCTTACAAAGATATAATTTTCTAAAAATATGTGGTTTTGAAATATTACCTATTAAACTATCAAGCTCTACCTCAGTTTGCTTATTCTAAAATCATCATTGTCATTCAACGCAACTGTGAAATAATTGGGTTGGTGGGTAATCTCTTTCTTATTTGCTTCATGTTATGTTATTGGAATAACAGATCTGATGTAAAATTAATAGTAATTTGTTCCTTCTTCCAGAACTATGGCTGTATATCATGTTGGTCCACAACTCTCAGCAGCAGATTTCCTTTTTTTGCGTATCAGTGAATTTAAAAGTGTACTATATAGCATTTTGCTGCTTAATTATTCAGTTTCAGCTCCCACTCATGAGCTTCCACCCACTTCTCTCGTAACCCCACAAATACATTTATCATTATATTAAACCTGCATGTTATTTCCTTGGCAGAAGCATATTAATATTGTAAACAGTCTTTTTTGACAGAAAACACTCACACTCATATGAAAAACTGCATGTTGGTTTACTCAGCTGATTTTTTTTAGTCACTAACCAAATAACATGAGATGAAAGTGAAAATGAAGTATGTGTATCTTGAAAATGAATTAATTTAAACAGAAAAAATTCTCAGAAAACTTGGGATACAACTGTTAGAATGCAATACAAGAGAAATGTTCTGTTGTTTTCCCATGGTTGGATGCATCCATAACCACCCCCTTGGTGGTTAACCACTTCCCTGTGTGCAGAGTGCATGCAGGGTCACACAGCAGCCCTCAGTTCAGGTCAGGGACTTCTAGTATGAACATACAGCCTTTGAATAAGAGCATTTATCTCTGAGAACTATAAACTTAATATTCTATGATCATCATGAGTATAGGCATTGATGCTGTGATTAGAAAAGGAAAGATTTTGGTGCATTAAGAGTTGGTCTACCTGGGGTGGCTTTCCTTCATAGAATTAAGAATTGTGTCCAAAAGTTACTGGCATCAAAACGGCCCTGATTCTCTTGACTATGTGGAGAGGGAGGCAAGTGCAGCCCTGCATTTCAGTGGCTCTAAGCAGAACCTTGGATAGCAATGCAGATGGAGACGGCTGTGCTGTGGTCAGCCACACTTGGATGGATTCTACAAGGGTCTCCAGTGAGTTTTCAGCGAGCCCCTGTCTGTGTGTTAAGGGGCAGCACTCCTCAGTGTGCTGGCCAGGTTTTGGTAGTGAGTGGATGGCAGGTGTGGGAGGTGAGAAGCTGCCAGAAGCTTCCCCCATGTCTGACAAAGCCAATGAGAGCTGGCTCCAGGATGTACCTGCCACTGGTGCCAAGGCCAAGCCCATCAGGAATGATAATAATGCTTCTGTGATAACATATGTAAGAAGGGAAAGAAAAAAATACTGGGAGTAATTGTGGCCAGAGAGAGAAGTGAGAATGTGTGAGAGGAGGAGCCCTGCAGACAGCCAGGTCAGAGCAGAAGGAGGGGCAGGAGGTGCCCCAGGTGCCGGAGCAGAGGTTCCCCTGCAGCCCCTGGTGCTGCCCGTGGAGGGGCAGCTGTGCCCTGCAGCACAGGGGGGTCCTGGCAGCAGGGATCCTGCTGCAGCCCGGAGAGGAGCCCACGCCAGAGCAGGGGGATGCCCAAAGGAGGCTGTGACCCATGGGAAGACTCTGGAGCAGGCTCATGGCAGGGATCTGGCCCCATGGAGAGAGAAGCCCACGCTGGAGCATGTTTGCCAGCAGGATTTCTGACCACACAGGGGACCCACTCTGGGGCAGCCGGTGCCTGGAGGACTGCACCCTGTGGGAGGGACTCACACTGGAGAAGTTCTTGGAGTGCTGTCTCCCATAGGAGGGAACTATGCTGGAGCAGGGGAAGAAGTTCTCCTGATGGCAGAAACATCAAGTGATGAACTGACCGTAACCCCCATTCCCCGTTCCTTGGCATCTTTGGAGGCAGGAGGTAGAGAATTGGGAATAAAGCCCATGAAGGAAAGAGGGGTGTGAGGGGGAAGATGTTTTTAGGGTTTTTTTTTAGTTTTCATTTTCCTGGTCTGATTTTGATTGGTAATACATTCATCTAATTTCCCTAAGCTGATTCTGCACAATCAGCAACATCAAAGATGGAACTTGTGAGCTTAGAGAGTCTACATTTCTATTCATTCTAAACTAGAAAATTTTCAGTACTATAGATTGACATTTCTAGAATACTCATCTGAGTGTACAACACAGAACATGGGCATGTTTTTCCAGCACCCATTGTGAATTCATTGGGTGACCATCAGGCCTTTGTATTGCTGTGTTCAGGAACAGGAGGCTTCAGTCTGAAGCTGATATAGAGATTTATGAAGGTTGATGACTGCCTCTCTTGAATATACTGAACTTTTAGCTGAAATTAATCTGAAAACATCACATGACTCTTTCCAATCCATAGCAGAATTCCCAGTGATGTCGAGGAGCAATATCTGTATTTCAAAGGCTATATATGCCAGTACATTTATATGGCCTTAATGTTATTTGTATTGACCCTGGAGGGAACTGCTATGGAACTACTATATAAAATGTCATTCTCCTCACAGACTGTGATATTTAACTTCCTATTAGAAGCGTATATAACTTAAATGATTTTTATTTTCCCACTAAATTGTTATAGAAAACAATGCTGTAATCTTGTGCTGTGGCAACAGATGAAGTGTGTGTAAAAAAACACCAACCAACCAACCAACCAACCAACCAACCAACCAACCAACCAACCAACCAACCAAACAAAAAATCAAGAAAAAAAAAAACCCCAAAAAAACAAACCACCCCTGCAATAACAGTCCTTTAGTTATGCTTTTTTGTTGTGGTTGGTTTTGTTTGTTTGTTCTTGGTTGGGTGTTTTGTTTTTTTTTTTTTTGGCTGACATAGCTACATTTTTGTCCCAGTAGCTAATGTTTTATTCTGTACTGGTTCAAAACACAGTCTTTGTCATACCATTTATAGATTTCTATCCTGGACACAGCTGTGCTTTCAGTTTTTATTTTCCCTGTCTCTTTCCGCTATCACTTCGCATGAGCCCGGGTTTCCCGTCCGTTCCTTTGCGGCCCCGCGGGGCGCGGCTGCCGGAGCGCAGTACCGGGCTGCGGCCGCACGAGGGCGCGCCAGGACAGCCCGTGCGGCCGCGCGGAGCCGGTGGCTGTGCCGATCGCAGGGCAGGGGCCGGGGCCGGGGCCGGTGCCGGTGGCGGTTCGGGCCGCGGGCGCCCCGGTTCGTGGTGCTGTCGCTGCGTTCACCGCGCTGTGGGCACAGCACACCGGGCTGGCTCCCTACACACCGCCTCCAGACCGCCTTGGGACTCACAGTGTCTCATAGAACCCAGGAGGAATGCTTGAAACAAATTACACACTAAGAGCCTCTAATACCTTTTATTTTTGTTTTTGTAAATTTAGACTCTTATAAAGGATTTTTTTTTTTTATTATGCTGAATGTGTTTTAATATTGAGAGCTGTCTTAAATAACGTGACCTAGAGTGTTCTTCCATTTCTTGCAGGCTCTCAGAAGACTGTCAAACACTTGTGCAGTACATGTGTCAAATCCTGACGTTCCCTTATGAACCCTTTAACTCGACTAAACCTATTTTACTTTAATGGTCCTGTTCCTTTCAGCTTAGAGATCTTTTTTCATTTTCACAGCCTTTCGAAGAAAATCTTATGTACTGAAAGTGGAGAGTGAGGTTTTGCTCTCTTGGGTTGTAATGAAAAGTCAACTAAATTTTCTCATTCAACAGGAAAAACTTTGGTGCTGTACTCTTTACTCTTTGAAAGGCTCCACTTCAATAATGTATCAGTTAACCAAATCAAAAGAGATTTTCAGCAAAACCATCACGACATTAAAGGGGAAGTTGCCAAAGTAGAGTTTCGTCAGAACTCATTTGTCTCCCCACTTTATACATCTGCTTTTGTTAATATTATTGTCAAAACATCTAGTCCTGTACTAGATGTTAGATTAACAATTTACACCTTTACAAAAGATTTGGCAGAACTCCAGTGTTTTGATGTCAGTTGTGATTATTGATTTGCATTTTGAAGAGGTGTGATTCACTCAATGCATCAGCTTTCCTTTTGTACGTGTAACATTTTTCAGAAGGGATTTCAGACAGAGAAGGAAAACAGGACTAGTATATTTATTTTATGAGTGCTCTCTGAATTTCTTGGAATAAGAAAAATTGCTGAGGCTGGGAGCTAGTGAAAGAAAATTTTAACTTTGGAAGGAAAATTTCAGATTTCAGTGAGTGAAAGACAGGGTTCCTCTTGCAGAGGTGTTTTCCTCTGCACCAGCTGCAGGGGCTGGTGTTGGCTGCCTGAGAGTGTGGGCAGCTGGGCATGCCCTGGTCTGAAAAACAAAAGCTTGGGTTGATGACATGCAAAAAGTCACCGCTAGGAAGTCCAGCTTATTTTCTCCCTCTAGAGTCACCAGCTACACCTCTCCACCCATACTGGAGTCCTGTGACAAGGTTGTTTTGGTGCAGGGCTCTGCTGAGCAGAAGTGCCCCAGAGCTTTCCTGCTGTTCCAATGAGGTCAGGGTTCCTCCTGTCATCTCCTGCTTCAGTCTGCAGCATCTAAGCTGCCCAGCTAAGAACAGAGTAGCACTGCTTGACCTTCAGAATGCCTTCCAATATAAATTATTCTGTGATTCTGTAATGGTGCAGTAATTCTGCATTTTAGGCATGTTCAGATATTCATGCTATTTGATGGAACAAGAAGTGATGTCCATGTCCAGTTTTCATTAAATATTAAAATGCCACATCTGTGGTTAAAATAAAGCTTAAGAGGCACTATTTTTCTCCTTTATTGACTCTTTCAGTACCTTGTTAAAGCTCATCTGCCGAGTACATTGCAGCAGATGTCTGAGTTGGAAACTATACCAAAGAAGGATTGGAGTGTGGACACAGGTTCTGCCACACAGGATTTATAGGGATGTCAGGTGTTGCTGAAAAGTAGCTGATAAACATGGAAGGATAAAATAACAGAAGACACAGTTTTAACCAACTGCTGAGAAAAGCATCTCTGAACAAAAGAAAAATGTCTCTGAAATGACTGTCTAATATTTCCCAGGAAGAGACAAGCATTATCAGTCAGAATCACAAGAGACCAATTGTTCTTACATGACATTTGATGATAGGCATCCTACTCCCTGCAGGAATTTGTCTTAATGAAATAGTGTGGCACTTCCATGTAAAACAGCTTCCAAGTGGTGTAAACACAAATTGTTGTACCAAAATTCATAAGAACAAGAAACTTCCTATAGTAAATGTAAAGTCTATCAAAGCCTTTAGTTATGTCACTCAGAAAAGGGAAGAAAATGAAGGTAGTCAAAGCTTTTGGCCCACTAGAAACTCATTATGTGCTTTACAACAGCCTGAGGAAGAATAGCAGGACTCTGGTTTCTTGAGGAGAGGAAATGAAACAATATTGCTCGTCAGGTAGTGTCTCAACTATTTGTTATTGATTGGACAAAGAATAAATAAATCTCACCCTCTGGGCTAAAGCATTAGGGAGTATGACTCTATTTCCAAAATGATAGTAAGTGTTTTACAGACAAGACAGAAAGAAGTCTGGATGATGCAACTGAGAGGGGGATGAAATGCCAAGGAGAAGAGATCACTGAAAGGGATGGAAATCTGATTCTGTAAATGAAAAGAATTCTATACTGGTGGTCAAGCAGCTGTATAAGCCAGCAGTTTGTTGGTGGTGAAGCTGTATGGAGTGAAAATGTCAAGATAGTCACTGAAGAGAGCAATGGCAAAGAGTCTGTTTCCCCACAAGAGACCAATTGTTCTTACATGACATTTGATGATAGGCATCCTACTCCCTGCAGGAATTTGTCTTAATGAAATAGTGTGGCACTTCCATGTAAAACAGCTTCCAAGTGGTGTAAACACAAATTGTTGTACCAAAATTCATAAGAACAAGAAACTTCCTATAGTAAATGTAAAGTCTATCAAAGCCTTTAGTTATGTCACTCAGAAAAGGGAAGAAAATGAAGGTAGTCAAAGCTTTTGGCCCACTAGAAACTCATTATGTGCTTTACAACAGCCTGAGGAAGAATAGCAGGACTCTGGTTTCTTGAGGAGAGGAAATGAAACAATATTGCTCGTCAGGTAGTGTCTCAACTATTTGTTATTGATTGGACAAAGAATAAATAAATCTCACCCTCTGGGCTAAAGCATTAGGGAGTATGACTCTATTTCCAAAATGATAGTAAGTGTTTTACAGACAAGACAGAAAGAAGTCTGGATGATGCAACTGAGAGGGGGATGAAATGCCAAGGAGAAGAGATCACTGAAAGGGATGGAAATCTGATTCTGTAAATGAAAAGAATTCTATACTGGTGGTCAAGCAGCTGTATAAGCCAGCAGTTTGTTGATGGTGAAGCTGTATGGAGTGAAAATGTCAAGATAGTCACTGAAGAGAGCAATGGCAGAGCAATGGCATTCTCCCTTCCCCATGTCCTGCAAGAGTGCTGGGGAGGACAGCAGGAAAAGTCACCAAGTGTGGTCGTGCTGGAGGACAGCAGGCATGGGCAGCCTGTGGCACAGCATCCTTCTGACTTACCTCTGAGGTCTGTCTTAATTAAGCACTCCAGTAAGACAAATATCAACTAAGAATGATTCCTAGTAAAGTCAAGAACAGTTTTGTTTGTTAGCTGAGTAGGAGCAGAGTAGACCCAACAATGTTCTGTGTGTGAAGCAGGTCTGTCAAACATCAGCATTGCTCGGGTAGCAGTAATTAACTACTGCTGATGGGTTTTGCTATAGCTATTGCTTTGATTTGAACTTTGACAGCTTCCCAGCATGAAAAGAGTTATTAATAAGTCATTCAGAGACCTTTAATGAATTAATTCCCCTTTAATGAAAAAGGTGATTGAAAGGCTATTTGTGCCCCTGTGGTTACCAAATTTGTCACCATTAAGAACTTATACAAACTGATTAAACTTACAACAGTGTGTCTGTCAAAACATGAAGCCTTGGATCCTAAGCTGTATTCTTGGTCTCTTGGTAAATGGGTGCTTATCAGATGACAGTCTTAATAAAAGAATAATAGGTACTAATTTTTAACTGTCCAGCTACTACACAGAAGACTAAAAATACAATTTTCCGAGGAAAGCATTTGCATTAGAGTTGTTTGCTATCACCTAGAACTGCTTGCTTGACCAGCTATTCTTGTTCAAAGAGAAAAAGAAAAAAAAGCTTTTTCAGCTAGAAAACAGGATTAAATTTTCTTTTTGGTCAGTACCATAAAACAGAACAGCTTACATTAGTTCCCATTTTCCCTTATCACACCATAGTTTCAGATACTCCATAGTGTAAAAACATTGGGTTTCCTATCTCAGTGTGAAAGCCTGTCATTAACAAGTGATTATTCAATTTATTGCTTCTTTTTTTCCCCTAAAATACACCATGAGCCTTCTAATCTTTCAGTCATATAAAACAGAATAATTATGATTTCTTTAGAAACATTGCTGAAGGTATTTTGTCCTGTTTGATAGGCTAGGGGTGATTGACACTTGGAGGTTTGGGGATTTTTTTTAGAAGTTAGATTTATTTATGGATTTTTGGTCACTTTCCACTGTGGGCTTTGATAATACACAGGAAGGTTTTATCCCTGCTAGGACTAAAAATGTAAAAGAGAATTTTTCTTTTTATTAGAGTTTGTCTCCTAAGCCAGAGGCTACAGTAATAACAATAAGTGAGATAATTTTGTAAGCATTATCTGTAGGAAATGTAATAAAATAGCTACAAGAGGAAATGTGCTTGGAATTATCTTGTTGAAAATATTATTCAATATGTTGGAGATTAGAAACAATACCATCATGTTTCCTGTGGTAAAAATGTGCTAATAAGAATGGTTATATTAATAGCATAGTTGCAGGGAGCCTGTATTGTTGGAGTTTGACATACACTAAAAAAATGGGTTTTTTAAACGTACTTATATTTAGATTTTAACATTGGAAGAAATAATCAAGATCTCCTCCCTTTTATCGTAAGTTTTCATTGCAGTTGGTTTTGAGAGGCATAAAGTTTGCGATTTCACTTTGCAGACTGTGTTTGTAGCTGAAATTCTTTTGTTTTAAAGGCAGTGTTGGTTGATCTGTTTGATCCCACCCGAAGGCTTCAGGCTGCTGTCACTCTATGGAGGCACAGGAGACCGGGTGGTGTGGGTGGTGGTCCTCTGCTAACACCAAAATAATTCATTGCATCAGATACCAACTTGGTTCTCTGAGTGCATGGTTGAGGTTGTGGCTCATAAAAGAGAAAGATGAGCTCAGGATATAACAAGTCCTGCTTGATAGAAAGAATATAAAAGCCAAAGGAAGAAAATAATTGGAAGAATCAAAGAAATAGAAATGATCAGTACTGGACTGCATCTAGAATACTGTAAGAATATGAAGTATTCAGCAAATAATTCAGGTTTAACATACTGACCTCCCAGATCTCTTTGTCAGGTTCTTGATTTCTGCTGCTTTCTTTGGTCTGTCATTCCATATTTACTTCCCTATTAGATTTTCTATTTTCTATTTCAGACTTCTTTCAAACTTATCTGCAAAATACATTGCCTTTCTTTTTTGTTTTGTCGTTTCTGGCAACCATCTTCTCAGACATTTCCTGCAGTTTCCTCTTCCTACATGTGCTGCCTTATTGCATCTGAGAGAGCCTGGAGTGGGAGCTCCCTTGGCTGGCACAGTAGAGTAGAGTGTGTTTGTCCTTGCTCCAAACCACTGACAATAGGAGTAGGCAAAATGATTTTAGAGAAGGGTATAGGGTATATGCAATGTAAGTGACGTGATTTCTGCATCTATTAAATTTCTGCCATAACTTAGAAAGGAGTTCTGAGTAAGTCTGTTAAGTTACATTAAATAGAAAGTGGGGGGGAAAAAGGAGCTGCTAAAGGAGGCAGATAATAGAAAACCTTTTTATCACTTTTCACAGTTGTAAACTTACAAGGCATTCACAGACTTTGAGGCTGAGTATGGTACTTGTGGAAATGGTTGGATAGAAGAAAGATATTTCATCAGAAAAGACAAATGGAAAGGAATGAAAACTGCAAACCACCTTAATGCTTTCCACATAGTGTTCACTAAGGCAGTATTGTGTGTTTTCTGAACAGAAGGACATAGATAGAGCCACTGGTAGGTTTTTATCTCTGTTTTGAAATGAAGTTTGTAATGAATAATGAGGACAAGTTTGGGACATGTGGAGTCAAAATTTTAAGGTGCTCTCAACACCTTAGGCTCCGATTTCAGGTAGTTGTTGGCAGTGTCACAATGTTTAAAGTACAGACACATTAATTTGAGCAGTCCAACACCTATTTGACCATAATAGAGAATTTCTATGGGTAAAGTACATGCTGGAAAGTGAGGGCTAGAACTCACCTGCTGTTACTGTTTTGCCATGTAGCTCTAAGTCCTACATCTCCCCATATTTGAAATGCAGGACTTCTTGTTTGTGTGGAATCAAATCAGAGCCACATAAAAACTCAGAACTCCTCAGTTCATGTGTGGTAGGTATGAAAACATGCAGTGTAAGCATTCTAATCCACTAGATCAAAACCCCCTGAGTTTGCTTAAACTATAATTGAAGATGCTTCTGGTTTAAACACACAGGCTGCCATCAAGTACTGCAGCTGCAGGTAGTGGTACAACACAGCAGGAAGCAAGACTGACAGCAAAACTGGTCCTGTTGCTAAATGGTGCTGTAGATTTAAAGCCAACGAGTGGCATAGCAAATTAAGAAGTCTGTTAGATATTCTGTTTGTGAAGACCCACGTTTAAAAATAACTGGTCTCAGCATCAGCTTGTTTCTTAGGCTGAGTGACATGTTTTGAAATTTCCTCTGTACACAAAAAATGGAAAAAGCTGACTAAAGAGTTCCTATTGACCTGTAATGCAGAGATGTTTCAGGCACTAAATGGCTTGCTTATCTGCAAATCCAAAATATCTTCTACTGCATGAATTCTTGAGCTTGTCCTAGAAGGCAGGAAGTAGCAACATGTTCAGAAGTATAAAGTTAAAAAGGTCCCAGAGATTGAGTGCCACACCATGCATAACAAATGTGCAGTTCCTTTTTCCAAGGCAGGAGGACTTCAGGGTGATCCAAGCTAAAGAAGTTTATGCAGCCTTTAGGTGCATGGTTTTATGCATACAAATTGCATATCATCCTGAATTTCCTGCTGGGGTTTAGTTTCCTCCAAGGAAAGAGAGCTAAGGCCATTAATTTTAAATAGTGTGCATTGCTCCTTCTGATTATTCACTGAAGGGCTAGGTGATTATTGAAAAGAACCTCTTTCTAATTCCTTTCCTAATATGAGCAGGCTTTGGCATTCAGACACCTCTAGAATTCAAAAAGACTCTGTTTAGTAGCATTAAATCTTATATTTGTTACAACAGTTATTTACATGAATTGCAGTCTTCTCCTAACACTACTGCACACAGAGATGTGTGAAAAGTGCTCCAGAAATCACTGCACTGTTTCACCTTTTATTGCACATTTTTCTCTACCTTGCTTGCAAAGCCACTATTATTACAAAAATTCACAGGATTTTTGTATAAGCATGTGCCAGAAGAAAGCAGCAGTTCCCTGCTAGGCTCTTTATGCTTCCACTCCCAATTTTGACATCTCTCAGTTCAAAATTGTGCCTTGTGGGGGTGCTGTGCTGCCTAAAATGAATTGCATTGCGTTACACTCTGAAAGGCCTCTATAGATCAGAATAATATAGTGACACATATCTGAAGACATTTCCTTTCCTTCCTCCCAACCACCCTTCAGCATATTCTGTTCTTTTATTTCCCACAGGATTCTAAGAGCAACTCTACAACTGAGTTTCTCTTCTGCCAAAGAAATCTTCAAATAAAAATAGATTTTTTTTCAGAATAAAGTAACACCTTTCTACATGTAGGTGAAAAACTTCCCCAGGTGAAAAAAGGAGAAATGTATACTTCAATAAATGGACTTTTCTAAATCATACCAACATAAATAGTTTTAACAGATTTCAGAGAATTTACTAAAGATTTACATCTGCTTCTGTGATCAGCATCTAGCTCCACAAGATAGAAACCCAAAGCTAGCTTTGATGGTACCTATTTAGGACATTATTTGAAGTATTTTGCATCTTTTTCCAGGTAATCTACAGTCTTCTTCTGTTCAAGTGATAATTCATAAGGAGTTCATAAGGAGTAAGTCACACTGACAATTCCTAGGACACTTTTACTTCTTAAAGGGCCCAAGAAGAATCTGTGTAACTTACTGATTTTCTTCCATTATAAGGAAAAGATGCAAGTCTTCTTTGGACCTTAAAAACTCAAGCAGATACTTCAATGACAATATTTATCTGATTTTGATATATGTGCCAGTCAGGAGTGTGCTCACGCTGGGAGCTGGAGTGCTCTATTGATTTGGGAACTGTATTTTTTGTCTTCAAGAAATCTGTAATAAAGTCTTTGTCTATTCTTTCATCTGAATCCTTCTAGTTTTCTTAAAATCTTACCATTTGAGGCTGAACTTTCAATGCCAGGGTGAATTAATTTGAAGTCTCAGAAAAGTAATTTAGATGCTTTGGAATAGCAAAACAGAGAGCAGGTTTTATATTTATATTATAAGAGGAGTGTATAAGGCTTTGTACAACTGTTACTAATTTTTTTGTTGTTTGCTGCTAACCTCAGACTGACAGAAAAAAATATTCTAAGATTGATATGTAGTTAATAATTGCTTTTTGAACTTAGGAAGAGAAATCTGTTTCATTCAAAGTGCTTCTGAAGATTTTAAACAGAAAATAATATCTTGCTGCTTCTGTCATGTCACAAGGGCTTCCTTTACATTCTCTCTCAGAACCTGAGACCGAGAAGCTGCTGGTTTCAGGTTGCTACTGTGAAATGCAAAGACCTTACTCAAAGAAATAATGCAACATCCTGAAGAAATTCCTCAACTTCACTGAGAAAAACATGCAAATAGAAAGAATATATTTTGCAATAAGAACTGCCATTTAGAAAAAATAGGAGTGAAGAAATTTAAGTTTTTCAAATGTATAATTTAAAAAAATCTATCATTAACATAAACTGAAAAATATGTTCTCCAGGCAGAATTATTTACTGAATTTAATTGGAATTCCTAAGTAATTTTGATTCCTCAAACCCCAGTGGCATAGGACCACAAGATGTTTCAGGCAGGAAGGGATCTCAGGAACACATTTAATCCAACCTCTTGCTGAACGTGGGGTCACTTGCTAGGTCAGACCATGCTGCTCAGAGCAAATCAAAACCAGGAAAACCTGAGATCACACTCCTCGATATCAATAGATTTCCTGTGTATAACTAAATTCATCTGAATCTGCCTGATACCACTGAGCTTTGGATCTGAATTCCTAGCATATCTCAGCTAAAGAGCATCTGTAGTTGGGGAGTTGTGTCAAGGAGCAATTCTGAGGCAACACCCAGAATTTAACCCAGC